>NW_027187313.1:875589-994272 GCF_028583685.1 Petaurus breviceps papuanus | reverse complement strand
TATGAAATCCCAATGCCCTTGAATTTTTGCATTTCGTGTCAAGTCTGACGTGTTGCGTGAGAGATTGGGAGGAGAGGGAGGTGACAACTGAATATTCCCACCTGTTCTGGTTCTTCAGAACACAGTCAACCGCTGCCTCTCGGGTCCTTTCCTCTCCTCTCATCTGCCCAGCCCACAACCCTTGCCCAACCCCACTCCTTTCTGCTCAATGTCTAGTCACCCTCTATTTCTGCTCTGAGAGTGTTTTAAATTCTCTATTTCTGATGAGAATTGTCCAAGTGCTGAATTTTACGGAGGCAAATTTCGAGGCCTTGCTTTACCCAGGCACTGCTGTTAATATCGTTCACACTTCAAAAGAGTGTGGGGAGGAGAAGGGAAGAAAGTAAGTGATGGGCAGAGGGAATCAGATAGGGACTGAGATTGCTTCAGGATTATGTTTGCTTTGATTAAGGGCAGGTTGGATTTAGAGTCGTCTGGGGAAAAGGAAAGATGTGTTCTGTATTGATGAAGTGCTTGGAAGTGACACATATTTATACCCTTTTTGGAGTCCTAGGGCTTTTCTGGGAATGATTATGCCCCTGGGCGGGGGGGGGGGGGGGAGGAGGGAAGGAAGGATGGGTCAGACTTTGCAGAAACTTGAGGATGGTTGTGAATAGGTCTTCCCATCTATTGGGAAAGTGGGAAAGGAATGGGATGAGCAAAATAGTATTCTCTAACTATAGTTTTCAATTCCCTAGAACTCTGCTTGAAGAGCCCAGTTCTTATATTATAGAGAACTTTTCCAGGTTTGGGAGATTTGCCTAATGATAATGAAGGCAGAACTCTCTTAGGCATCCAGAGAAAAGTACAGTTCTGCCTCAGCTATGACATCTAACAAGTCAGTACTGACTCATGCCTTTATGTACCCATCTGCATTGGGAAAATGCAATACTTCTTCTCCCCAGGACTGGAGGGGTGAGGGGATTATCTATATGCATTTAAAATGGTTGGAGATCTATGGCCAGGAGAGTCCAATGTAAAAAGGGAACTGATATGGTGACATCATCAATATTGCAGTAAGCACTAATAACCTGGGTCCATTTTAACCTTGGAATATCTTCCCAGCCCCCTTCAAGGAAACAACAAAATAATCTGTTGATGTGGATCAAATAAAATCCCTTGTGTTTTGCCCAGAACTCTCTGTTTAGCTTCTGGTTTGCCCATACATAATTAGAAATGAGAGTTGCTTTGTCCAGAAAGCACACATTAGTCAGGCAATGGATGTACCACCATGATTAGTATTGGGTTTAGATAAGTATCTTCCTCTACTATGTGCAGGTGGATGAGCTGTAGTTTCCCTCACCAAAGGACAGAGGGTTAATATTTTGACCAACTCTGGAACTTTGGAAGGGAGAAACAGGAATCTTTTGGACACCTACAAGCAGTTAGATACACCTAGCCTTCCACAATTTAATGTATGAGCCTAAGTGATATGAGGCTGCTTAAAGAGATCAACAAAATGGGTCTTCTAGGACTAAACTGAAATTGTGCTTGGACACTCAAAGTAGAAACATATTTGGGAAGCAAGGTATTTAAATTGTACAAGGTGAATGTAAGGAAGTATACATGGTCTTATGAAAATAAAAGAAAAATGTCATTAAGTCAAAGACTTCTGTTTTTGTCAAAGTGGGAAGTATTCTGTTCCCTATGCTAGTGTTCCTCCCTACAAAGTATAAAGTCCATATGAAGGAACATTGGGGGAAAGACCACATGTGGGAGGTGATATCTAAACTGTGCTTTGAAGGAAGCTAGGGATTCTATGACACAAAAATTCAAGGGGTATATTCTAGACATGGGAGATAGCTTAGGCAAAGGTTTAGAGGTGGGAAATTAGTTCTGCTTCTGATTCTATCCCTTCCCATTCTAAACCCTATGACTAAATTAATTGTTCAAAGATTACATAACCAAGAAACACAGGATTTAGGACTTGAACCTAAGTCTCCTGATTTCAGATCTAGTGTTCTCTCCAACACAACACCTAAATATACCTTTGAGGATTCCTTTCCTATCAACCCAGATTCTCATTTACTTGCTATGTCTCTCCCAGAATTCCCCTCTGCTGATTTCCCAACTTGAAAGCAGAATAATCAGTCAACAGATATTTGAAAGGTGAGTAGTAGGGTACTAGGCACTATTTTCATTCCCTTGTGAATAGAAGGAGCTAAGGAGATGAAAGATTTTCTCCCAGGCAGAATGAGCCTGGTCCCTCAAACACCTTCAGATCACCACATGTCAGCTCAGAAAAGACCTTTCTTCTCTGACTTCTCAGATCAGTTCTGACTCTCTACTACCTACACAACAGCCAATGACTTCCACCAAGCCAGTTTCACAATCTCTCACTAAATTAACCTTACCCATAGCAGCTTGTGCCAGCTCACTTTATGACTTTAAAGAACTCCAAGGACTTTCTTCCCCTGCCCCTTTTGCCTTGCCTTTGTTAAGTAGAAAAATCAGATTCTCTTGGCTCTGAATTTCATACTCTCTTGTGGCCTATTGGGTTTACCATATGGCAGGTGGAGTGTGTGTGTGTGTGTTTGTGTGTGTGTGTATCTGTATGTCTGTGTGTGTGCTCGCGCATATTCTGTTTTCTTTGGGCATGACAGTTATTGAGACTAATGTGATGATATACAGGCCTCTTGTAAAATATTTGAGTTTCATATAGGCTGAAACTATTTTTCAGCCTTGGAGCTATTTGCTACTTTGTAAAAATCAACTCTAAATGTGGTTGTTCCACTGCAAACCTTCCTCTTCCCACATAGCTCATCTACAAAGACTCACCTTTGACTCTCCCTCAGATTCAAAGGGAAGAGGTTTGAATTCCCCCTTCTTCCCTCCCCCCCCCCAGCTTATAAATTCTTGAATAGAAAGGGCAGCTGTATCATCTAGCTGCTGTTTGGTCCTGATGATGAGCATGAAGTAGGACCGGATTCTAGGCAAATGCCAGAGCACTGATGGCTAAAAGCTTCCACACCATTAGCAATGTTGCTACTGATGTTGAATTCAAGTTTTTAAGTCATTTCTCTTAAAGCACCACCTGACTCAGAAATGGTCATTGACTTGTCTGCCTAATAACCTGGCACTATGGAAACTTGCCAGGTAATCTTTGTAAAGGGCATCCTGCCCTAACGATGACACCTTTGTTCTTCCATTGTTAGCCTAGTAAGAAGGAATGAATGCATTTTATCTTACACTACTGAAACAAGAAAAGCAGCAGCAACATATGGTTATCCACACACACAAAGGACGGTCTTTGAAAATCATTATCAGTTTAGTGTTTACTTTTGGGTAGATATTCATAGTAATATTAGTGATGACTTCTTAGTTCTCATAACAGTATATCATATTTTGACATTTGTCATAGATTTTTTGTTCCTGACACTTGTCAAGTCACCATACACAATAACGACAGTTCCTATTTCTATGGCATTTTATAGTTTATGAAGCATTTTCCTCACAACAACTCTGTGGGATATATGGTACGAGAATTCTTATCTCCATCTTATAGATGGGGAAAATGAAGATCAGAGAGTCTGGGTAATTTGCTAAAGGTCATATTGCAAGTTAATGCCAATGCTAGGATTGAGACCTAGGTCTCCTGGCCTTTTTCTGGGGCTCTTCCCTACACTATCCTGTCTGGTCAATTAAAAAAAAACTCAAAATGGTTTTAGAAAAGATTCATTTTAGTATATAAATATTTACTACACATATATACTATTTTTATTTTCTTGATCAAGAAAAACAATTCAACAAAGACTTGGAAAAGATTAATTTTAACCTGTAAGTCTTTATTACTTGTAGGTAATGTTGTATAAAAATATACACACACAAGTTGCATTTTAAATATGTCAAGCCAGTTATTTCACTCTGTTTTAGATCTCCCTCAGTGCCTAGCATAGAAGACACTCAATCAATAAATACTTTCTGAATCCAACAAATGTTTAGTGCATTAGAAGTTTTTTAAGTTATCCCGTACACTTCTGAACTTGTTCATGCAATAAGATAAATTCTCTCCCAATTTGACTATTTATTGAGGAATGACTTTTGGTCAGACCTCCATATTTTCAAACCAGATGTCAAATCAACCTCAGAATGTTAGAGGCAGACATAAAGATATGTTTTATTTATCCTTTCCACCTCTAGTTTTCCTATGCTGCCTGTCATGATTAGTGATGGGTATGGTGATGGGGGTAGGAGAAGAGGACCACGCAGATCTATCATTTTTGCTTTCTCTGAATGTATTGCATTTTTTCCTCTATTGTAAACCATTGGACTTACTGGGACTTTCTTTTTGAAAGGGGCTTAAGGCAATCTTTTCTCCATTCAACAAATATTAGAAAAGTACTTTATATGTGCAGAAAACTGTTCTAGGTTCCAGGAAAGAAACAAAGTTAAGTTTTTATCCTTATTAAGCCCATGGTCTAGAACAGAGATATGATATAAGTATAAAAAGCAACTGTAATAATAAGAACAGCTGGAATTTATATAGCTTTAAGGTTAAAAAAAGTGCCCATTTGATCCTTACAAACAATCCTGGAAAGTAGGTTTTATTTCTCTCATTTTACAAATGAGAAAACTGAGTCACAAAGAGGTTAAGTGACTTGCAGTTAGTCCTCAGTGTTTGATGAGAGATGGATTAGAGAGGTAGGAAAATAGGGTGCTATGTAAGGCACTAGGCAAAAAACCCATCACTGAGAAGGAGCCAGGGAAGAAATCTTTGAGGAGGAATTATTTAATTTGAGTTTTAAAGGATAGGTAGTAATTCAGCTGGCAAACCTGGAGACAGCACATTCTAGCACTAGGGAATAGCCTGATCAAGGGCTTGGAAGTAAAAGAACAAAAAAAAGCATATTTGAGGAACAAAACCAGCAGCATTGTTTGGTTGGGGCCTAAAGCCACTTGAAAGAGTATGATAGGAAATAAAGCTGAAAGGGTGAAGTTGTGTGCCTTTGTCTGCCTCAGTTATAAGTTATAATTGAGAGTCATGAGAGGTTTTTTTGAGCAGGACAGTAGGGTGGCCAGATAGATCTAGGCATGAAGAATGGCAGACTCTCAGAAGCAAATGAGTATTTATCAGGCACCTACTATGTTCCAGGCCCTGTACTAAGTACCTTACAACTATTATCGAATTTAATCCTCACACCAACCCTGGGAGGGAGGTGCTATTATTATCCCCACTTTACAGGTGAGAAAACTGAGGTAGACAGAGGTGAAGTGACTTACCACGAAGCTAGTAAGTGTCTGAGGCCAGATTTGCATTTACCTTCCTGAGCCCAGGCCTAGCCCTCTGTCTACTGTGCCACTTGCTGCCTCAGAGCTATTAGGAACCTTGGGGCCCATATAAAATCCTGTATAAGTAGTCATTCAGGCTTCCCTGGAAAAACCCTCTCCAGGGGAGCTTAAGACCTTCTGCAGCAGCTCATCTCTCTCTAGGGTCACTTGGTTAAGGAGGTTTTCTTTTCATTAAAACAAAATCTGCCTCTCTGCAAATTCCTCCCGTGGCTTCTAGGTTGGCCTCCTGTGGCCAAGTGGAACAGATCTCTTCTCCACAATAGCCCTTACAGTCAAGTCAAGTAACTCTTATTAAGTATTAAGTAGTACTTATGAGGTATTAAATATCTACCATTTGTGCCAAGTACTGTGTTAAGTGCTAGAGATATAGAGGAAAGCAAAAAGGAGTCCCTATTCCCAAGAAGTTCCCAGTCCAATGGGAAAGGAAACATGCAAAGAGCTATGTGCATATTTTATATAGAGACATGACATAAATCTATATATATTACCGGTTAAATTAAGGATAATCTCAAAGGGAAGGCAAAAGTATTAAGAAGGATTAGGAAAAGGCTTTCTTGTAGGAGGTGGCATTTTAGGTGGGACTTGAAGGAAGCTGAGAAGCCCAGAGATAGAGATGAGGAGGAAGAGAATGCCAGGCATATGGGACAGCCAATGAAAAACACATGCCGTGGGACATGGAGTGGCACATTCAAGGCCAATGAGAGGAGTGAGGTGGAAGAATTCTGAAAAGGTAGGAGGGGGTAGGTTAGGAAGGGCTTTGAGTGCCAAACAGAGCATCTTTACATTGGATGCTGGAGGTAGAAGGGGGCCACTGAACTTGATCGAATGGAAGGATGACATGGTCAAATCTACATTTTAGAAATATCAGTTTGACACCTGAGAGAAATGGACTGGAGTGGAGAGAAGTCTGAGGCAGAGAAACAAGCAGAAGGCTATCACAGTAGTCTGTGTGTGAGATGACGAGGGCCTGTAGCAGGGGGTGGCCATGCCAGAAGGGAGGAAGGGGCTTATGCAAGAGATGTGATAAAAATAGAACAGCAAGCCAGACTTCACAGGAAGCAGATGAGTAGTATGGGGCAAAGAGAGTGAGGAGATGGGCATGAGGTCTAGCTCTTAAGCCTGGGTGACTGGGAGGATGATGGTGACACAGAGAGTAATGGAGGCTTAGGAAGAAGGCATGGCTTGAGGGCAAAGATGAGCTCCCTCTCTGTCCTGTTTCAATTCAATGTGATTCAACAAATTCTTAGTAAGGGTCTGTGTGCAAGACACTATGGTAAGTCCTGCCTATGCAAAGACAAAACTGAAATAGTTGTGAGGACCTTACATTCTACTGATGTAAAAACACATACACAGAAAAGTATCACTCAGGGTCATTGGATGTAGGAAAGAGCATCAGAGAAGGCTTCATGGAAGAGGTTTCATCTGAACTGAGTCTTGAAAGAAGAAAAGGATGTCCAAGAGGTGGATATGAAGAGGGAATTCATTTGGAACATAACCTGTGTAAAGGAGAGAAGATAGAGAATGGAATGCTCCCTTCCAGCTAGTAATATAATTTGCCTGGAATTCACAGTGCATGAAGGGAAATTTCATGAAATAAGATTGAAAGGGTGTACCCAAAGGATTGATGAGCCTTTCTATCTCCCAGAGACTGAACTACCCTACATGTCTTGTGTTCCCCTATTAAAATGGGAGTTCCTTGAGAAGAGGGACTGCATTGCTTTTCTGTTTATATCCCTCCTGCTGTATATAGTAAGTGCTTAGTAAACGTTTCTTAATTAATTTGTTCAAAGATTGAGGCCTCTCCTCTCAAGGGAGAGCCTTGACAGACAAGCTAAAGAGTTTGTATTTATTTCTGAATTTTAAGATTGTAAGTTCCATAAGGACAGGCACTATGTTTTATGTAAGTTTCGCATCTTCTCCCATCAATTTGCATGGTATTCTATAGATGGTTGGTACTTAATACCTGTCTGTTGAATTGAACTGAATTTCAGGGGCCAATCACTTTTTCTCTAAGCAGTTGGAAGCCCTTCCACTACATACTGCAGAAGGGATTTGTATGTGGGGCTTTTAGCCAGGGAAGATTCCATTAGGGGATTTAATCAACAAGCAGGGCACTGGTCCAGGGCAGAAAGAAAGAAGCAGTTCAATTAATTCCAGAAATCTCAGTCAGAGACTCCTCTGACCTGTTTCATCTAGAAATGGGAAAGGGGCTTCATCTGATTCTAATCCCCTGAAACAGACAAGTTCAATGATCAATGATTTATATATGTCCATAGTGACCACTAGAGTACCTTGGGACATTTTCCCCTTTATACATGTTCAGTGCCACCAAGCTGGTCTTCTTGTTCTTTTCATAACATTCCATCATTCTAGGGGGAATGTGTTACCCCCCTCAATTCAGTCTCATGGAATCCCCTCTTCCCACCAAAACTTAACTTAACCACCACCTTCTTCTACATGTGGCCTTTCTTGATCCCCTCTCCCCCAGGTGATGGAGTCTCTCTTCAAAATTTTACCTTGTATGGTCTATGTGTAAATGTGTATATGTGTGCATATAGGTATGTATGTGTGTATGCAAACATATACACACATATATATGTATGTACATACATCTTTAAATAGAATATAAACACTCTGAGGGCAGGGACTGTTTCATTTTTGTTTGTATTCCTGGTGCTTAACACAGTACCTGATACGTAGTAGATCCTTAGTAAATGCTTAATTATTAATGATTGATGATGATGATGATTGATGATGCCTCACATGATTGTTTTCAGAAGGAAGAGTAAGAGCATAGGCCTTGATGGGAGAAACTTTTCAAGCTCTTTTTCAAGGTGGTCTCTTCTCTTTTCAGGTCCTCCATTTCTCCGCTGATAAATGGGAATAATTATTGTCTCTGTTCCAGTCTTGAAAATGTATTGGGCTGATTGCTAAGCTTGCAGAGGGAGCAGGAAGAGGACATACATGTCACATGCCTACCCAGCTTCTGTCAGTCCTTCTCCTGCCTCTTGACAGATATAGTACACCCCAGGTTCCAGCTGCTACTAGCATGGCAGGTTCAATTTACTCTCTATTCACTGAGCATCACCTTATGCACTAGGCACTGAGGGAATGGCAGAAGGATAAGTCCTTTCCTTCAAGGAGCTTATGATGTAGGTCAAGGGACAAGACACAGAACCAATTAGGAGAGCATAACTGACAGTATGTTATTAATTGGTATGGCAGAGAGAATGCACCCTAAAAATTCAACAAGGGAGAGATGGGGGTAGATTTCATGGAGGTAGTGGGAGGAGCTAGATACCAAAGGATAGGTAAGATTTGGTTAGGGCACACTCTGCCTAAAATCAGGAAGACCTGAGTTCAAATATGCCTCAGACACTTTACTAGCTGTGAGACCCTGGGCAAGTCGTTTAACCTGTTTCCCTCAGTTTCCTTAACTGTAAAATGGGGATAATAATAGCACCTACCTCCCAGAGTAGAACAATTCTCTCATTATGAGAATTGAATGAGATAATGATTGTAAAGCACTTGGCATATAGCACTATAGAAGTGTTGTTGTTAGAGAGAAGGGGAAGGCTTCCTAGGAAGCAGAATAAACATGGTCCATTTGAAAAAACCTGCCCTACTAAAGTGGGGTACGTGGCTAAAAGAATATTGTACATATAATACTTAGACTTTAGAATTATTCTCTTCTTTGATGCTCACTTTGCCATGGACAGATAAGTACAAGGATGATTATCTCCAATTTATAGAGAAGTGGAGTTGTTTACCCAAGGTCTCTCAGCTAGTAAGTGTCCAAAGTGGGACTGAAAAAAAGGACTTCCCAAATTAGGTCAATTCGGTAAACATAATTATTAAAAACTTATTATGAGCAAGGTATTTTGTTAAGGCCAAGGGAGACAAAGACAAAAACGGGAAGAAAAACAAAAGCCCATTCCCTATACACAAGGTGCTTATATCCTGCTGGGCGGATACAATATCCAAACAGATGAGTAAATAAGAAATAATCTGAAGTGGGAACCCTAGCAACTAGGGGTATCGCTGAGATAATGAACATGAAAGTGCTTTGAAATTATAAAACCCTATTTGAATGTAGTAGTAATAGTACTACTACTAATAGTAGTAGTAGCAGCAGCAGCAGCAATAGTAGTAATCCATGGTCCAGACCTCAAGCTCTGGGTTTACACAGATCAGGTTCAGTCTTGGGGGCATCTCACAAATCTTTCTTTTTGCCTTGTGCCTCCACCTAGAATTTTCCCTTGGAACTTTGGAATATGGCTTGTATCTGTGTACTAATGAAGGGTAATTCTGCCTCTTGCTACTCCAAATTCTGTCTCCTACTTGGTCCAAGAACTCCTCTCTGAGAGGTTTGGTCTGGGCATTCCTCCAATGGATGGTTACCCCTCCAGGAATTCCTTCGCTACTCTGCCATAGCCCTTTCTGGTCTGCCATCACAGGTGCCAAGTTATTAAGCCATAATGAGTTACTATTGAAGGATCTGTGAACACTAGTAGAGGCAGGCTTATTATTGTTGTTTAGGGTGTCCTTATTGATGTCATTATTTCTGGTCTTCCTATTACATGCTATTTTAATTTGTGGGCATGCTGTAGTGTTAGAATACCCTCTGAGCTCTGTGGGGATGATGGTGTCCCTGAATCTCTTTCAGGTTTACATCAGGAAAAGGTACCATCCCGGAGATCCCTCTGAGTTTTACTGGAGAATTTGTAGGCTCTGAAATACCCTGGTGGTCACTATGGACATTGGAGAATAATCAATTAAAATGAAACCCTACCCTGGTATCTGGTTCTTGAAGTCTATGCCAACAGAGTAGAAGCTTTGACAGGACACATAAACAAAGAATCACTGAGTTTCAGAGTTGGCAAAAACCCTCAGAGACCATCTAGTTCAACCCAAACTGAAACAGGCCAAAATACCTGGTTTTGTTTGGAGACTTTCCATGAAAGAGGCCCCCTCCCCTTCCCCAGGTAGCCCATTCTACATGGTTAAGAAGTTCTTTCTGACATCAAGGCTAAATCTGAGTCGATGTAAGCTTTAATCCATTGCTCTGAACTACACCCTCTAGGGACAAGTAGAATACATCTAATCCCTCTTTCAAATACTTGAAAACATCACATTCCCCCTAAGTCTTCTTCTCTTGGGGCCAAACCTCCCCCCTTTCTTTGAGCAGCATGCCCCTCATAGGGCATAATCCCCTTTATCATCTTGTTCACCCTCCTGTTTTATGCTCTCAACCTATGTCCATCCAAAAATTGGTGCCCAGAACTGAAGACAACACTTTGATGTAGTCTGACCCAGATGCTATGCCTCTCCATGCAACTTAAAATCAAGTTGGATTTCTAGGCTGCCACGTTGACACTGCTTACTGGTAATGAGCTAACAATGCATTAAAAGCCCCAGATCTTTTTCTGATGTAATGTTATCTAATCACTCCTCCCCCATTTTGTTTTTCAAACCCAAGCATAAGTGTTTACATTATCCTTACTGATTATAACCAGTAAATGTCAATGGTTCCCTATTAACTGCAGGATCAAATAAAAACACCTCTATTTGACTTTTAAAGTTCTTCATAACTAAGCTCTTTCATAACTTTCTGGTCTTCTTAAACATTACTTCCCTCCAACATTCACTGCCATCCAGAGACACTGGCTTCTTTGCCATTCTTTACCACATCTTCCAGTTCTTCATTTTCACTGCCTTTCCCCAGCCTAGAATTCTCTTCCTCCTCTCTGCCTCCTGGCTTCCTTCAAATATCAGCAAAAAAAAATCTCAGCTTCTACAAGAGGACTTTTTCAGTCCTTTTTCATTCTAGTGCCTTCTCTCTGAGATTATCTCCAATTTATCCCTTATATATCTCATTTGTATATAGTTGTTTCAATGTTGTCCCCCTCATTAGACCGTGAGGTCCTTGGGGGCAGAGATTTTTTTTTCCTTTCTTTTATCTCTAGCCCTTAGCTGCTTCTGGCACATAGTAAGCACTTAAACAATAATTGTTTGACTTGACATTAGATTTGTCCCAATATTCTAGTCTTTTGTTCTGACTCTGTTATTCAGGGTATCAGCTTTTTTCCTAGGGTTGTGTCATCTGCAAATCTGCAAAACATGCCATCTATACCTTCATTTAAGTCCTTGATTAAAAAACATTAAACCAACACAATGACACCCAAAAAGCACACAGCCAAACATGTCCCTGTGGCATTCAAGTAGAGATAGATTTTAAGTTGACATTTAACCACTCATGAAACTTCTTTGGGTCCAGCCCTTCAATCAATTCCAAAGCCACCCAGATTCAGTCATCTAATTGATAGATAGAATTAGTGCTTGGGAAGGGAAGAAAAGTCAAAAATAGTCTGATGGGCCCTCTAGATTTTGAGAGCACATTTCAAAGATTTCGGTGAAAGAATTGTTAAGATCTGATAGGTTAATATTCTGCAAAGGAAGTTGCCCTAAAAGAGATTGAAAGCTTTTAAGAATGAAACACCAAAGACAAACTGAAATTATTCTTTTTTTTTTTTTTTGCCTTTTTGGAGGGCAATTGGGGTTAAGTAACTTGCCCAAAGTTACATGGCTAGTGTTGTGTGTGTGTGTGTGTGTGTGTGCTAAGTGTCTGAGGCCGGAACCGAACTTGGGTCCTCCTGACTCCGGGATCGGTGCTTTACTCACTGCACCACCTAGCCTCCCCTGAAATTATTCTAATAAGGAAAAAAGGAAAGGATCTGCTTACAATGATGTGGCTGCACAGGAAACTCAAATTCCCTGAAACTACTGCTAAATCTACACCCAAAAGAGATCAAAGAAGAACAAAAGGACCCAAATATGCAGAAATATTTATGGCAGCTGTTTTTGTGGTGGCAAAGAATTGGAAACTGAGAGGCTGTCCATCAATTGGGGAATAGCTGAAAATGTTATGGTATATGAATGTGATACAATACTATTCTACTGTAAGAAATGATGAAGGGGACAGTTTCAGAGAAATCTGGGAAGACTTGTATGAACTGATGCAAAAATGAAGTGAGAAGAACTAGGAGAACAATTTCTACAGTAATAGCAATATTGTAAATCTAATCATTGGAAAGACTTAGTAACACTGATCAACCCAATAATCAACCATAATCTCAAAGGACTCTTGATGAAACATATTCTCCACATCCAGAAAGAGAACAGATAGACTCAGAGTGCAGATTGAAACATATTTTTTCCCTTCCTTCTTCCTTCCTTCCTCCCTTCCTTCTTTTCTTCCTTTCTTCCTTCCTTCCTTCCTTCCTTCCTTCCTTCCTTCCTTCCTTCCTTCCTTCCTTCCTTCCTTCCTTCCTTTCTTTCTTTCTTTCTTTCTTTCTTTCTTTCTTTCTTTCTTTCTTTCTTTCTTTCTTTCTTTCTTCCTTCCTTCCCTCCTTCCTTCCTTCCTTCTTTTGTACATAGCTAATGCACATTTTTTTTCCATGACTATACATATTTGTAATGGATTTTGTTTTTCTTCTCAATGGGTAAGAGAGAGAATTCAGAACTGAAAATAAAATAGAATTAGAGTCATTGGGGGGAAAACTGGGAATTCAGCAACCAACTCAGATTGTTAAAAGAATTCTATAGAAGTAGCACAGACCTGCAAACATAATGTCAGGAACATTAAAGTCAAAACAAGCTGAAATTCTTGACGAACCCTAAGGGTGAAAAAAGTATGTGTATTAGCTCTGTTGAGGGCAAGAAAAGGACCAAAACAAGCTTAGGAATAATGATAAGGGTGGTTAGGTGATTATGATGAATTATGGCAAGGAGGCTGAACCACTCTGACGTGATTTTGCTCCTGTTTGTTCTAAGAATTATATTTGAATTAAGAAGGGAAGAACCAAATGATAAAAATGAAATGAAAGAAAAGATAGATAAGAATGGTAAGGGAACATTTATGTGAATAGGTTACAGAGAAAAAGGTTTTAGTCCTAGCCGCAGTCTTTTGCAACAGTGATTTCCGTTTTCCAATGTGTTTAGAAGGTAAACTTGCCTGGGATACAGAGCTTAAAGATGATGTGACTGAAGAGTGACATTGTCATCCATTTTTATGTTGACTGCATCACTGTGCCTAAATGAACTAAGTCCTAGGGTATAGAAAGAAGTCATTGATCTTGTTGCTGTGATAAAAAAAAAAATCTGAAGAATAGTTAATGTCCCAGTTTTCAAAAGAAGGAAAAGAATGGAATCTGCAAACTATAGACCAGTGAGCTTGATTTTTAATTTTGTCAGAATTCAAAGACATATTTGTGAAGAGGAGATTTATGAGCATATAGAAAGGGAAGCAGTGGTTCACCCAAAGCCAGCATGACTTCATAAAGAACAGTTCATGATAGATTAACCTCATTTCCCTTTTTTGACAGGGTTATTAGGCTGGTAGATCAAGGGAATTCTTTAGTATACCTAGATTTCAAGGAAGCATTAGACAAAATCTCTCCAGGTTAGCCTTGTGTACAAAATAAGTAATATAGGTTAGACCAGGGGACACAAGCTGCTGCCATTTTTGTATAACCAGTGGACTAAGAATGGTTTTTACATTTAAAAAAAAAACAAAGTTTTGTTGTATTTAAAAATGTGAAAATCATACTTAGCTTGGAACCCTGCCAAAAAAAGTGACCTTCCTGTAGTATTTTGCTGATCCCTGGGCTAGAATACAGTACAGTTAGGTAGAACTGAAATGAGTAGAAAACTAGGCCACCCAAAGAGTGGTCATTATGGGAGAGGCACACTACAAGATTGAGTAAGAAAAAACGTTAACCCGAATTTCAAGAAAGGGAAGAAAATAGAATCTGAAAACTGTAGGTTAATGGACTTAACTTTGATTCCTTGGGAAATGTTGGGAAATTAAACTGATGGTTGGGAAAAGGGAAACAGTAATTACAAAGATACAACATGACTTCATCAAGAACAGGTCATATCTTTGGAAGACTAGGTGGCACAGTGAATACAGCATTAAACCTGGAGTCAGGAGGACCTGAGTTCAAATCTGGCCTTGGACATTTAATACTTACTAGCCATGTGATCTTGGGTAAGTCACTTAACCCAAATTACCCTGCCTTTCTCCCTCCAAAAAGCAAAAAAAAAAAATTTAAAGAACATGTCATGTCTGACTAATCTTATTTAATTTTTTAAGTGTTAATAAACTAAAGGATTGGAGTTTGCAGATCGCAGATATACCTTACCTAGGTTTCACCAAAGCCCTCGCTAAAGTATCTCATACTATTTTTTTGGAGAATATGGAGAACTGTGGACTAGATGATATCATAATTAGATTTAGACTTCATTGGATGGTCTGATTCAAAGAGTAGTCAGTAATAGTTCAACGTCAACACAGCAGGCAGTCTCTAGTGGGATACCTAATGGATATATCTTTGGCCCTTGCCTTAGAACATTTTTATCATTAATTCTGATGAAAATATAGAAAACATTTATTGAATTTGCGGGTGGTACAGTAGGAACAGAGACAGCATGGAGTATCAAACTTGGACTTAGGAAGACCTTAGTTCAAATCCTTCCTCTGAGATTTGCTAGCTCTGTAACTGGGACTAAGCCTCTCTAAACTTCAGTTTCTCATCTGTAGAGTGGAGCTCAATATTTCTGCAGTCCCTTCCCCCCAGGTTGCTGCTAGAGCCTTCCTCTCTAAGACCACCTTCTATTAATTGTGTATATTGTACATGAACCTATTTACTTACACGGTGTCTCCTTCTTGGGAACAGGTACTATCTTTTGTCTTTCTTCGTATCCCTAGCACTTCGCGCTGTGCCTGGAACATAGTAGGTGCCCTATACACGATTTATCCCTCCACTTTTAAATTGAGTTATTGTTTTGTTAATCTTCTTTATAAATGTTAAAATGCTCTTAAATGTCATTTCCCGTTATGAAGATCCAAAAAGAGCTTCGCTGGTTTGAATAATGGACAAATTAATAAGATGAAATTTGTGATAAATATAAAATTCTACATTTAGGTTCAAAAATCCAGCTTTACTGTTACAGGAAGGCTAAGCTATGACTGAGAAAATAGTTCCTCTGGGGGGAAAATCTAGGGATTTTCATGGATTACAAGCTCACTATGAGTCAACAGTATGACTTGAAAGCCAGAACCAAAATGTTACCTCTTATTGTACTGTGAAGCATAATGATGATGGTGAGAGTCCCAATATACTCTGCCTGGATAATTGTGCCAAATTGTGGGCACCACATTTTAAAAAGGACATTGCTAAACTGAAGCACATATGGAGGAGGGTAATAGAAATGGAGATTTTGTTATGCAAGGGTTGGAATTATTTATTATTAAATATTTATTATTAAGAAATTGGAGTTATTTATTCTAAAGAAGAAAAGACTATGGGGCAGAGGGGAACATGATGGTTGTATCTGAAAGGCTATCAAATAAAAGAACAATTAGATTTATTCCGCTTGCCCTCCTAGGAGAACTAGAACACCTGGTAGAACTGGAAAGAGGGAGATTTAGTTTTGATCTAAGGAAAACATCCTAACCATCAGTGGCATCCAGCAGTGGAATGAGATGCTTTAGAAGGCATAGCTTGCATATATCTAGATATACATATTCCAATACACACAAACATCACATGTATCACCATATATTGCTTTACACATACTACCTCATTTAATCCTCAACAACCATGAGAAGCAGGTGCCATCATTGCCCTCATTTTACAGATAAGGAGACTGAAGCTTAGAGTGGTTAAGTGACTTGCTCAGGATTGCATGGCTATAAAATGTCAGGGGGCAAGATTAAAACTCAGGTCCTCCTGACTGCGAGCATTCATTCCACTCAGCTGCCTAGCTTCCAAGTGAGCCTTCCCCCTCAGTGAAAGTTTTTAAATGGAGGCGTGATGGTCACTTGTTGGGTCTGTTGCAGAGAGTTGTCTTTTTCAAGTTTGGCTCAGATTTAGATAGCCTTTGAAGCTAAGCTGTTCCAACTCCGAGAATCTGGGCTTCCTTGATCATGTGAGTCAGTAGCTTTGACGTCTCTCTGGTTACTTACTTTTTGGACTTTATATATCTGTCCTCCCATGAGTTTTACAAAGGAAGTAAATGTTACCCAACTTCTGGGTCTTGGTTTTAATCTCAATGAATTCAATTCAGTCCAAATTTGGTCAGTGCCTATTAGGTGCAAGACACTTTGGTGGATGCAAGGAAGGAAAAGTCATGGTCCTTGCCCCAAGAAACTGAGAAACTTATAATCTATCCTGTGCAGCCTTGCCTAACCGAGGGATTGGGTTTATGGAGGGAAGAAAGCTAGCATTTTTAAGTCCCTACTATATGCCAGGTACCATGCTAAGTAAGTGCTTTACAAATATTATTTCATTTGATTCTTACAACAACCCTGGGAAGTATATACTATGTTTATCCCCATTTTGCAGTTGCAGAAACTAAGGCAGACAGAGGTTAAATGATTTGCCCAGGGTCACACAGTAAGTGTCTGAGGCTGAATTTGAACTCAGGTCTTTTCTAACTCCAGGTCCAGTATTCTATCCTGTGCTGCCCAGCTGCCTAATGGCAAAATGGGCTAATGGTCATTCAGGATGATAACTAAGTAATTCAAGTTATAGTCTTTGTTTCTTTTGAGGGCATAGCCATCCTTTTTATCTTCCAGGTTCACAATCTCAGTCATTCTAGACTCTTTACCTTTTTTATTCACAAGTCCTAAGTTTTGTCTAGCACCCTTATAGAGTCTTTAGGATCTGTTCCCTTCTTTCTAGGCACCAAACAACCCCTCCCCCAGTTCAAACCCTGTCCACTTGTCTCTTGGACTATTGGAACAGCTTTCATTTTGGCTTCTTGACCACCATTCACACAGAACTGACAAAATTCTATCCTTAAAGCCCAAATTTGACTACATTACTGAGTAAACTACAGCCATTTCCTATTGGTGCAGCTGGGTGATAAAGTGGATAGAATGCTGGGTCTGGAGTCAGGTAGACTCAGCTTCCTGAGTTAAAATTCAGCCTCAGACATTTACTAGCTGCATGAGCTAGGTAGGTCACTTAACCCTGTTACCTTCAATTCCCTCAATCTGTAAAAGAAGAAAGTAATGGCAAACCACTCCAGTATCTTTGCCAAGAAAA
The DNA here is from genome assembly GCF_028583685.1 of Petaurus breviceps papuanus. Lineage (NCBI taxonomy): Eukaryota > Metazoa > Chordata > Mammalia > Diprotodontia > Petauridae > Petaurus > Petaurus breviceps. The sequence goes on along the minus strand of NW_027187313.1, from coordinate 976,831 downwards.
CCCCAAATGGGGTCATGAAGAGTTGGACATGACTTAAAACAACTATTACCTTCAGGATTAAAGTCAAACTTCTCTGATATTTAAGGCCTTCATAACCTGGTTCTAATCTATCTTTCTAGGCTTATTGCATGTTACAACCCCTTTTCCCCTTCATGTGCCCAATGATCTAGAACAGAGGTATCATACTCCCAAGTGCTTGAAAACTCCTGAATGTCCCAAGCTGATTAAAATGCAATTGGGAAATGTTTAACAAAAATAAATAAAAATAGAATATCACATAGATAATGTTAATTGTGGTTTTCTAAAGCAACATGCCACCCACAGGAACCCATTTCTATTTGAGTCTGATACTACTGGTCTAGACAAACTGACTTAGCTGCTTCTCATACCCAACATTCCATCTCCTGACCACATATTCTTGACAGGCTTCTCCCTCATCCCTGCCATGCATTCCTTTCTTACCTCCCCCTACTGCTCCCACTGCCTCTGGGGCCATCTCCAGTTTGTCCTGATATATATCTTGTGGAGGAGAAAGTGAGATTGGTGTCTTTGTACAGCCCTCCCTCACTTAAATCCAATTCACTTGCATGTTGTGGCATCACTTCCCTGATGTCATGGTCCTCTCAAAAATGAAGGACAAAACTTCTCCTATTAGAATTTCTGGTTCCTCTAAGACTCAGCTGTGTGAGGCCTTGCATGATTCCTCTAGTTACTTGTACCCTTCCCCAGAAATTACTTTGTGTTCACTTTATAGCCTTCTCTCTAACCTCTGGACTAGAACTATTTTTGTGTGTGCATATGTAGGTGAGTGTATGTATGTCTATTTGTATGTATATATACATGCATATATGGTGTGGCATGTATGTTACATACACAAATGTATATATGTTGTTTCCTTGGATAGAAGGAATGAAAAAAGCTTATGTGCCAGGCATTCTGCAGAAGCACTGGGGACATAAAAAGAAAAAGCTAGACAGTCTCTTCTTTCAAGGAACTCACTCTATAATTGGGAGAGAAGATGCATAAAAGGAATTTTGGCAGCCAGGTAAATGGAAAAGTCCAGAAGTCCTTAATGAGTAGTGGAAGGGTTAATAGAAAGACCCAGAGGTACTCAGGTTGTTGCCTCACTAGGTCAGGTGACAGAGCCTAGGGTCTACAGAGCACAGAGTAGGAGCAAATGAGAAGTCTTGAAAGACTTTACAAGGCTGTGGCAGGCAGAGGGTAAGACCTGGTGGTCTCTCCATCTCACCTGAAGAAATAGTTGGTGACCTGTAATATAGGAGTCCTGGACAGTGCCCATAGAGAAGGAGGTGAAGGGGGAAGGCAGGGAGGAGGGTGTGAGGGCAGAGACTGTTTCCTTTTTTTTTTTTTTTTTGGTCTTTTTTTGTCACCTGGCATATAGCAAGTACTTGGTAAATGTTTGTGGTTTTATTGATTAATGTGGGATTCCAATGATTTGGAACAAGCCAGATGACAGCCCACTGAAGAAAGAGAAGATTCTGGAGCTTCTCTGCTGCAACTAGGTTGAGAACCAATCAGCCAAAGTGAGTCTGAAAGCAGCAGAGGCACAAGGGCGAGTCCTTGTAACTCAGTCAAATGGCTCCAATGCCAGGCAACAGCAGGATGCAGGAGTAGAGATGAACAACGGCATCCTTGGCCAAAGCAGTAAATCAGCAAGACAGGAAATGAGGAGGGTTGAAAGCTGGTGCCAGCTGGAGCCATTTCAAAGTGCTCAAGGCAATTGGTTGGGCTCAGTTCCTCGGGAGCTACTGCAGCCTTGTGAGTTGGAGGCAGCGGGGTGTAGGGGAAGGAACACTGATTCCAATTATTCCCAGCTGTGTGCCCTTGGGCAAGTGACAATCTCTCTGAGGCTCAGTTTCCTCCTCTGTAAAATGGGGATAATAAACATCACTTGAACTACTTCCCTAGGTGTAAACCTTGCAATGCTAATGACTTCATTACTTACACCGTAAATGAGTGCTGTTCCTCCCAAGACGTGGATGCTAACTCGAACCCCCATGAATGTCTGTCCCAGTGATCAGCCTCTCTTCTTCCCTCTCTTGAAAAGCGTCTGTTAGGATTGTGTTAAGGTCAGTGGTATTTGGTAACCACTAACATTAGAGGAAAAAATACGCATACACTAAAACTTTCCAAAGACTGCATAGCACAGAGCTGTGTTAAAATTGATTACAAAATGCATTCTTGTCCATGAAGTAGGGAGGAGTATGATTTCTCCCCACCCACTTTATGATTTTTCAGGGATTGGTGGGACGGTTTGGTACAGAGTACAGAGTGCTAGACTGTAGTAATCAGGACGACTTGGATATACGCCTATCTTGTTCTTGTTGTTGTTGTTGAATTGTTTCAGTCAAGTCTGACTCTTCATGACCCCATTTGGAATTTTCTGGGTGAAGACACTAGAGTGATATGCCATTTCCTTCTCCAGTTCATTTTACAGATAAGGAAACTGAGGCAAACAGGGTTAGGTGACTTGTTCAGGGTCATGCAGATAGTAAAGTGGCTGAGGTCAAATTTGAACTCAAGTCTTCCTGATTTCGGACCTAGTAGTGCGCTGTCCAATCCCATCTTAGGCACTTAATAATAATGACATATAGCATTTATAATGTATATTAAGGTTTGAAAAGTACTTTACATGTATCTCATTTGATCCTCACAATAAGTAGATACTATTATCACCCTCATTTAAAAGAAGGAAACTGAGAGGTTAAATGTCTTGCCTTAGGTCACACAATTAGTCTTTGCATGAGGCAGTATTCAAATTCAGTTTTTCCTGTCTCAAGACCCAGTTCTCTTTACTGTTCCCCCTACCTGTCCCACTTACTAAGCAAATGAACAAGCCACATAACTTGTGTCAAATCAGAAAATGACTATTCATTACAAACAAAAGATATCAATAAAACAAGAAAAAGACCTCATGAGCAAATGAGGTCAGTTTACTTATCTGAAAGATGGAAATAATAGATAGCTGCAGCACTCTTCGTTAAAGGGTTCAAATGATACAGTTTGTTTAAAGTGCTATAGTAAGGTTAGCTGTGATTAGAGGTATGCTGGAAGGCCAATGATCAAATTGTCCAGTATGAGCACTGACAACTCAGAAATCATCAAATACTACATTTATTGTAATGTTGATTGTGAAGACTAAGAAAGTGATGGAGAAAATATTAATGATACAAATTAATAGTGTATCATACATAGAGAGCCAATTAAATTTTCAGAAATATTTGCATCTCAAAAACCATAAAATGCTACAAATCAGAACTTGATTTGTTTATTTTTATTGATTGTGGAGACTTAAGAAAGCAATGAAGAAAACATTAATAATGCAGGTTAAACTTAAAAATATGTCCTACAGCGTACACCCCTGGTTGTGATTCTAAGGGCTCTTGGCTTTACATAGTGGAAAGTGCATTGATTCTGGAGACAGAGGATCTAGATTCATGTCGTTCTTCTGGGGCAAGACAGGCCTCAGTTATCCCATCTATAGAATGAGGGATTGGGATGAGATAGCCCGTGAGGTCTCTTCATTCTCTAGATTTGTGATCCAATAATCCTGCTGTATGGTATTTCAAAGAACATCTTCAAACTGATAGAGACCAGGTCTTCTACTTGTTCCAACTGGAGACAAGGAATTCTCATGGGATCTTCCTCCTTGTGCCCATTTTCCTAGCATGGGGGTAGGATGGATGGAGGAAAGGAGGACCCCTCAAATGTCAGACAGCCTGGCTCCTGGGAGGGAAGTTTAGGGGACTCATGGCAAGTGGCCACATGCAAAACCACTGCCTTATTGCTAAGACTAATTGTGAGCAAGACTAATTCATTAAGTGCTCTCAAGTCCTGAAGATAGCATGAAGCAGGAAAGCATAAAGTCTTGTTACTAGGACAGCTGGTAGCCTTGATGTCTCTCTTCTTATTTATTAATTGAACTTTATGTATCCGTCTTCCGTTGAGTTCAAAAAGCTCTTCGGAGGACTTTGAAACAGAGAATATTCTCCAAATGTTATAAGTTGTCAGGAAGAGGACATGCAGTCAGAAGTCAAAGGGCATGGGGAGTTGGGAAGCAGAGAAGGGAGCAGAGGACAAAGGGGAGCTGTAAGAAACTGGACATAGAACGGTCAAGGCTAGGCCCAAATGGTCATTTTTCTAGGCTGAACAATCCTTTTTCTGATTCAGTAGTTGCTGAGAGCCATTGTTGGGAAAGGTAACAGGAACAGGGAAGAATTCTGTGTACTTTTGCATATTAGTCACTTAGCTTAATTTTTGCAATGAATACCAATGTCATGGAAATTTGCACCTGCTGATGTGCCCCATTTTAAGAATGCCTGATATATCAAAATCTGAATTTATAAAAACAAGTTTCCCTCAGGAGATAGCTTTTCATGTTATTAAAATATTCCATTTCTCCCCTAAGAAAATTTGCTCATGAGGTCTTTTTCTTGTTTTATTGATATCTTTTGTTTGTAAGGAATAGTCATTTTCTGATTTGACACTGCACCCTCCCCCTCCCACTTTCTCTTCTCCTTCCTCCTCCCCCTTTCCCTCCCTCTCCCATTCAGTAACCTACAGAAGGGCAAGGAAAGGGAGAGTGTTTCAATGTGTGGTCTTTATAGTGTCTTTAGATGGACAGCTCCCTTCCTTCCAGACTTCAGGTTAAGGGAAGATTGTGGTAAACCTTCCTACTCCTACATATTTTAACCCATATTGAAAAATTGTCTCTTCGGTGTTTTTTGTCCATCTTTCCACAGACCCTCTCTAGAGTTACCAGCCAAAAGTATGGAAGCCTTCCACTGGTCCCTTTTATATGTATTTCTTAAGTACCAGTAAAGCATTTCAGCTGCCCCAGGATCTTTTATTCTTCACCCTTATCATATGACCACGGTGTCTTTTGCTTTTTCTTGAGAAACATTTATTTTAAGTACCTACTATGTGTGAGTCTCTATGGCTTGGTTCTGCAGATACAAAGACTAACCAGTTCCTGTTCTTGTGAAGTTTATATTCTTGTGGGGGTAGGGAGAAAGGCAGGGGGGCGATATAAGTTGAAATAAGTGAGTAGAAAGTAATTTCTTTTTAACCTTTAGACTGTGACTTCCTTGAGAGCAGGGACTGTCATTTGCCTTTCTTTGTGTCCCCAGAGCTTAATAAAGGCTCATTAACTTGACTTGGTACCTTTTGTTTTTACAAGACAGTCATTTTAGGGACATTCTCTCTCTTCTCTCCTCACACATACCCCCCCCCTCCACCCACAAACTGAATCTTCCCTTGTAACACAGAAAACCATTTTAACAACCACAACTGAATTATTGACTATATCTGACAATGTAGCATCATTCTGCCCTGTAGTTGTGTCCTCCCTCTCCTTCCCCATCTGTGCCAAGGGAAAGGTGGTATATTCCACTATCTGTTCTTTGGATCAGGTATTCAGGGTTTGGCTTCCTTGTAGTGATCGTTCATTTCCATTGTGGTCAGCACGTTGTATGTCACTCTTCTGGTTTTTTGCTTATTTCATTCTGTATCACATCATACAAACCTTCTCATGTTTCTCTGAATTTCTTTTTTCATGTCCCTTCATACATGGTGCCTTTTTTAAAATTAAATTTTTTATGTTTATTTTTAGTTTGCATCATTCATTTCCACAAGATTTTGAGTTACAAATTTTCTCCCCATCTTTCCCCTACCCACCACCCCAAAACAGTGATCCAGTTGTTTATCCCCTCCCCCAATCTGCTCTCTCCAATATCCTCCCCCATTCCCCCTCTGACTTTCCAGTAGGGCAAGATGGATCTCTATACTGCAGTACCTGTATATCTTATTTCCCAGTTGCACATACATGATGTCTTTTAATTGTATCTTTTATCCCATTTCTTGGGTTCAGGTCACAGTTGGCAGTATTATGAAAACTACTTATACATGGGCACCCATCTTTCCATGGCCCTTTGGGTGCCATTATGTTTCTTTTAACATCATAGTCTTTCAGAATTTGACTTTCTTTTGTAAATGCCAGGGCAGCTGGAGTAGTCTGAGAGTGAGTTGTCAAGGATGACATTAAGATTGTAAGCCTGGGTTATTGGAAGTTCAGTGATGCCCTGGAGAGAAAGAGGGAAATTTGGAAAAGGGAATGGTTTGGAGGAAGGAGGAAGATAACCAAAATAATTTTGATGTTCATAAAAAGGGCTTTTATGACAATTAGTAGCATGGGATTATTGAGAATACTTTGTTATTTCCCAAATGCAATTTAGTTCTTTTTCCTATCCAATTCTGATACAAGCTTATTGCTCAACTGCAGGGCCTGTCCAAGATATATATGGTATCTGACTAACTCAATCTTCTTCCCATTCAACTTTGTGTCACAATCTGGGCAATAGGCATTCTTCATCAGCTTTGTTTTTCCTGCATGGCTGACTAAGCCGCCGTCTTTTCTTTTTCATGGAAATCCATAAAAACTCCCTTGATACATTTAAAATATGGTTCCATTTAGAAAAATTCTATTAAGACACAACTTCTTGTATCTGTTAAGTGAATTACATCATACTTGAGTTCTAGTCTACTATACTTTAAAGGGTCATCCCTTGAGGTCACTGACTTTTGCAAGGGCCTTTGAAACAGATGTTATGACTTCTTAGACAGGAGAGAAACTGGCAGAATTTAAGTAGTAGGGAGACTCTAAGTTGGTCCAACCATTCTGGAAAACAATTTAAAATTAATCAACCATTCATTGAAGACCAGTATTGATGAAACACTGAATCCCTATGTGCCAGGCCTGGTGCCGAGCACTGGAAATACAAAGACAAAGGCAAAGTAATCCCTACCCTCAAAAGGCTGTCATTCTGATGGGAGAAGCAACATGTATGTACACACACACACACATTCCTATGTGTACATACCTATATATAAATATATACTATATACAAAATTCATACAAAGCAAATACAGTAAAAAAAAAATGGCTAGCATTTTCTATAACACTTTAAGGTTTGCAAAGTACTTGATAAAAAATATCTTATTTTACCCTTACAACAACCATGGGAGTTTGGTGCTATTATTATACCCATTTTATGGACTAGGAAACTGATACAGAGACTTGCCCAAGGTTGCACAGAGAGTGCTGAGGCTAGATTTGAACTCAGATCTTCTTTGCCTCCAGACACAGTACTCTGCCTCCCTGCTGCCTCTGTGCACTATATTTAGTGCCTACTATGTTCCAGAAACTATGCTAGATGCTTCTTCCCAGGTGGGAAAACCTGCTCTGATCTATGCAGATCTGCTTTCTCTACAATGCATAATCTGAGTCCTGGAGAGTTGTTTGAAATACCAATTAGTTAATGAGTTGCTAGGGTCACACGGCCAGGGTGTGTCAGAGGCAGGACCCAATCATGGGTGGGGGACCTTTGACCTTGAGGCACAAGGCCGAAGGTTCCCCAGCCTTGACCTGAGTGAACCCAGGTTCTACTGGTTTCTGCACCAGCTCTCCATTTTAAAGAGATAAGAAAGTGTCCATAAGGGTGAGGAGTTTCTAATGTCTTCCCAGTCATTTTATTTTTAATAACAATATTGTCTTTTACATAGAGTGCTTAATTTTAGAGTGACAGCATTGGAATCCTTCAATGGGAAAGAAACAACTCACTTAGCATCTAATTTGAAGCATAATTAGAAAAGTAGGGATTTCAGAAAATAGGAAACTCCAACAGCTTCTTCCTCACAACCTGCCAATGATTTTGCCCCAGGTGGACATACAATATTCATTTTTCCTAAATACAATGTCTGGTGCTGTTTTCTCCAGGCACAGAAATTTCTAGGTAATGACAATGGGTTCTGAATACACAGGAAGGTGATGTGAGTTTTGTCTACTGAAACATGGCCAGACAAGGAGTCAAGAGGGTCCAGTAGGTTGATAGAAGTTGACTTAGTCAATTTCTAGACTGGGAGAAAGTAACAGAAATTATTTCTATCCCTGGGAGCTTACCCTGATAGGCTGGCATTGTTGGAATTTGTCCAGTCTGCTTTTGGAGCCAGTTTGACCCAGCCTACATTGATTCAATTCCTTATAAGTGTCAGTGACTGAGGATAGGAGTCACACTCACACAATGGTGAAACCCTTAGCCTCCCCTGATGATGACTTTGGATCTAGCACTGGGGAGGCAACAGATCTGAGTAATAAAGAGAAAATATAAAAGTTCATAAGACTTATGGGAGCCAGAAAGAAAGAACACCCCAACTGTCTTCTTTTATAGGCAGCTGTAGATCAACATCTCATTTCAATACAGGGAAAGCAGGTAAGAAGGTGAATGCAGAATTAGAATCACAGTAAACTGGGCAGGGACAGTAGATTTTTTTTTTAATTTTAAAATGCATTATTTATTTTAAACATGCTTTTCTCTTTAAATTTTGAGTTCCAAATTCTCTCCCTGTCTCTCACCCCTTTCCTCACTCACTGAGAAGGCAAACAATATGATATCAATTATACATGTGAAATCATGTTAAACATATCTTCATATTAGTCATATTTTTAAGTGAGAAAAATAAAGTGAGAAAATTATACTTCAATGTTCACTCTGAATTTTCCAGTTCCTCTGAAGGGGGATAGGATTTTTTAAAATCATGAGTCCTTTGGAATTATCTTGGGTCATTATATTCATTGATAAGAATAGCCAAGTCTTTCACAGTTGGTCATTTTTACAAAATTGCTATTACTGTGCACAGTATATAGTGCATTTAGTATATGTACTATATACTGTGCACCAGATCTCCTGGTTCTTCTCACTTCACTTTGCATCAGTTAATATAGGTCTTGCCATGTTTTTCTGAACCCCCCGCCCTTTGTCATTTCTTATAGCATAATAGTACTCCATCACAATCATATGCCACAATTTGTTCAGCCTTTCCCCAAATGATGGGCATTTCTCAGTTTCCAATTCTTTGCCACTACAAAAAGGTCTGCTATAAATATCTTTGGACATATGTCCTTTCCCCTTTTTCTTTGATTTCTTTGGGATATAGACTTAGTATTGCTGGGTCAAAAGGGTATGCACGGTTTTATAACCCTTTGGGAATAGTTCCAAGTTGTTTTCCAGAATGATTGTACCAATTTACTACTCTATCAGTAGTTCATTAGTGTACCTATTTTTCTCTCATCCCCTCCAGAGTCTGTCATTTCTGATAGTTGTAAAGTGATTTAATTTTCTTTTTTCTAATTAGTAGTGATTTAAGGCATTTTTTTCATATGACTATAAGTAGCTTTGATTTCTTCTTCTGAAAAGTGCTTATTTATATCCTTTGATAATTTATCAGTTGGGGAATGGCTCTTATTTTTATAAATTTGACTTAGTTCATTACTCATATATATTCAAGAAATGAGGCTTTTATCAGAGTAGCAAAGTTTTGGTTTTTGCTATAAAAATTTTTAATATCACTTTATTGTCTGTGGTATCTTTTAGCAAAATGTAGTTTCCCTGATTATCTCTTTTAATTTGGTCTGTTTTTGCCATGTCTGAGGTCATGATTACTACCCCTACCTTTTTAACTTCAGCTGAAGCATATTAAATTTTGCTTCAGCTCTTTATTTTAACTCTGTGTATTTTTCTTTCAGATGTATGTCTTGTAAGCAACATATTATTGGATTCTGTTTTCTCATTCATTCTGCTATCTGCTTCTGTTTTATGGGTGAGCTCATCCCATTCACATTTATAGTTATAATTGCTAACTGTGTACTTCCTTCCATACAATTATCTTCTCTTTCTTCCTCTCTCTCCCTTTTTATCCTGTCCCTCCTCAAAAGTCTGTTTTGCTTCTAACCACTGCCTCCCTTAGTCCACCCTCCCCTTTATTATCTCCTCCCTTTTTCTCATCCCCTTCTCTTCTATTTTCCTTTGGTTAAGTTACATTTCTATACACAACAGTGAATAGATATATTCTTCCCTCTTTGAACCAATTCAGATGAGAGTGAGATTCAAGAATTGCTTTCCACCCCTCCATTATAAATGCTCTTCCTTGGGTGCCTCTTTTATGTGAGAAAATTTTTCCCATTGTACTTTTCTCTACCCCCTTCTCCCAGTGCATCCCTCTTTCTCACTTTACTGACTCTGCCATTCCAAAATTTATTTGAGACATTATTTTAAAGTTGTTTGGAGGAGAATGTTGGGAAAGTTCAGCTGGGTAGCTGCCCCTCATCTGCTATCTTGGCTCCATCCTATCCTTTGACAGTAAATTTTCAGGAAGATTTTGGTGATACTGTGGATTAAACTTTAGTGAGTTAGACCAGTAGTTTTCAGTGTGGTATTCCAATGCCTGGGGGCGGGGGAGGGGTCACCAAAACCTTTACAGGGGGTCTTCAAGGTCAAAGATATTTTCATAATAGTAAGAAGACATATTTTTGCCTATTAAAATCTTCTTCCCTTTTCCAACTACATATCTGTGTAAGGCCAAATTTTCTTCATATACTTTACCCAAAACAATGTCACAACAAATTGAATGTAGAAGTAGATATGAGAATACAACTGTCTTCTATTAAGCCAGACAATAAAGAGATTCATAAAAATATATAAAACAATGCTACTCTTCTTACTAATTTTTTTGTTTTAGAAAATAGTTATTTTTGTGAAAAATGTGTTAACATGTAATAGTTTATTATTATTTTAAATGAATTGATAAATATTTTTAATTTATCAGTGTTAATTTCTAATATGATAAATATTGATTGATATAACTCACATTTTAAAAAGGCTTTTTAGAGGATCCTTAATCATTTTTAAGAATATAGAAGGGCCCTGAGTCACAAAAGTCTGAGAACTGACTGCTAAGTTAGAGGACCCTAATGTGAAAGATGATGTTGCCAATGATGATGACGATGATGAAGATTCTAAAAGTGTTTCAGAGGCTGAAAAAGAAGAAATCTGAAAAACTAAAAGCTGCTGGCCAGAGAAAATGGAGAACTCCACATCTAAAAATGATGCAAAAAAAAGCAATTATAAAACCATATCTATTAAGTCCAGTGGGTTATAACTTAATGAGTTTTTCTTTTTTTTTTTTTGAGGGGGGAGGGTAGGGCAATTGGGGTTAAGTGACTTGCAAAAGGCTAGTTTGTGTGTGTGTGTGTGTGTGTGTGTGTGTGTGTGTGTGTCTGTGTGTGTCTGTGTCTGTGTGAGTGAAGTGTCTGAGGCCAGATCCAAACCCAGGTCCTCCTGACTCCAGGACCACTTTGCTACCTAGCCGCCCCTTAATGAGTTTTTCAAAGGAAATGTTATTATAATGCATAGTGGAGGGCAGCTTCTATGCATAGTCCTTTGTATTATAATTATAATTCTTATAAAAGAGTTTTCTTTTGAAGAAGTACAAGGAACATTTGCTTTCAAATGATACAGATTATAATGGGGGGGGGGGCTCATTTTATCCATTTTGTACAATGTAAGATTTGCATAGTACAAAAGACCAGTAATCAAAATACCTAACTTTCTTTCACATTATTGTTGCCTACCGTCTAACAATACCCCTCACATGTTTAAAAAAAAAAACTTCCAGTACAATTTGGGGATCACAGTGTTGAAATTTCTTAGTAATATCTTGTGGGTATTTTGTTGGCAGCTACATCTTACATTCTTTTATCATTGCTGTTCCTGAATAGTTTCTCTTATAAAAGATAATTTGGTTTTTAAAAAGATTCAAGAAGAAGAAGGAATAATTGATAGTGCAGGTATAAGGGGAGAGGATCAAGGGAACAGACATTGAGGTTAGTCATGGAAAGGAGGAAAGATACTTCTTAGAGAAAACAGTGGAGGTTAGCCTGTGAGAAAAGAGTTTTGAGGTAGGGAGGAAAGAAATTGTGGGAACTTAAATCAAATGTCTTTTAGTTTCTCAGAGAAATAGGATACAAAGTCAGTATACTGAGAGTGGGGGTAGGTGGGAATGGGGTTAGGGAGTTGAGGGAAACGGAGAAGATTTGGAATAGCCATTGTGAGGAATTTGACATGTAATCAATAAGAGAGACCAAAAAAAGTGCTAAGTAGTAGGGAAGGCTCAGCTAAATTTAGAAGATGTGGACTGCTTCATTTTTGTCTCAGCATCCTCAGTGCCTAAGAAGGTGATGTTTAAAAAAGTCTTGTTAATTGATTAAAACTAGTAAGCATTAATCTGTAGTGGACTCAATCAACATTTTTGCAACTTTCTCCATGAAAGCCTGGTAGTCCAGCTGTGGGAGCAGAGAAAACAGATGAGGGAAACTTCCTAAGGTTAGGATCCATAAGTGAGGTCAAGGTCAAGAGGACAAAGGAATCCAGGGTGCTAGGGTGAAAAGCACTGAAGTGACTGAAATGAAGTTCAGGATGGATTGGGAGACAAATAGAGACAGGATTAGGCTGATGGGTTAGGGTAATAGATAGGAGGTGAGGGATATTGATGATATCTTGCTGAGGATGAGGAGCAGAATTGCAGTCACAAAATTCTAAGCTGAAAGGAATCTCTTTATTGTTCAGTCCTTTCAGTCGAGTTTGACACTTTGTGACTCCATTTGGGGTTTTCTTAGCAGAGACACTGGAGTGGTTTGCCATTTCCTTCGACAGCTCATTTTGCAGATGAGGAAACTGAGGCAAATAGGCTTAAGTATCTGGTCCAGGATCACACAATTATTAAGGGTCTGATGCCAGATTTGAACTGGAGAGGATGAGTCTTCCTGACTCCAGCCCCAGGACTCTATTTACTATACCACCTAGCAGGCCCTGGAAGGAACCTCAGAGACCATTCACCATTTTAATCTGATGCATTTCTACCCCCCAAATCTCCCTTACAACATTCATCGCTTCCTCTTCAAGAACACTATTAAAAGGGAACCTACTCTCTCCAAAGGCATCTCATTCCACTTTTGAATAACTCTAACTGTAAGGAAGTTTTTCCTTATATTAAAACTAAATGTCTCTCTAAAATTTCCATCCATTGTTCCTCCTTCTACCCAGCAGACTTAAACAGAACAAGACTAATCCTTTTCTCATATTCAAATACTTGAAGATAGTTCTCATGCTCCAATAAGTTGTTTCTAGGTAAAACATTCCCAGTTCCTTGTATAGCATGAACCCAAGGCACCCTCACGCACCTGGTAACCTTCCTCTGGAATCCAATTCAACAAACATTTATTGTGTACCTACAACACTCAGTATATTTGCTAACTGCTGGGGACATAAATTCCAAAAATAAAATAAGTTTGAGGAGCTGTGCCTGGCACATAGTAGGTGCTTAATAAATGTTTATTAGTTGGTTGATTGATAATAAGAGGGAGACAAAATGTATAATGTAGTGGAAGCCAGCAAAGGATGTTTTGGTCTGGGAACTCACAGGAACGATGAGTGGAATCATAAAGTAAACCAGTGACAAACCTTTTCCAGAGGCAATGATCACATTAATTTTGATTATATTTCTCACAACAAGGGGCATGGGTGGTGGTGGTGGTGGTGGTGGTGGTGGTGGTGTGTGTGTGTGTGTGTGTGTGTGTGTTTGTGAATTAAATAGTAGCAGTAGTAGGGCAGAAAAAATGGAAAAAAAGATGAGAGAGTGCCCTCGAGTTTGATAGATGACAGGACTGTAGAATCAAGCAGATTGTAAGAACTTCAAAAGAGGAGACCCAGTGGCATGGTGGGTAAAGCAATGGTTTAGAAACAACCATGGGGAACAAGGAAGTGCTGCTGACCTCCCCTCTGCAGCCGGGGGAAGGAAATCATTTTCATTGGAAAGAGTAGCAAGACAAACAGTATTAAGAAAGGGAAGACAAATCTTGGCACAGTGGATACAGTGTCAGCTCTGGAGATCGGGGAATCTGAGTTCAAATTAGGCCTCAGATACTTACTAGCTGTGTGACCCTGGCCAAGGCACTTAACCCTGTTTGCCTCAGTTTACCCATCTGTAAAACGAGTTGGAGAAGGAAATGGTAAGCCACTTTAGTATCTCTGCCAAGAAAACCCCAAATGAGGTCACAGAGAGTCAGACATGACTAAAACAACCCAATAACAGCAACAACAAACCAAATCTCAGTGAAGGCAAAGAAGTGAAAAAAGAATGCTGGTGGAAAAGGTAGGTTTGGTGGGGCTTCCTTAGAAGAAAACGGAGATGCCATTGTTGTTGTTGCCCTTCATTCTCAAAGAGGACCATGACATCAGAGGGGTGATGTCATGACTTGTAAGTGAATCGGATGTAAGTGAGGCAGGGCTGTGCAAAGTCTCCAGAACCATCTGGGTCCAGTGACAAGATAGAGATCAGGATGACTGGAGATGGCCCTGGATGCAGTGGGAGACCTTGGCTTGCTGGAAGGAAAATAGAGATGTCATAGGACCCTGAGAAAGGAAGTCTTAGAGGGGCGGACTCTTGAGCCTTGGGAATTGGAGGCTAATATTGGTTAGGGCTGAGAATCAGAGGAGATAAGAGGGAACTGGGGGGTGGGGTGGGGCAGAAGAAACTTGTACTCAATTTGGTGACTTTTGATAAGCATGAAGGAAGCAGAAAGATGGGAAATAGGCTTCAAAAGCTTAGTGACAGCAGAGTGATCTGAATGAAAATGTTGTTTGGTCCATTGACTGGCCTCTTCACAGCATGATCCCACCTTCCTTGATTCCCTGTGCATCAGGACCATGCATTCTATAACCACCATTCTATCTGCCTTTAGCTTGGAGGACTGGTGGCTCAGTGCTTACTTACTGGGTTTCAGAGTAAAAGAGGGATACATTTCTTCTAAAATAAAAGAGTTGGTCTCAATGCTCTTAGAGTTCCTTCCTAGTTCTGACTTTCTGTAATTATGAACTTCTCTCATCAGAATTTGGTGGGGTTTATTAGGAAAACCTCCCTTAAAGAGATTAACTCCAAGAAAGGTAGTAGTGAACTGTGATGGAAAGAATACTAAATTTGAAGTCAGGGAACAGCATTTGAATCCCAAAGCTGCTACTTCTTAACTTTGTGTTGGGCTAGTTCACCTAATTTCTCTGTGTCTCCACTTCCTCAAAAATGAGGTGATTGGCCTAGCAGACTTCCCAGATCCTTTCCAACTCTAAATCTATGGTCCTGTAAAGGGTGGCATGATTTTTCTAAGAGCTAGATTTTGTAAAAGCTAGATATATTAAATGGCAGATTATATAGTGAATACCATTTTTCAGATATGGAAACTGAGGTCCAGAGGGATGACATATCTTGCTTAGGGTATTGGTAATAAGCCAACCAGAGTCCAAAAGTAAACATGGAAAAATCTAGAAGTTAGCCCAGTATTAAAAGCCATTTGGTCACATTGCCTTCTATTGGCTAAAGAGAGATTAGCTTTCCATGAGAATCTCAAGAGTGCTGTGGAGCCCAGGCTGTTCATGGCTACTTTCAGTCCCCCTGCCATTGCCCCTGGTTCTGTCCCACCATCCAATTTCAGTTTTGATTCAGGAATTGGTTTTTAAATGTCATTTTAAAAAACCACACATATACTCTCTGAACAAAATCTTTTTCATTTTATTTTGGAAATCATCATGGCTCAAGGGCTAAATAGAGGCTTGAACCAATCAAAGAACCTTCCCAGGGGCTCAAAAGAAACAGGAATCACAGAGCTGGCTGGCAGCACTGCAGAAAATAGACCTGATGGAGAGACCCACATGTGGGTGAGAGGTGACCTTGGCAATGGCAAAAATGGTTGTATTTTTATCTGGCCTCTTTCTTCAAGAAGCCCTAACTGTGCACTACAGACATGATTTCATGTACTCCCATAACATCTATTCAGTAGGCGTGGGGGAACAGTGAGGCAGATAGGACTATACCCATTTGTGGAGTGGAGAAACCAAGATCTCTCAGTTTGGAAAGGGAACAAGACTTGTTTAAAGTCATGCACCAGGCTCAGTTGTCCTGTAAATAGCAACAACAACAATAATGATAATAGCTACTAACATTTACATAGTGCTTTAAGATTTACAAAGTGATTTTCCTATGTTATCTTATTTGATCTTCACAACAACCCTGTGAAAGAGATACTATTATCCCCATTTTCCAGATGATGAAACTGACTTTCCCAGGGTCACACAACTAGTGAGTGTCAGATTCGAGATTGGAATCCTGATTCCAAGTCCATTACTCTGTCTTATTTCCATAAAATACTATAGCAATTGGGGTGCCATTGGTAATACCCTGGGATTCCCCAAAGACTGCAATCTCAAGGATTTCAAAGTTCAATGGCTTTTCTTTCTTTAAAATTTTCTTTCTTTTAAAATTTTCTCTTTTCTCTTCCTTCTGCCCTCTGGGAACACATCATCATACCAGTGAGAACAGTGTTCTGACCAAGCCAGGTTAGGTCAGTGCCACCTGATATCTCCCAAAGCAGCCAGTTTGGCTTTTTGTCCTTAGTTATTCTAGGCCCTGGGGGATTGATCATTGCAAATGAATTTCTTTTTGGCTATAAAATATGACCTGTTCAGAACCTGAATGCTAAATTTATGCCTCTCAATCAGCTTTTCAAACCAACATCTCAACAAATGTTCAAACCATCTAGCCTACCTGTCTATTAGAACTTAGGGGAAAAAAATAGAAGTTCAGGGAGCCAAAAATGTCTTCCCTACAATCATCAACAGTGGCATGGATTTAAAAGAGACCTTAGAGACCAAAAGAATCCAACCTCCCTATTTTACAGAAGGGGAAACTGAGGCTCACCAAAGTGCTCTACTTGAATACATGTTGGATTTGGGATCTGAGGACCTGGGTGTGAATGCTGGATGTTATCATATGTGTGACTCCAAGCAAGTCATTTCACTTTTATGGGACTCAGTTTCTCCTTCTGTGAAATAAGAGGATCGGATACAGCGCTCTCTGAGGTCTCTTCTGGCTCTGGATGGATGATCCTCTCAATGACTTGCCTATACTCCTGTCTTTGGTAAATGTCAGAGTCAGTACTCAAACCTCATTCTTCTCACAGAAGCTTCTGAGGAACTCAGAAGAAATGAGATTCCCTGAGAGGAAGCATCACATCAAGCAAAGAGTCCTGGGAACAGAGTAACAAGGTGAGGATGCAGATCCCAGCTTTGCTCCTTACTCCCTTGACATAGACAAGTTGGAGCTGTCCAGAAAAGGGTTGTCAGCATAACTGTTGTTGCTGTTTGTCCTTCCTTCTGGAAGAGAACCAATGAAATCAGGAAGGTGATGCCGTGACTTGCAAGTGAATTGGATTTAAGTGAGGCAGGGCTGTGCAAAGTCATCAGCCTCACTCTCTCCTCCAGAGTCATCAGAGTCCAGTGGCCAGACATAGGTCAAGACAACTGGCAGTGGCCCCAGATGTAATGGGAGACCTTAGTCTTTTTTCCAGCATAATAAGAGGACTAGAGTGGACCTCTCCTTCACAGTCCAGCTAGCAATGGCCTCTTTCAGGCCCTCAAATACCTCACTCCATCTCCTATTTTCATGCCTTTCACTAGCTGCCCTTCCTACCTAGAATGCTCTGACCCCTCACCTTTGCCTTGCAGTTTCCTTGGCCTTCTTAAAGCCCCCTTCTGTATAAGAGGCTTTTCCTGGTCCTCCCAGCATTCTTTGCAGTAAACTCAAAGGCCACCAGGTAAAGAATACCTCCTCTGGGGAGGCTACCGTGTTTCCCTGGTAATAAGACCTATCCCGAAAATAAGCCCTCCCCTTACTGTGTAAGATTCCTCTAAAATAAGCCGTCCCCCGAAAATAAGCCCTATTGAGATTGCTAGTGTAGTGAAGGTGATCCCCTGCGCTACACGCTACATTACGGTACCCTCTGTATGCACCATCCCCCCCCCAGGTGAAACTCACGCCGCGCTCCGAGCTGCATCCAATCAGAGCTGCTGGCGCCATTGAGAGCAGTGCCGCGGAGGAGAGCTGAGGCAGGACAACATAAGCCCTCCCCTGAAAATAAGCCCTCTGGTGCTTTTCTTTCCAAAAAAAATAATAAGACAGTGTCTTATTATCGGGGAAACACGGGGTAGCTGGCACAGTGAATAGAGTACCCGCCCTAGAGTCAGGAGCACCTGAGTTCAAATCCAGCCTTAGACTAGCCATGTGACCTTGGGCAAGTCAGTTAACACCAAGTGCCCTGCATTCCCCCTTCCAAAAAGCAAAAAAAAAAAAAAAATACCTCCTCTTCTCAGATTACCTTCCAGATAATCTACATATATCTTGTAAATAACTAGTTCAATGGCTACCCAGAGTCTCATCTGGTCAAATCATACAACACTTCTCAAAGTGAGCCCCAAAGCAAACCTCACATCAGGGTATATATAGCCTTCTCCTGGCTCAGAGAATGTCACAACCCTCTTGACCCACTGCCCAATCACACAGCACCAAGGTGTGGGCATTCCTGAAAACAAGCCTCCCACCACAGGCTCCATGTGACCACATTCAGCCTATTAGGGGGCAGAGTATATTTTCAAATCAAGGAAGGTTCTCAGAGTCACTTAAGCTTATCAAAGGGCCAAGGGGCAGGAAAGATCTTACATTCCCATTCCTATAACAGTGACTTCCAATAAATCAATTAAGCTCTCTGGGTTTCAGTTTCCACATCTACAAATTGAAAGTCTTGGACTGGATTATCTCTATAGTTCCTTTTCAAGGCTATGAACTGGCTGACACACTGCAGAAAGCAGATCTGATGTAGACCCCAAGGTGGGGAGGTAGTCAGAGGCTTAGGGCTGGAAGGTCTTATGGGTCTTATAGTCAGTTTCCCTAATTTTTACAAATAAGAAGAGATTAAATGCCTTACCTGTCACCCATCTTGAAGAATCCACATGGAAAGAAGAAGATAGTTAAGTGACCATGTCTACTGCTCTTTATATCAAGTCAAATTCAGTAGCCCCCAACAGGTTTCCCTGCCTCTATTTCTATCTTCCTCCAGTCCTTTGCTTACCTGCTACAGGCAGATACACTCTGGTCATGCCACTTCCAGGGAAATTGGGCCAGATATTTATTCCCCAATTTTGTTTTGTTTTGTAGTAGATAAACTTTCAAATTCTATTGCTGGTTACTTCTGTGCTCTTGTGATAGAAACAGGTGCCATTAATTTGTTGGGTCTGTCCCCAAAGGAGTGCCGACAAGATCGAAGGATATTGGAACTTATTCTTGCAAGCTTCATTATGGTAAAAGTTAGTTGCACAGAAAGCTAAGACTCTTTTGCAGCTGAAGTCTTTGAAATCAGAGAACCTAGCTAGCAAGAAGAGGGGTGATTTTTAGCATTAATTTTTCCTTTGCTCTTTCACTCAGCAAATGGGAGAGATCTTGGAATTTTCGAGGTGAATGTGGCAGGGAATAGGAAGAATTCCTGACTGAGATTTGCAAAGAACAAATTTGTTTTTTGCACTGCCTGGAGAGATGCTGAATCAAGCATAAATGGCCTTCATAAGGCATCCCCCACAAAAAAAGCTTTTAACCATCCTCTGAGGGGGCCCATTAAGAAAAATGTCACCTGGCCTGCTGAGCTACATGCCTGTCACCCCAGAAGGTGACTGAGGAGATTAGCTGTAGTGGGCAAAAGGTTGAAAAAATATAAGGAATAATGATAACTCACATTTTATCATAGGTTTTTAGAACTGGAAGAACCTCAGAAATTAAGAAGTGTAAAGGCTGAAAGAGATCTTGGAGGGGTGGCTAGGTGGCGCAGTGAATAGAGCACCAGCCCTGGAGTCAGGAAGACCTGAGTTCAAATCCAACCTCAGACACTTGCCGTTGCCCTCCCCCCCAAAAAAAAGCCAAAAAAGAAAGAGATCTTGGAGATCATCAGAAGTTTTCATTGTTCAATCTGAGGATCCCTGGGCATGTCCAAGATAGTTTCAGGGGGTCTGCAGGGTCAAAGCTATTTTTGTAGTAATACTGAATTGTTTTAATTTCCTTTATGGTAAATATGACTGATACTAACAAAAGCACTTAGGGTTCCTCAGTAATTTTTAAGAATGTAAAGGCTTCCTGAGACCAAAGAGTTTGAGAAATGCTAGTCTAGCTGAAAGCCCCCTTTTTACAAATTAAGACACTGAGGGCCAAAGAAGTCAAGTGAGTTGACCAAGGTGTCAAGGTCATTGACCATAAGGAATAAATAGTAGAGCCAGGATATAATTCTATGTCTTCTGACTCTATTAATAGGTTTTCTTCCTTCTGTGCCATTCAAGTTCACACATAGCTAATGGCAGAATCATGACTTCAGTCAATCACTAAACTCGTATCAAGTGCCTACTCTGTACCAGGCACTGTGTTAAGTGATGGGGATACAGAAAGAGTCAAAGGATAGTCCCTGCCCTCAAGGAGATTATAGTCTAATGGGGGATACAGCATGCAAACAAATCTATACAAAGCAAGCTATATACAAGATAAATAGGAAATAATTAACAGAAGGAAGACACTGGAATTAAGAGGGGTAGAGAAAGGCTTCCTGAAGGAAGCAGGTTCTTTAGTTGGGCCTTAAAAGGGAATCCAAGGGTAGAGATTAGGAGGGAGATCATTCCAGGCATGGGGGGACAGCCAGGGAAAATGCCTGGAGCAGAGAAGTGGAGAGTCTTGTTCATGGAACATCCAGGAGGCCAGTGTCACTGGATCAAAAAGTATGTCTGGGAGTAAGGTGTAAGAAGACTGGAAAGGTAAAAGAAGGCCAGGTTATGAAGGGCTTTGAATACCCAAAAGCATTTTGTATTTGATCCTGGAGGCAATAGGAAACCATTGGAATTTATTAAGTTGAAGGGGGGCAGGGAACATGATTAGACCTACATTTTAGGATAATCGCTTTAGTGGCTGAATGAAGAATGAATTGGAGTGGGGAGAGACTTGAGACAGGCACATCCACTAACAGCCTCAAGGTAAGGAGGTACCTAGGACCTGCACTCACCCAGTTTTTGTTTCCCTGTCCTCTATTCTTTGCAATATATCAAATTTCCCTTGGATAGCAGGTGGTACATTTTACCAGTCCCAGAATCCAATAGGTAATAAGGCCAAGGTCTCCCACTGTATCCAGGACCATCTCCAGTTGTCCTGATCTCTATCTTGCCCCTGGGACCCAGATAGCTTGGGAGGACAAAGGGGGGCTAGTGACTTTGCACAGCCTCCCTCACTGAAATCCAATTCACTTGCAAGTCATGGCATCACCTTCCTGGTGTCATGGTCCTTTTCAAGAACAAAAGACAAACAACAACTAGCTCTACTCCCTTCTAGTGCCCTATATCCACAGGCTCTGTCAACATCATCGTTTCCTATGCAACCATTTTTTTGCCTCTGAAAACTGTCCAGGAGAGAAATTGCGGGATAAGACCAAGCTTGTTAGATTTCTTTTAGGCCTGATGCTGGAATTCCCTTAGGTCTATCACTTGTGCTAATTCGCAAAATGGAATGCCTTTCTCTGATGAGAGCTCTCAGCACTCTTTAGACATTGTCTGGAACTGGGATTGAGGGATTTCATTCTTCTGCACCATCTCTACCTCCTTCTCTCCTCACCTCCCCCTGCAGAATCCATGCCCTTTTAATCTTCCCCATGTCTACAGAGTGTAGTACACATTTGTATCTGACACATTGGATCCCCTGCATGGTTGCTCCCTGGCCAACTGGGAGCTTTCTCCTTTCTTCCCAGAATGTTCCCTGAGGATATCTCATGGTTTATTAAAGGTTTTATGCTTTATCTTTTTTTTTCTCTTCCATCTTCCTCCTTCCTCCTCCCATCAAACTCTAACTCTCATCTTGTTGCACTCTATCCTTCTTTCGGGAGCTTTCTGATAGCAGTCAGCTGGGAACATGAAATATGGAGGCGGCCCAGAGAGAAGCTGGCTGACTGAGTTTATTCAGTGCAGCTGCCTGCAGGCACTTTCTTCACACTATTCCCCCAGAAGCTGGCCAGTCGTTTTCCAAGATCATCACTTAGCCTCCCCTTCTTCCAAATGGGGATGAGTTGGGACAATGTTGTAGAATCATAGCTTATTCCGACTTGAAGGGCCTCACCCCAGTACTCCAGTGAATAGATTATTTCCTTTCAATGATGTAATAAGGCAATCAATCAACCATCTCTTACTAAGTGCCTCCTGCATACCAGGTATTATTCTAAGCGCTGAGAATACAAATGCAAAAACAACAACCAGTCCACAACCCCATCCATGCCTATACTACCTGTATGACTCCTGTCCATGTGTTCCCAAGAGTTTGCAATAGGAAGTCTACCCAGAATGCTAGGGGCCTTCCTTCCTTTCTCATTTTGTGAGCCCTTCATAACCTAGATGCCTCTTGCCTTTCCAGTCTTCCTAAATCTTAGCTTCTCCCCCAACACACTCTTTGATTCAGTGACTGTGGCCTTCTTACTGCTCCTTGAACAAGACGCTCCATAACTCCTAGCATTTTCTTTAGTGGTCCCTCATGCTTGGAATGCTCTCCCTCCTCCTGACTTTCTTCAAGTCCCAGCTAAAATCCCATTTTCTAGAGCAAGCCTTTCCCAAACTCTCACTTAACTCTACTGCCTTCTCTCTATTAATTATTTCCAGTTTATCCTGTATACAGCTTGTTTGTACATAGTTGTTTACATGTTCTCTCCCCCATTAGATTATAAACTCCTTGAGCACTGTACACAGTAACAGCAATAAATTGTAAGAATGATTAACTGTGAAAGACTTAGCTACTCTGATCAAGACAATGATCCAAGATAATTCCAAAGGATCCATGATGAAAAATGCTATCTCCAGAGAAAGAACTCTGAATAGAGATTGAAGCATACTATTAAAATTTTATTTTATTGTTTTATTTTGTTTCTATTTTCTTTGGCAACATGCCTAATATGGAAATATGTTCTGTATGACCTCATATGTATAATTAAAATCAAAGTGCTTGCCTTCTCAAGGAGGGGGGAGGGGCTTGAGGGAGGAAAAGGATTTTGAACTCACAATTTTTAAAACCGATTGTTAAAATTTCTTTATATGTAATTGGGAAATATTTAACAAAATAAAAATAATTTTTAAAAATTAAAATTAAAAAACTCTACTAGCTAATGAAAAAAAAAGATTATAAGATTCTTGAGGACAGGACTTATCTTTTGCCTTTTTTTGTATCACTAGTGCTTAGTACAATGCCTGGCACAGAGCAGGCACATAAATGTTTGTTGACTGACTAAATAATACAACAATGATACCACTGGGGCTTGAGGACTGTCCATCAGCTTGCTAAATCCAGCCCACTGTTTGTTTGTTTGAGGTCAAGTGTTCCCATGTCAGTTGGGCTGGAAGCACAGTGGGCACTTATAGACCAGATCTCGCTGATGGCTGGCACAGAAATTTTGACTTGTACTCTTTTCAGCCTGGTCCAGCTGACTCCTCCCTAGACAACCTGGTGACACCCTGCTCCCAGCGACTCATCATGCTGATACTAGACAGTTGCAGACATCCAATTAGCTCTAGCTCCATTGCAGCTCAGAACTCCAGAGATAATCCATCAGCCTCAGCATTCCCTGAAATAGGGATTACAGGTGTGTGCCACTATACCATGCATTTGACAGATAAGAAAACTGAAGGGAAGTCTGGAGAGTGGGTGACTTGTCCAAGGTCATGCTGACAGCTTCTTGTGCTTCATAGGGCCCTCTTTGCACCCCTGTTGTTCCAGCATGATCAGCCTGATTATATTATCTTTTCCTGGGAACAGCTAAGACACCTGTGATGGGCAGGCCCAACAGCTGCTGTTGTTAGAGGACATTTCCAGAACCTCCAACCTCAATAATCAGGACACGTCCAGAAAAGTCCATAGGAGACTACAAAACAAAAATGGCCACATGCTAGGCTCTGCAAGCTTCACCCTGGGAATCCATGTCTGCTGCTCTCAGACTCCATACCTTGGATGGAAGTCTGCATCACCATGTTCCATTCCCTGGACTCCCCCCATGGTATCCTTGCATCTCAGGGGAACATCTTGGCTAGCCCTTGCAATGATGTTCTCCCTCCTCAGACATTTTTGTAAGGGGACTTGCTTGGACCCCACCTCCACCCCCAGGCTCACTCAGTGCCTGAAGGTTCTGACTGTACCTACTCACCCACCATTCTAGGGCATCCTTATCCAGGGCTTCACACCTGATCCAAGACTTCTGTGAATCACACTGTGGGCCCAGGGTCAGTGGGAAGGAGTGGTTGTATAAGTCATGGAATAGTCTCATTCCACCCCCACCCCCACCCCTACCCAATGTTTGTTGTTTTTAGTTTGGCTGGATCTATATACAGAGTGTCCCAAAAGTCTTAGTGCATTTTAAGTTTATTAAAGCATAAGATTTTTGGGACACCCTGTATTTAGAGAGACCATGGCTATACTTCCTGTAGTTTTTGCAGTATTTGCTACATTGCTAGTGTTCAGTGAAGATAAAATAAATAATTATTAATTACTTCTTGGGTGCATGATTTCATAGAAGGGAAGGGAAGCATTTATATAGCACCTATTATGGTCCAAGCATAGGAAGGAAGGAAGGAAGGAAGGAAGGAAGGAAGGAAGGAAGGAAGGGAAGGAAGGAAGGAAGGAAGGAAGGAGAGAAGGAAGGAAGAAAAGGAGAGAGAGAGGGAAGAGGAAAGAAAGGAGAGATGAAGGGAGGGAAGAAGGAAAGGAGGGAGGGAAGGAAAAAGGAAGAAAGGGAAAAGGAAGGAAGCAAGAAGAAATAAATGAGAAAGGGAGAAAGGAAAGGAGGGAGGGAGGAAAGAAGAAAGCAAGGAAGGAAGGAAGGGAAGGAGACAGGAAGGAAAGGAGGGAGGGAGAGAGGGAAGAAAGAAATGAAGGAAAGAAGGGAAGGAAGAAAAGGAGGGAAGGAGGAAGGCTTTATTATGTGCTTACTATGTGCCAACACTGTGCTAAATGCTGGGATACAAGCACAAACAAAGAGACCATAGGTCTCTAGCTTGGGGTCATGTTTTGAAGTTCAGAAAGTCAGGAGCAGGCAGGGCAGGGAGGGAATGAAGGCAAGAAGGCAAATTGAAACTTCAGGAGGAATTCATCAATGGAAGAACAGGGGCAGGCTGGTGGAGGGATATTCCCTGGTGAGGGGGCTGAAGGGGCAAGGAGGCCCCAGGCACTGAGGGAAGTCCCAGGACGAACCATCAGTGGAGGGGCCATGGTTCTGAAGTCTAGAGAGAGTCAGGAACAGGGCCAGGAAAGCCTGGTACAGATGTTCCCCAACTACACCCTCTCATCATGTGCAGTTTCTTTTCTGTATCTTGCTGTAAATCCTCCACAGAGGCTCCATCCAACATGCTAGAGGCCTTCGCTAGTTCTTTTAATATTTCATGGCTCCCAGGCCCACACTCAAGCTGTCTATGTCTTATCTCTTATTCTTGGCCTACCTCCTATCCCAGTTAAAAAGGCTTCTGAGGCCATCTTTTCACCACATCCAGTGCACAAGTCATAGTAATATGTTATCAGCCTTAGACACTTTACTAGCTGTGACACCCTGGGCAAGTCACTTAACCTCTGTCTGCTTCAGTTTCTCATCTGTAAAAAGAGGATAATAATAGTACCTAACTCCCAGAGTTATGAGGATAAAATGAGACAATATTTGTAAGGTGCTTGATGAATCTTAAAGCACTACAGAAATGCTAGCTTATTATTAATTATTATTAGCAGTATTTTTCTGGTGCTACTATGTGACTGCAATTCATAAAATACCCATTTCTGAACAATTTAGGGTGCAGTTCACCCAAAGGACAAGGGAGAAGTATATGATGGGCATGAGTAAGACTGGAACATATTACTAATGAGTCATAAAGCAGCATCAAGGATGCAATTGGATAGGTGTGTGATTGGAAAAGGAGGTCGGCTGTGCATGTAGAGAAAAGGACGGACAACCAATGACTCTCCTGGAGAAGGCAGAAGGGAGGAGAACTCCAGGGCTGGATCTGGCAGGGCAGGAGGGGTGATAGGGCAAGGGGACACAGACAGATAAAAAGTAGAGGACGGAATCTGGTTGAACCAAGGAATGAAAGGGAGGCCAGAGTTGGGATAATGGGCTAGGAGAACAGGGAGGGAGGGAGGGTGACCGGAGGTTCTAGGGAGCAAAAGTGTAGGTTTAGGGGCGGCTAGGTGGTGCAGTGAGTAGAGCACCGGCCTTGGAGTCAGGAGGACCTGAGTTCAAATCGGACCTCAGACACTTAACACACACACAAAAAAAACTAGTCGTGTGACCTTAGGCAAGTCACTTAACCCCAATTGCCCTCCAAAAAGAAAAAAAAAGTGTAGGTTTAGGAAGAATAAGGGAGAAGAGCAGAGAAAAAGGGAGGTAGCTGGTTAGGATAGAAAAGCAAAACCCAGTCCCTGCCATCAGAATGTATATTCTAATGGAGGAGATGATATGTAAATAACTGGGTATATACAAGAG
The DNA here is from genome assembly GCF_028583685.1 of Petaurus breviceps papuanus. Lineage (NCBI taxonomy): Eukaryota > Metazoa > Chordata > Mammalia > Diprotodontia > Petauridae > Petaurus > Petaurus breviceps. The sequence goes on along the minus strand of NW_027187313.1, from coordinate 950,520 downwards.
ACATACAGAGCAGATGAAAGTAGTCTGGGAGGAGAAAGCATTAGCATTTGAGGGAAAAGAAAAATTTCACATATGATTTTTGATGCTGCATCTTTTTATTTTTTGTATATATTTGTTTTAGATTTAATCTGATTCATTCATTTTGTTTAAAAAGTTTCCCAATTACATTTCTTAAAATATAGCATCCATTTCTTAAAATTTTGTGTTCCAAATTCTCTCCTTCCCTCCTGGCCCTCTCGAGCCTCTTGAAAAGGCAAGCAATATATCAATTATACATATGAAGGTTGAGTTGCATCTTAAGGAAAAGAAGGAATATGAGGCAAAAAGAAAGGGCTAAGCTTCGTAGGGCTTTAAAAGTTAAATAAGAGTTTTTATTTTATTCTGAAAGTTACTAGGTTTGATTAAATATGGGAGTCACATGGTTAGATATGTACTTAGGGAAAATCACTTTGGCAGCAGAGTGGAGGGTGGATTGGAATGGGGAGAGACTTGGGGCACAGAGAGCAACCAGAATTTCAGCAGTTATCTGTCATTTTCTCCTGTTTATCTTGTGGACAAGATGGAAAGATATTGGTTAGATGATAGCACAGTTAGTTACATACAGAACTGGTTGAATCACTAGACCCAAAGAGTAGTCATTATTGGCTTGATGTCAATTTGTAAGGAGATCTCTGGTGTAGTGGCCAGGGCTGTTGGATAACATAGGTAAGAGGTGTTAAGGGCCTGAATTAAGATGGTGTGATGTTAATGAGATATAAGATCTCCTCTGCCCATTAATAGGCCTCAGGTGGAGCCCATTAAGGAAAGCTTGCTTAGGGGAAACGTGCTTATAGGAAGGCTTTCACACCTTTTGCTACTTTCTAATTAGGCACTGAGGGTTGTGATGCCTTCTGCTTCTGAGAAGTATATATATACTTTGAGTTGGTATTTTGTTTTGGGAGCTCGCTTATGAAAAGGATCTTGTGATTCCTTAGTTGAGATTCTGAGTGGCCCTATGTTCAGAGCTCCCTGACAACCCAGATGTAAAGGCTCTCTTAATCCAGGTATATATGTAAAGTGTATAGTTGATTCAGGCAGTCAGAACCCTGACTGTGGGTCTTTACTTCTCTGCTTGTATTTTCTCTGTTTGTATTTTCTCTGAAGTTCAGGGTGCTGACTTTTCCCCTGAACTGGTGAATGTAATTTTAGAAGATTGTTGACGCCTTAAACAGCTATCTTGCCTAGTAAAGCAGATCTAAGAACCTGTGCTAGCAGCCATCCTGGGTATGCCAGTATGGTTGCCACTACAAATGGTAGCTGTGTGAGAAAGGTTGGATGTGAGAAATGATATAAAGGTAGAAACAGCAAGATTTGACAGCTGATTGGATGTGGGAAGGAATCAGGGATAATATCAAGACTGAGACCCTGAGACACTGAAAGGATAGTGGTGTTTTTTATAGACATTGTCTGTCCTTTGTTCTTGAAGAGGACCGTGACATCAGGAAGATGATGCCATGACTTGAAAGCAAATTGGATTTAAGTGAGGAAGGGCTGTACAAAGTCACCAGCCTCATTTCCTCCTCTGGAGCCTCCTGGGTCCAATGGTAAGATATAGATAAGGATGGCTGGAGATGATCCCCTTTCTATAGAAATAGAGAAGTCTGGAAGAGAGCAGAGCTTAGGACAAGAGTTCTTAACACTTTCTACATCATGGACCCCGTCAGCAATCTGGTGAATCTTATCATCTCCTCGGAATTATGTTTTTAAATAATTGAAGGAAATGTCAAATTTCAGTCAAAAGCTAGAGAAAAATAAAGATGTAATTTTTTCCCTATTCATGTTTTTTTCTTTTTTTTTTAAGTATTTTTAGTTTTCAACATTCATTTCCACAAGATTTTGAGTTACAAATTTTCTCCCCATCTTTCCCCTACCCCCCACCCCAAGATAGGAAGCCTACTGAATACCCCTTCCCTCAATCTGCTCTTTCTTATATCTTCCCCCCCCCCATATCCCCTCTAACTTTCTAGTAGGTCAAGATGGATTTCTATACCCCAGTGGCTGTATATCTTATTTCCTAGTTGCATGTAAAAAAAAACATACTGAGAAAAGTCTCATGAGTTACAATTATCATTTTTCCATGTAAGAATGTAAATAGTTCAACTTTGATAAGTTCCTTATGATTTCTTTTCCCTGTTTACCTTCTCATGCTTCTCTTGCTTCTTGTATTTGAAAGTCAAATTTTCTTTTCAGCTCTTGTTTTTTCATCAAGAATACTTGAAAGTCCTCTATTTCATGGAATAACCATATTTTCCCCTGAAGCATTGTACTCAGTTTTGCTGGGTAGGTGATTCTTGGTTTTAATCCTAGCTCCTTTAACGTCCATAATATCATATTCCAAGCCCTTCGATCCCTTAGTGTAGAAGCTGCTAGATCTTGTGTTATCCTGATTGTGATTCCACAATACTCAAATTGTTTCTTTTTGAGTGCTTGTAATACTTTCTCCTTGACCTGGGAACTCTGGAATTTAGCTATAATATTCCTAGGAGTTTTCTTTTTGGAATCTTTTTCAAGAGGTGATCAGTGAATTCTTTCAATTTCTCTTTTGCCCTCTGATTTTAGAATATCAGGGGATTTTTCCTTGAGAATTTCTTGAAGGATGATTTTTAGGCTCTTTTTTTGATCATGGCTTTCAGGTAGTCTGATAATTTTTAAATTATCTCTCCTGGATCTGTTTTCCAGGTCAGTGGTTTTTCCAATGAGATAGTTTACTTTGCCTTCTATTTTTTCATTTGTTTGGATCTGCTTTATAGTATCTTGATTTCTCATAAAGTCATTAACTTCCATTTGCTCTAATCTAATTTTGAAGGAGTTATTCTCTTCAGTGAGTTTTTGAAATTCCTTTTCCATCCTAGCAATTAGAATTTTAAGGCATTCTTCTCCTCATTGACTTTTTGGGCCTCTTTTGCCATTTGAGTCAGTCTATTTTTAAGGTTTTATTTTCTTCAGTATTTGGGGGGTCTCCTTTAGCAGGCTGTTGACTTGCTTTTCATTATTTTCTTCCATCATTCTCATTTCTCTTTCCAGTTTTTCCTCCACTTCCTTTACTTGATTTTAAAAATCCTTCTTGAGCTCCTCCAGCTTATATTTTTTTGGAAGCTTTTGATGCAGGAGTTTTGACTTCATTGACTTCTTCTGGTGACATGTTTTGATCCTTTTTGTCTCCAAAAAAGGATTCTATGGTTTTATTGTGCTTCCTCTGCTTGCTCATCTTACCAGCCAATTACTTGACTTTTGAGCTCTTTGCCAAGGTAGAACTCTGCTTCCAGAGTACAGAGATCTGTGTCTCAAATCGCTGGGGTTTTTGCAGGTGTCATCAGAGCTATGAGGAGGGTGCCCTCTCTACAGACACCCCAAGTTCTGGCACATTGACCACATACCCCAGGACCATGATCCAGATCCAAGCGGGTCAAAGCAAGAGCAATTACCCTCTGAATAGTCGCTTGGTTCCCCTACAGTCTGTAGGCCAGGAGGTCTGGAGGCAACCACGTGGTGGCAGCAGCTGCAGCAGCTGTGCCTCCGCCACTTCTCACCCCAGGGGCAGGGGCCAGACCACACCTGGTTCCAACAGAGTTCCCCACTGACCTTTTACTTTCTCTTTGGCATCTATAGATTAAGAAGTCTGGAAACCACCCACAGCTGCTGGTGATTCACTCTTCTGAAGTCTGCTCCTGCCGGTCTGTGCCACCGGTCGCGGCCACACTGGGTCTGGTTGCTGGCAATTCATGCAGGATTGCACACAGCTCCCAGCTTGGTGTGATAGACCCTTCCTGTTGGCCTGTCAGGCTACCTTTAGCAGATTTGTTTCTCTGTCTTTTTGTGAGTTCTGTAACTCTAAAATTTGTTTAGAGTCATATTTTACAGATATTAGAGGTATTTGGAGTGGGAGTCACGTGAAATTCCTGTTTTTACTCTACCATCTTGGCTCAGTCCCCACATTTATGTTCATGAAAATCTAAATCTATTCTTGGGCTTAGACGTTAAGAATCTATCATTTAGGAGGAAAGAGAATGAGTTTAGCTTGAGGTACATTGAGTTTTAAATATGTCTCTGGGTCATCCAGGTTTAAAACTTTTTCCTATTTCTCTTGACATCACTATCATCCTTCTGGTCACCCAGGTTTGCAAGCTGGGGGTCCTCCTCAACTCTTCACTCTCCATCACCCCAAATATCTACTCACTTGCCAAATCTTGCTCTTCTCCCCTCCCCATCTCTTGAATCTGACACAATCTCACTCCTCACAAGTCACTTCCTCTGTTTGGGGCCTCATCATTTCTCATCTGGACTATTGCAATGGCCTCCCAATTGACATTCTTCCCCAACACAGAAGATTTTAGGTAACTTTGACGGGGAGGAGGAGGAGGAGGAACTAGTAATTGGAGGACTCAGAAAATCTTCATTCAAAAGGCAGTGCTTGAGCTGAGTCCTGAAGGAATTCCAAGAGATGGAGGTGAGGAGTGAGAAAATTCCAGGTATAAGGAACAGTAAGAACAAAGGCATATAGATGGGTGATGAAGAACCATACATGAGGAGCAGTGAGTAGACCAGTATAGTTGGACCATTAACTGAGTAGAGAAGAGTAAACTTGTGATAAGGCAGGAAGGACAGGATGAGGACATTTAAAGTTGTGAAAAACTTTAAATGACAAAAAAGGATTTCTTTTTAACCCTAGTTAATAGTGAGCCTTTGAAGTTTATTGAGTTGGGAGAGGAGAGCATGACTCGACTTTTGGTTGTTTTTCAGTCATGTCTGACTCTTCATATCCCAATTTGAGGTTTTCTTGGCAGAGACACTGAAGTGGTTTGTCATTTCCTTTTCCAGCTCATTTTACAGGTGAGGAAACTAAGGCAAACAGGGTTAAGTGACTTGCCCAGGGTCATGCAGCTAGTAAGTGACTGAGGCTGGATTTGAACTCAGGAAGATGAGTCTTCCTGACTCCAGGTCAGGCACGCTATCTACTGCGCTACCTGGCTGCCTGATAGCATGTGCTATATGACATGTCAGACCTATGCTTTAAGGAAATCACTTTGGGAGCTGAGTGAACTGGGGAAGGGGAGATTCTTAAGACAAGAAGACCAATAGGATGCTATTGCAATAAACAGTTCAGGGAGGTGGTGATGGTGGCCTGGACTAGGGTGATATCTGTGAGAGTGGAGAAAAGGGAATGGATGTGTCATAATAGAACTGATGAGATTTATCAACTGATTGGTATGAACCAAAGCAAGAAGTTAGGATAGGAAAGTCATAACCATAGGTGACTCGAAGGAGGGGGGTGCCCTGGACAGTAATGGGGAAGACCTGAGGATAAGGCTTTCCATATACCTCTACTAAATGTCATCTTATGTGATTTCCTATGTGTCATATTATGTGCCATCCTAGACTGCCAAGACGTTTTTGGATTAGGCTATGTTATCTACTGTGTTGGCTGTACTTCTTATGGTCCTAGCTTCAAATCTTCTGCAAATTTGATGCCTTTATCTGGATCATTGATAAAAAATGGTAATGAGGATAGGGCCATGCCTTAATCCCTGGACACTACAGTAGAAACCCCATTATAAATCGACATCAAACCAATAATGACTACTCTTTGGGTCTAGTTGTTCACCCAGTTCTGTATGTAACTAAATGTGCTATCATCTCGCCAATATTTTTCCATCTTGTCCATAAGATCAGCAGGAGAAACTTTTCCAGATAACTTTGTTGAAATCCAGATATTACATTCCCATCGTATATCAATGGATTCACTTTAAAAACAAAATAGTCAATGATAATACTGAGGTTATAAGCCTGAGACATAACAATTGGAGCTGTCCACAGCTGAAATGGGCTGCCTTGAGAGAAGGTGGATTCATTCTTATTAGTGGTCTTGAAGCTAAGGCTGGATGACCACTTATATATTGTAAAGGGGATGTGTCCTCTGAGACCAACTCTTGAATTCTGTGAATTTAAGGAGCTAGTAGGACATGGTAATTGTGTATACCTAGCAGGCTATCAGAAATCCAGACAAGTTCAGGGGAGAGGTTAGAGATGATCATTGGAGCTACTGAAGTTGATTAAATCACCAAGGGAGAAAAGGTGGGGTAAAAGGTCAGAGGTAAGAGGAGGACCCAAAGAACAAGCAGCCTAGAAGTCAAACAAGGAAAGAAGGCAGGGTGGTACAGTGTCAAAAGCTAGAGAGAAGGCAAGGAGAATGAGGTCTCAAAAAAAGACCTTTGGGTTTGACAATGAGAAAGTAATTAGTGACCTTGGATAAAAGCTGTTTTAGTGGAATTAAGGGGATATAAGCCAAACTGAAAGGGGTTGAAAAGTGAGTGGGTTATGACAAAAGGAACTTTTTTCTTAGAAAACTTGTGAATTGACGTAATGCTGTATTGGGTTAGTTTAACTAGAGTTCAGAATCTGTCTGTTTGCATTATAAGCTACCAAATATCCTTGACTCTATAGACTCCTGGGGAAGGAGACTATACAACTTGTCTTCTGGTGTATCTGACATTACTATGCACTTGATACATAATTTTTATAATGATGATGTGTGTATATACAGACAATGTTGGATCCCTATTCATCATTGTCCTCCTCATTTATGGAGCCATTTATTTACTATTATGAATATGTGGCCTCATGCAAAGCAAATTAAACACATGGGCACGACTGTCTAGATGCTTACTTATAGTCTGAGGCAGCACTAATATGGACATACATATTAGGAAGCAATAGAGACAATTAAACCAATTTAATAGATAACTAAAAGTTGGTAGTGCATTATGTCTGATCCAAGGGGGAAGTGCACTTAAAGGGCTATTAAATGAAGAGGAAATAATGATTGGAGGGTTTGGAGTAAGGAATGACTAGATCTATGCAGAGGGAAAATAAGCTTGAAAGTACTGTAAAGGATGGTTTGGAAGGAGGGCAGATTTTTTTTTATTCTTTGTATTTGTATCCCCAGTCTGGTAAATAGTAGACAACAAATGCTTCTTAGTTGATAGATTTGATGCTCACAACAATCATTGAGGTAGATGAGAAAACTAAGGCTGAGAAGAATTAAATGACTTGGCCAGGGTCACACAGCTAGTGGTATCAGAGAAGGGATTCAAATTCAGGTCTTCCTTACTCTAGTTCAATGCTCTATCACTCTGCCAAGTTTATGGCAGTGAAGACTGAGAAGACAGGGTAGACTGGGGAAAGGAAACAAGTATTTGTTAAGCCTACTATGTGCTAGGCAGTATGCTGAGTTTTACAAATACTATCTCACTTGATCCTTATAACAACTTCCGAAGGTAGGTGCTATTATTACTCTCACTTTACAGCTGAGGAAACTGAGACAGACAGATGTTAAGTGACTTGCTCAGTCACACACCTAGACTGGAATGAACCCAGCACTCTATCCAACCCTCCACCTATCACAATGACAGAAAGAAGGTATCATAGTAATACAGTCATGGGATAATAAAAAGGGAATCTAAGAGACATTTTGAAAGAAAATTGAGAGATCTTTAATTCTAGTCAGGAACCCAGAAAGCCCAGTCCTTGTCCTGCAAATTTTGCCCTTTCTATATGTAACCCTGGTGGGTCAAATGGTGGTAAGTGGTATTCTTTCTGTTCTGTCCTCCATCCTGGAAGGGGCAAAGTTGAATCACATCCAGACCCCATCAGCCAGACCTTGCTTGTCTCCAACCACGACTTCTTTTCCTTCTCACATTGGCATTTGGAGCTTTAATTAGCCACCCCACCCCCAACAATTAGCTTGCTTATTAGCCTGAGCCAAAATGATGGCCCTCAGGTCCATAGAGTCCCCTCTTCTTCTATTTTAGGGAGTTGGTATCAAATGAAAGTTATTAGTACAATCACAAAAGTTCAGAGCCCCCATATAGGAAAATTCCTAACATTCAGACAAGAGGTTTTCTCTTGTTATTGTTCTTCAGTCACGCCCTACTCTTCCATGAGCCTGTGGACCACACTGTTCATGGTGTTTCATTGACAAAGATACTGGCGTGTTTCTGTTACTTCCTTCTCTGGTGGATTAAGACAAACCAGAGGTTAAGTGACTTGCCCAGGGTTGCACAGATAAATTGTAAATAAAATTTTTATTATCTCCTGCTAACACTCAATGTCTATATTTGAAGCAATCCAATACCAGAAACATTTAAGTAAAAGAAGCAAGCTATGTATATTACAATATCTATTCCTGGTCAGAGATGAGGAAGAGAAAGTTGATATCCCCCCACCTTTAAAAAAAAATTACCTAAACCTTGCTTAAAGTGAGTATCACTGATAGGTTCAGCCTGAGTTCTCCATTCCAAGATGGTTGCAGAAGTCTGATGGTCCAACTTGATTCCCCCTTCTCTACCATGTCTCTTTTTAGTTTCTCCTTTGGGTTAGTTCTGTTGGTTGTTATCCCTGTGCTTTCAATGCTTAGCTCAGCTCATCAAGTCTCAAGAAGAACTGAGAATCCTAGCTCTTACTCATTCCTCTCAGTTTATCTGCTTGCAGACTGTTCCTATTTTTTTTTCAAGACTCTAAAGCATAACTCAAGATCATCTTCCAGCTCAAAGATCACAATAGTGATTTGAACTCTGAGGGCTCAGAGGGAATTCTTGCCTCTTTGAACTACAAGTCTTGTAGTCCTGGTCGGTTCTCTAATCTCTTACACATGCACTACTTTCAGAAGAAGCAACCATATATAATAAATGATGTTATTATAAGATAAGTAAGATCCAGGCTTCCCAAATGATATTAAATTGACACTGCATGCCTCTCAAACCTTGCTGCCTTTGGGATATCTATCTTTGGGGTATATCAAAATGATCTCCCCTGGAAGATTGTGGGTGCTCTTACTAGAGGCCTTTAGGAAAAATTGATGTCAGATATATTATAGAACAAATTCTTGTTCCAGTCCAATTTAAAGTAAATCGCCCTCTGGAGACCCTTCCTTCGATTTCCTTATTTGCATGTTGTGATAATAGTTACCTTTGTAAGTTGAGCAGAAAAATGAGGCATATTTGCCCTGAATTTATACTTTACTATATTTTATTTGGGACCATATGAAAATGCAGATGTCATATTAATACATCTTTGTTTTAACTTCCAGGATATGTGCACCATATCCTTTCTAACTTAGTCAGGAGTAGAAATATATGTTGTTGTTCAGTCATTTTCATAATGTCCAGCTCTCCATGACCCCATTTGGGTTTTCTTGGCAAAGATGCTGGAGTGGTTTGCATTTCCTTCTCCAGCAGGAAAGTATGAGATATTCCTAAATTACCAAAGAAGATTTTTTTCAAGTGAAATTATAAAACTACCTACAAACTTCACAAATTCCTACCATTTTTTCCCCTGAATTTCTTTTTCTTCTCAGTGTTGCTTTTTTTTTTCTTGCAGCATTACCTGGTACCAGCTCTTTTCATCCTCTGGGGACTTTGGGACTTAGTCTTAGGCTCCTAAAGGAAGGGATTAACGCCTGGCAGATTTTGTTCAATCAGAACCCCCCTTCCTTCTCTTTCCCAGTATTGCCTCAGGGCTCTATAGGAATGCTCTAGAGGTGAACTGTTTTGATTAAGGTAGGTCAGAAGATTTTGGAGAATGCAAAGTGTATGGGGAAAATTAACCAAAGGAAAAGGAAGCTCTTTGGACTTAGAGTGCATGAAAATAGGGAAAGGTTCAAGAATGCTGAGAGAAAAGGAGAGGGAGCCTATGGAGAAAAAAAAGAAGTGGGAAGGAAACAGGTGGAGGGGAAGCTGGGAGGATGGAAGATTAGGTTAAGCAAAGCCAGTGATAAATACCCTGCCAGAGATTGGCTAGAGAACATCTGAATCCCATCTAGCAGTGATCTCTGCTAAATGAGCTATAAATTAAATCAGAGACCTCAAAGCAGGCTTCCAAGCACATTCCAGGGCAGGTCTGGCTAGCCAAGGTGGGCTGTTTAAACAGGACTGATCAATGGAAAATTTATCTATTGGGGGGAGAAAAGGCTGTGACAGTGAGGGCTCCAGCAGCAGGGAGTTACTTATATGTCTCTGTGCCCAAGCAAACAAGGGAAGAAGTGTGAAAGTTACGCTAAGATTCCAACCGGATGACAATGTTTTAGGCTTTGCTGGGGACAGCGAATGCCACTTCTCCTGCCTCCCCATGGGTGTTCATTTCCTGCTCAACTGGGGGCACTGAGCAGTCATTGACCTATTATGGGAGAGGCAATAAAGATGATACTTTCCACCCAGGTCCCCTGCAGAAGAGGCCTTATACTGACCCAGGAGCTTGTCTCTATCTGAGAGTAAAGAAAAAGGGACCAGGACACCTCTGCCTTGTAGTTTAAAAAAAAAAAAAGAAGCAGGGCCACCTCTGACAAATACAGGCTGTGTGACCCTGGGCAAGTCATTTAACCTCTTAGTGGCCCCAGGCAACTGTCATTTTAAAGATCAGAAGAGTCACTGATGAATATTGGTAGAAGGAATCTCCTCTGTTGGGGTTCCCTACATCAGTGAAATCTCAGGTCCAGTCCTTCTCCCCCCCCCCAACCCCTCCCCTGGGGAAAAAAAAAAGGAACAAGGACTGACATTTAATCTTGCAGAGAAAAAAAGGGAGAAAGTAGATTAGAAAGAGTAGTATTCTTTTAGTAAGACTTCCAGCAAGGCTAAGTAAGCACTTGTTAGACATACATAGTAGAGAGTGTGTTTGTGGTTTAGGTGGAACTCTATGGCCTGTGGTCCTATCATGTAAGGCAAGAAACTGTCATTAGGTGGGCTGTCATTAGTGGTGCCCTTTACCACTGGTCTGGAACTGAAATTCAAGAAAAGACAGGGCAATTTCACTGAGATTTTGTAAAAGACCCATCCTTTCTTAATCAGACCACATGTCCTGTGTTAGACATTGGTTATCATGGGGGAGGGGGCAGGGAAGGAAGGCAAACATGAAGGTGTCAGGGAGTGCAGAAAATTTGCTGCAAATAACAAAAGCCATCACTGGCAGAGCATGCTTTTTTGTCCTAGACCTATGATTTCATCAAAGTTCCCAGAAAAGCTGCTTTCATCAGAATTCCTAGTATGGAAACTCCCTCCAGAGATGGAGATCAGCAACTCATCCCTAATTTACAGTCTCAGAATAGGAAGGGAATAAGCATTTATATAGTGCTTATTGTAAGCTTAGCATTGTATGTGTATGCACATAGATATATGTGTGTATATAGACACATATGTATGTATATATATATACACAAGCATATGTGTGTGTGTATATAAATTTTATCTTTACAACAACCGTAGGAGGTAGTGCTATTACTATCCCCATTTCACAGATGAAACTGAAGCCCAAAGATGCTAAGTGACTTGCCCAAGGTCACACAACTAGTAAGTGTCAGGATTCAAATTCAAGTCTTCCTGATTTCGAGTCCAGCACCATTAGATGGTAAGATCCCTGAGAACAGGGACTGGCTTTGATTTGTTTGTTTGGTTTTTGGCCTTTCTTTGTAACCCCTACAAATGCCCCATTGGCCTTTGTTCTCTTCTTCTTTATGCATTTAAAAAAACGTTTCAATTATTCTTTTCCTAATTTCCTCTCTTTTTTTTCTTTTTGGGCACCCAGTCACTAGCCTTCTTCTCTGTCCTCAAGTCCCCCAATTTAAAAAAAAATTACACAAAAGAAAAATAAACCTTTGATATCAGATAAGCATAATCAAGCAAAACGGATCTCCATGTTGACCACCTCCAAAAATATATGTCTCATTCTTGAACCCACCACCTCTCTGAAAAGAAGTTGGTAGTATTTCATCACCAATCCTTTGGAACTGTGTTTGGTCATTGCATGGATCAGAGTTCTTAAGTCATACAGTGTTAATAGTTCAATAAAATCTCTAGGTTCTGCTCACTTCGTTCTGCATCATTTAATGCAAATCATCCCAGGTTTTTCTGAAACTGTACCTTTCACCATTTCCTTATGACACAATAATTCAATTACATTCACATATATAATTTGTTTATCTATTCCTCAAATGATGGGCACTCCCTTAGTTTCCAATTCTTTATCACTGCAAAAAGAGCTACTATAAATATTTTTGCACATATGGGTCTTTCCTCCTTCTTTGATTTCTTTGGGGGCATCTTCCTAGTAGCGGTATCACTGGTTTACAGAGTATGCATGTATGCACAGTTTATTGACTTTGGGGGTATAGTTCCAAATTGCTTTCTAGAAGGACTGAACCAGTTGACAGGATGCTGTCAAGGATGGTTTTTTTTTTCCACAAGGATGCTTTTTTCCCATAGCCCTTGCCACATTCATCATTTTCCTTTTTTGTTATCTTTTGTCAATCAAATGGATGTAGGATGAAACCTCAGACTTGTTTTAATTCATGTTTCTCCTATTTTAAGTAAAATGGAACATTTTTCACATGACTATTGATAGTTTGAATTTTCTCCCTTGAAAACTACCTATCCATATCCTTTGACCATTTATCAATTGGAGAATGGCTTTTGTTCTTCCATATTTGAATCATTTACCCTTTGTATCAAAACCCTTCTGGGTTTTGAGACTGGGTTCTATGGAACGTTCTTAGGGACCTATAGGGGCATTGAACAATACAGTGAGGCTTTTAGTGTTTGGAGGAAAGAACAATGTTTTCAGTTTGCGTGAGGATGCTATTTCTGAATCCAATTCCTTTCTTTCATCTTAAACCTGTAACTGTGTGTTTGCTCCAAAGTGCAATCAAAGGCCATCCTAGGGAACAAACAGTGAAAGTGTAGCCAACCCAGGAATGGAAAACGATTTATGTTTGTTTTATCATGACCTCAATATGAAACAACATGAAAAAGAAACAGAGGCATTCTATTGTCAACCCTACCCCCAGCTTCCATCCCCAGCCTTACTAATATTACAATAACCCACATTCACATTTCTCTCACAGTTTAGAGTTTACGGAACAGTATAGACACATCAGGTTTGTGGGGCAGGTCTTGTAAATATGAGTATCCTTGTTAATGTTCCCGTTTGTAGGTGTTTGTCAAGTTCAGAAAAATAAAACCTATTTTTACAACATAATAAGATAAGTGATTTGGCCTCTGAGATTCCTTGCAGCTCCAGATCTGTAACCCTGTGATATTCTGTAAATCAAGGATTTTTAGGCTATTTTTGCATCAAGGACTCCTTTGGCAAGCTGGTAAAGCCTGCAGACCTTTTGTCAGAATAACGGTTTTAAATTAAATTAAATGCATAACAAAATACATAGAGTTGCAAAAACTAGGTGGTGCAGTAGATAGAGTACTGAGTTTGGAGTCAGGAAGACCTGAGTTCAAATCCTTCCTAGCTATGTGACCCTGGGCAAATTACTTAACCTCTGTTTGCCTCAGTTTCTTCATCTATAAAATGAACTGGAGAAGGAAATGGCAAACCACTTCAGTATTTTTCCTAGGAAAACCCCAAATGGGGTCATAAAAAGTCAGACATGACTAAAACAACTCAATAGAAACAACACAGCTTTTGAAATTTTTTTAAAAATAAGTTCATAGGGGTGGCCAGGTATCTCAGCGAGTAAGAGCACTGGCCCCAGAGTCGGGATGACCTGGGATTGAATCCAGGCTCTGATACTTAGCACCACACCCAGAAATAACTGGCCGTGTAACCTTGAGCAAGTTACTTAACCCCACTTGCTTTAAAAAAAAAATAAGATCATAAACCTCTGGCTCTAGTCTGGATGATTGCTTTTATTTTCTGTAATTTTAAAGTCCTTGAATGTTTCCATTCAAAAAGAGCAGATTAATATCTTCGTTTTACATATGACCAAACTGGCAGGGCACAAAAGTTAATCAATGAACAAGTACCCATGATGTATCAGACGCACTCAGAACTGGTTACACCAATAAAAAAAGTAAAACAGTCCATGCCCTCAAGATTATGTTCAAATAGGGGAAACATGGACATTTAGAAATATAGGCAAGATATATACAAAATTAATGTAAAGTCATTTGGGGGTAGAAGGCATTGGCTTCTGGCCAGTGGGTTTCAGAAAAGTCTCATAAAGGAAGTGACTGCTGAGGATTAGTTTTGCAGGAAACTTGTCTGAAGTCACAGACTTGTTAAGCGACAGAGTCAGAGCCCAACTCAGGTCTCTGGATTCTGGTGCCTCCTTTGAGACACGTGGGCTATAAGCCAGTATAAGTTTTGCTTTACTGCCATTGACCTTTTCTTTGTCATTAAAATTCATCCATTTAACCAATGTACTATAATTTGTTCAGCAGTTCCCCTATCGATGAGCAGCCCCCTTGGTTTCCATTTCTTTATCACTACAAAAAGAAAGCTACTATAAATATTTTCATACAGATGAGTCCTTTTCCCCTTTCTTTGATTTCTTTGGAGTATATATAGTCTATATATACTATAGAATAGTAGTGGTATCACTGGTTCAAACACAGTTTAGTGACTTTGGGGGTACAGTTCCTCCCAAATTGCTTTCTAGAATGACCGGACCAATAAACAGCTCCACAGTCATTCCCATTCAAAGGTTCTGTGAATTTGCTTCTCTGACAAAAAGGTTCTCTGATTGAGTCACTGAGGTGGTGCAGTGGAGTGCTAGATGTGGGGACAGGAAGGTCTAATTTCAAATCCAGCCTCAGACATTTAAATGCAGTAGGACTTTGGGCAAGTCACCTAACCACTGTTTGCCTCAGTTTCCTCAACTGTAAAATGGGGATAAAGATGGCACATACTTCCTAGGTTTTTTGTGAGGATCAAATGAGATAATATTGGCAAAGCACTTAGCATAGTGACTGACACATAACACCATTCTATTGTTGTTGGTCATTCGATCAGTTGTGTCTGACTCTTTATGACCCTTTAGAACAACTGCTCATTGGCTTTTCTTGGCAAAAATAATAGAATATTTTGCCATTTCCTTCTCCAGTGGATCCTTTTGTGAGGTAATCAGAGGTTAAGTGACTTGCCCAGGGTCACACAGCTAGGAAGTCTCTGAGGCTGGATCTGAACTCCCATTTTCCTGATAGAGCCCAGTGCTCTATCCATTGAGCCACCAGCTGCCCCAAATGCCATATAAATGTTAACTGTTAATATTATAATTATCATAATTTCCTAAATTTACAAACTGGCTAGACTACATAGCGCACAGAGTGGGACACCTAGAGCAAGGTAAAGGGTGAGGGACCATGGTGAGGACCACTAAAAAGAACTGTGGGGTCCAGCCCAATTGTTTAGAGTAGGCCATGCAACTCAACAAACGAATGTTTATTAATCTCCTATTATGGATAAAATACTGGCACTGGGAATGTAAAAATTTAAAACATAGGATTATAAAGTCTTGCTTATTTTTTGGACATAGCCAACGTGAGAATTTTTTTTTTGCTTGACTATGCATTATTACAAGGATTTGCTTTGTCTTTTTTTTTTTCTAATAAAGGACATGGTAGTAGGGAGAGAAAATAAAATATTGTTGATAAAAAATAAATTTTAAGTTAAAAAAAACAGTGAAAATAAACAAAAAATTGTGTGTTCAAAAGAAAGAATATAAGGTCTTTGAGGTTAGGGACTGTTTCATTTTTGCCTTTATATTTGTATTTCTGGTACCTAGCATAGCAATTTGCACAAAGGAGGCGTGTAATGATGCTTTTTGAATGCTACATAGAATATGTGACCAACATAATTCTCTAGTTAGAGCCTGAGGGTTTCAGCCCCGTAAAGGTCTTCTTACTATGTTTGCCACAGGACTAGAAGTTGCACTGGGGACAAAGAAGGGAGTGATAGAGTGAAGAGATTGTAGATGATGTGATGCTAGACCTCACCACTATTACCGTAGTCAATCTATCAATTGACAAGCATTTTTAAATGCCAGCTGTGTGACAGATACTGTTCTAGAAACTGGGAAAGCTTCCCAAATGGTGAGAAGTAATGAGAGGAGCTGATTTATCAAGTTCTGCCTCTGGTTCACCATTTTTCCTCTTTCCCTCCATAATAATCCAGACTGAGGGAGGTTTTGGGGTCAAGGGCAAGTCAGCTAGCCAGAAGAGATAATTCCTCTGTAAGGCAAACCTAGTAAAAGCCTAAAAATACCACTGGGATCTAGTCAGAGGATTTAAGTGATGAAGCCCATGTGGAGACAAGATTGAATTTCAGCTAAATGAATAGACAAAAATGTTGTTGGGAACATTGTCTTGATTTCTGGAAATTGAAAGCTAACATTGCCATACACCAATGTTTTCCTACTTTGCTATTCCCAATGGCCTTAATGCATCATCTAGGGGAAGTAATACATTAGATATAGGTTGTTGTAAAACAGTATATCTACTTCCTTCCATTAAAAAATCATTATGAACTCTAATAAAGAAAGTCATATGGTATCGGACAAAAAATGATAGATGTTGAGTTGAAGGAATTGGGTTCAAATCCCAGTTCTGATTCTTAATTACCACATTTAAGCAGCTTAAGAGCAGGGATTGTTTTCAGTTTTCTTATCTCTGAGCACCAAGTCACTTACTCTCTCTGGGCCTCCGTTTCACATCTGTAAAATGAGATGGTTGGACTAGATGAACACTAAGGTCCCTTTCAGATTTGAGATGGACATTAGTGTTGAGGTGCTTAGTCATGAGGTCCTACCCTGTAGCGGCAACCACACTAGCACACCTAGGATGGCGGCTAGCACGGGTTCTTAGATCTACTTTACTAGGAAAGACAGCTATTTAAGGGGTCAACAATCTTTTTTAATTACATTCACTACTTCAGGGGAAAAGTCAGCACCCTGAATTTCAGAGAAAATACAAGCAGAGAAATAAAGACCAACCTCTGACTGCCTGAATCAACTATACACTTTACATATATCCCTGGATGGAGAGAGCCTTTACATCTGAGCAGATGGGGAGCTCTGAACATAGGGCCACTCAGAATTTTGACCAGGGGATCACAAGATCCTTCTCATAAGCGAGCCCCCAAAACAAAATTGCAACTCAGAGTATAAATGTGTGTATACATATACACATATACGTACACACACATGTATATGTGCATATATTACATATGTATGTATGTGTATTGTGTACATGTATGTGTGTACGTATATGTGTATGTACATATACTTCTCAGAGCCAGAAGGCATCATAACCCTCCTGACTCAGTGCCTAATTAGAAATTAGCAAAAGATGTGAAAGCCTTTACACAAGCAAGCCTCCCCTAAGCAAGCTTCCCTTAATGGGCAGGGGAAATCTTAAATCCCATTAACATTACATACCCCATAGGACCTTATGATCCTAAGGAGCTAGAATGGGGCCTATGGTTTTACTAATACAGGTGATGCCCCCAATAGGAAAAGTCCCTCTATTAATGTAGGTTGGCACCTTCTCTATAACTTATAGTTGAAGTAATTCACCCAGGGCTATATAGTTACTATGTAGAGTTGTTGAATCTGGGTTGAAATCTGCTGGTTCTGAGACCAGCTTTCCAGCTACTATGCCCCACTGCCTCTTGTAGTCCTGTCATTTTGTTGAGCTTTTCAGTAATCAAGTGCTTTCCTCACAACTCTACAAAGCAGGTAGTATTATTTTTGGAGATGAGGTGGCTGAGGGTCAGAGAGGATTATTTATCCAACCAACATTTATTAAGTACCTACTGTATGCAGTCCCTTTCTGCTGAGACTGCCTTCCATTTGCGTGGAATATCACATTGTATATATCTTGTATATTCATAGTTCTTTGCTCCATTGGAATTTAAGTTCCTTGAGAGTGTTTTTACCTTTCTTTATAGTGCAGTGCTCAGCACATAGTAAAACATGTGTTTTAAAAATGCTTCCTTGGCAGCTAGGTGGCCCAGTGAGTAGAGCTCCAGCCCCGGAGTCAGGGGGACCTGAGTTCGGATCCAGCCTCAGACACTTAAACACAAAAAAAACTACTAGCCGTGTGACCTTGGGCAAGTTACTTAACTCCAATTGCCCTCCAAAAAGCAAAAAAAAATGCTTCCTCACTAAGTAACTGACTAGAAGTGATTCTTGGTCAGGTGCAAGTTGCCTAATTCTACTTCTGCTCTTAGAGTCTGTGATTCTGGCTACCTGTGTGACCACCAACAAATCTTTGAGCCTTGCTGGTTTCTAGTTTCCTCATCTATAAATTGAAAGAATCAAGCTGGATTACCTCTAAAGTCCTTGTCTCTGTCACTCTCTGTTTCTGTCTCTATTTCTATCTCTCTTTCTCTGTCTCTGCCTCTGTCTGTCTCTGTCTGTCTCTGTCTCTGTCTCCATAGATAGATAGGTAGGTAGACAGACAGACAGACAGATAGATAGATAGATCTATCCAAGAAAAGGTCATAGACTTAGCACTGGGAAGGAACTTAGAAGTCTCACAGTCCAGTCCAATCTTCCCACTTTTCCATTTGAGGACCCTAAGGCCCAGAGAGCTTAGAGGACTCTCCTGACTGTATGACTGACAAATATTTAGATATTTTGAGATGATACAAGGTTTGGATGAGAGAGATTCCCAGTTTTAGAATTTATAAATGGTAGAACTGGGGATGGTTGGGATGTCGCCTTGATTTCAGTAGCAGTAGCTAAGCAATCTCTATATAGAGCAGGGATTCTTAACTTTTTGTGCATCATGGATGCCTTTGGCCCTCTGGTGAAGCCTATGGCCCCCTTCATGGAGCAATGGTTTTAAATACATAAAATCAAATACATAGGAACATGTACATATCAATATTATAAAGAACACTGATTATATTAAAATGCAGTTATCAAAAGACGTTTTTAAGCGGTTCATGGTTCCTGTGTTAAGAACCTCTGATATGATGGCTACTGACCAAGAGAATGTTCTGGTCCTGCCTCGGGTTCTAACCTCCAAAGGCTTTCTTGTGATTTTGTTCACTGAACCAAAGGATAGGGTAGGAAGGAGTAATGATGTCTGTGGACGGTGCAATGCTAGGCCTAATTACCGCCACCATCTCCAAGGGGAAGCTTCCCAGATACTGAGACAAAAAAGTAACAAAAAGGTATGGTTGTGTAGAATGATGGTAACACTGATAACACATCCATCTATCTAACTCACAAACCTTCTATTCCTTAACCCTCACAGCATCTGCCTTGTTAGGAAATATAAATACTATTGTCCTCCTTTTGCAGATAAGGAAACCGAAATGCAGAGATGGTGAGGGACTCACAGAGCTAGGAGTCAAAGCCAGGTCTTTGGAGTATAAGGTTTATTGGTTTTTCCATTATGCCATGCTTCTTCTTCTGCAGGAACAACATCAGTCATGCTTTAGCCTTAGGAAAGGTTTGAAAATCATACCCCCTTTGTGTCTATTCATGGGAGCTTTCACTGTAAAATGTGCAATTTATTGCAAAGAAAATCTCAATGTGGCATGGACAGCAGACTTTTCTAATGTAAAGTATATGTGCATTTATAAAAAGAACTAAGAAATGTCCCACTTTTTGCCTCCCTCTTACTTTGTATACTCCCAGTCCCACTCCTGACTCTGTGTTCTAATAAGAGTAAACATCAGAACAGATAAAGAAAAAATTTAACGAATTCATTAATTGTGCTTTTGTTCACATTTCTCTTTTGAAAACTAATTATGTGTTATTCAAGGGTTTCTGCCAACCTATTAAAGAATTACTGATCCTGGCTCCTAAATGTGAAATAGAAGACTTTTGAAAGTCAAACATACTTATGAGATAGCTTTATTTACTGCAATAAAAATAGAATTTCTTGCATAAACAATTAAATTTATAACAGAAACCTAAACAAATAGCACAGATCATGAAATGCTAATGATTCTTATGGCTATAGACATTAGCCGACTAAACTGTGATGCATATTCACATTATTAATAAATCACTTTCTGTCTTACTTTAGCCCCATCTCTGACAGATACTGGTGATGTGACCCTGGGCACATAATTGGATCTCTCAGTACACTAAACAGTTATTTAAGGCCATAAGTTACAATTCATAGCAACTCTTTTTGGTGATGTCACAGAACTGGAAACAACTTAAGAGGTGCTCCTAAATTGAGGAATGGTTGAATAAATTATGGTATATGAATGTCATGGAATACTACTATGCTATAAGGAAGGATGAAGAGGATAGTTTCAAAGAAACCTGGGAAGACTTATATGAACTGATGTAAAGTAAGAACCAGGAGAACAATGTATATGATAACAACAATATTGTAAAGACAAACACCTTTGAAAGACTTAGCGTCTCTAATCAGAACAACCTGGGAGCAATTATTAACTCTTCATTCTCCCTCACATCCATAGCCAATCATGCTTAGGTCTTAGCCCCAAAGAAGAGATACAAGAGGATACCCCCCACCCTACTCCTTTGCAGAAGTGGGGGGTTCATGAGTGTGGAACTTTCTCAGATTTTTTTTCAATGCAATGATTGGTTTTGCTGATTTTTTTCTCTTATTCTATTCTTCACTAAAAAATTTCTTTGTTATGTTGGATGGCTCTCTAGGAGGGGAGAAGGGTATTTGGGGGAAATTGGCTACCATAACCAATAAGTTTGTCATCCAAGGACTGATAAAAAATTCCTTTGAAAATGTCTTGAAGGGGCAGCCAGGTGGCTCAGCGAGTAAAAGCACCGGCTCCAGTGTCGGGATGACCTGGGGATCAAATCTGGGCTCAGATACTCAGCACCACACCCAGAAATAACTGGCCGTGTAACCTTTAGCAAGTTACTTAACCCCAATTGCTTTAAAAAAAAAAAAAGAAAGAAAATGTCTTGAGACATTTCTCAGAGACATTGTCTCTGAACTAAAGGCATCTCACAAATACCACATAAATGACTTTTGGTCTTTTAATGCTTGTCTGTAAATAGATTTGAAGAAAAAGCATTAAGAGTGTAAAAGGCTTTTAGAGCCAGTGATTAAGGGAGCTCAGTGAGAACTGGTGCCATTTCCAGCTTTTCTTGTATTCTGCAGAGCACCTATGTAACTAGCAGTGCTGGTTACATAGTAGGTAATGATTGTTGGATGCAGTGACCTCTAGAGCTATGAATGTGAATTCATCCTGAATTCTGAATGTGATTTGGTGAGCTCACTACTCCACAGTTCTGCCCTTTCAGAGATGTCCAAAAATGGAATGGATTTTTTCTTGAGGCAGTGAATTCCCTACTGCCAGAGGTGTTCAAGCCAAAGTGGGACAAGCATTGTCTGATTCGATAGAGCTCAGTCAGAGAACTGAGGGACAGGGGGAGCTGGGGCAGGACATGTGCATGTCTGTGTGGCACTCCACTGAACCTGAAAGAGTCCAGCATCCATATAAGGCCAGTTCTGTCCTCCTAGAAGTCACTTGGAACAAAGCCCAAGGCCTGTGAAATAGTGTAGGAACAGGTTGAGATGCCTTTGGGGTCTAACACTCACGGAGACCACCATCAAAGGGGAAGAAGTCAGAAAGTTAGCAATAGGAGAATATAAGGGAAAAGAGTGAAATTATCCAAGATCTAAGAAGAAAGAAAACTCAATTGAAGTTCTTGAGCATAAGCAGATAAACCAGAAGGGGTGACATTAATAATAAAAGGGAATGTAACCTCCAGATCAGCTAACAGAATACAGACATAAATGAATAAATATTTTAACACAAAAAAAAATGAATCAACCTGATAAAATAGAGAACCCTAGGGATTCCCAAGACAGCATGGAACCACAGTAAGCTATTTCTGAATGGTTTAAAGATAAGTAAATATTATAAAAGCAGAATTAATGACCTACAAGGGCAGAAATAACGGCAGAATTCAAACACTTGAATCCATCCATGGTGGCAAGTTTCACAAAAGAGAGAATAACTGATTAGGAGTGCAAATACACAGAAATTAAGGACAATCCAAAAGAAAAGCAAAAGGCAATAACATTCAAAGAAAATTATCTCCAATACGAACAAAACAAATTTATCTTGAAGATAGGATGTATAGAAACAACTTAAAGATTATAGGTCACCCAGAAGAACATGACAAGTAAAAAAAAAATCAAACCAACCCTAAATACCACAGTGCAAGAAATAATAAAACTTCCCAGAATTTCTAAATACAGAAAACAGTAGCAGTTAAAAGTATCCACAAGTTGCCTCTGGAAAAAAACAAAACAGAACAAAAACCCCATGTTGTAAACTCCAAGACACATAATGGTTAAATTTAATAATTCTGATGACAAATAATTCTGCTGGAAAGAGAATACATTGTTGCCTGAAGAACTACATTTCTTTTTTCCCAACTTAGTATTATTTTATTTTTATCAATTGCACGTAAAGGTAGTTTTCAAGACTCACTTTTGTAAGATTTTAAGTTCCAAAAAATTTTTTCTCCCTCCCTCCTTCCCTTCCCCCCTCCCCAAGACAGCAAGCAATAATGTACAATCATATTAAACATATTTCCACATGTCATGTTGTGAAAGAAGAATCAGAACAAAAGGGAAAAACCACAAGAAAGAAAAAAAAGAGAAGATAGCATGCTTTGATCTGCATTCAGACTCCATAGTTCTTTCTCTGAATAGCATTTTCCATCATGAGTCTTTTGGAATTGTCTTAGATCATTGTATTGCTGAGAAGAGCTAAGTCTATCAAAGCTTATCATCGAACAATGTTTCTGTTACTGTGTACAATGTTCTCCTGGTTCTGCTCACTTCACTCAGCATCAAGAGCTACATTTCTTAAAGTAATGAGCCTTCTAGCCCACATCTAGCTGTATTACCTAAAGCTTCATCTTTGAGGTTACATTCAAAACTTTGGGGTTCAATCAATTAATAAACATTGATTAAGCACTTACCATATGTCATACATTTATATAGCATTTTAAGGATTGCAAAGCACTTTATGAATATTCTCATTTGATTCCAACAACCCTGTGAAATAGGTGCTGTCATTACCCCCATTTTATAGGTGAGGAAATTGAGGCGGATGGAAGTTGTGACTCGCCCAAGGTGACACAGCTAGTAAGCGTCTGAGGTAGGATTTTAACTTAATTCTTCCAGACTCCAAGTCCTAATTGCTTAGGATCTCAAACATCAGGTAACACTGGCAATAATGAGCCCAAGAGTAATGACTAGGAACGGCCACTGCCACCTCACTAAAACATCCTGTCCTATATAGAATGAAGGAGGAGTACTCAGAAGGTAGCCCTCCAAGGTATCTGCCCAACCCAGGCTGGTGCTGAGGGGGAAGGGAAAAGAAGTTGCTATTGGCTGGGCTTTCTGGTTGCCTTACTCCAGGCCTAGGTGTACCTGACTTCTGGCAGCCCTCTGTTTCCACCTGGTGTCCTCCCCTGAGGAATCTATGTGACAGATACTTGTGATTTCTTCAGTGAAAGGAAGTAGATATGGTGCAGTGGGTAAAACACAGAGCCTGGAGTCAGGATGCCTCCCCATCATGAATTCGAATCTTGCCTCAGATACTTGCTAGCTGGATGACCCTGAGCAAGTCACTCAACCCTGTTTGCTTCAGTTTCCGCATCTGTAAAATGAGCTGGAGAAGGAAATGGCAAAACCACTCCAGTATCTTTGCCAAGAAAACCCCAAATGAGTGACAAAGACTCGCACACAACTGAATAACAATAATTCTACCTCAGCTGTTATTCAAGTGCTCTGTAACTTAGAATCTTTGAGAGTTTAAGTGCCTGGCTCCAAGGTCACACAGCGATTATGTCTCAGAGGCAGCAAGTTTTTCTGACTCCAAAGTCAGCTCTCTATACACAGTGGCAGTAACTCCTACAGTCACAATGCCCAAAAAAGTTCAGAAGAAACAGCCATTGGTGGTTGGGGGTGGGAGTGGAGGGGTTGGTGTCTTCGTTTACTATCCCTAGGGAGAGACATAAAAAAAAAACTCCTAGTTTAATGACAAATATCATGTATTTAGTCCTACCTTGGGATAAAACTCCAGAAGAAGAGACTAATTCTATGCCTGGAACATAGTAGGCCCTTCATAAATGCTTATTGTGTGGCTGATTGATTGCAATATTTATAAACAGAACCCCAGCAAAGAGAATTGATTGGCCACAAAGGCTTGGAGAGTGGATAAAAGGACTACCAGAAGAAATATAACCTTAGAAGACTGGTGATGAAAGATGCTACCACCTCTTGGCAGAGAGATAAAGAAAGAGAGAGAGAGAGACAAAGACATAGCCAACAGATTACTTTCTTTTGCTTTACTGTTTTTTTCTATATGAGGGAGAGTTGGAATTGGCAGATAGTGAGAGTGGGACATAAAAAGAGGGAAAGAAAGAGATGGACATCAATGAAGTATTCAAAAATACACAGGAGAGAGCAAAAGAAACTTCAGAAAGTGACAGACAAGCAGGATAGCTTTGTCAATATTATGTTAAATTTAATACATACTTTTAAAAATAACTGCTTATGGCATGAATTCTCAGTTTTACATACAATCATCTTTTTTATTCTTCAGCTATGGAAATGGTGATGGCTATTAAGTTTGTAATATGTAAGTAGACCAGTCATCCCACTGATTTAGGAGTTCTCCCCAACAATGAAGACCACAACCTAACCATGCCTTTCCATCCAGTGAGACTCCTGTTCATGTCCTTCCTTAAGTACTCTACATGGAGTCCACCATCATTCTGGAGGCCTTCCTTGCTTCCCTGATATTGTGAAGGTATAAGTGGAACTCTCTCTCCCTCATTCTTGACATATGACCATCCTATCTTCTTTTCCCATCATACAATTCCTTAATGATGTCTTTTCCTTTTGTTCTTCACTAGTTTTTTGATGAATCAATACTACAGCCTGCTTCTACCTGCCATGTGCTTCTCTGTTGCCTTCTAAGATATACTCATTTTAAGAAAGTAGCACAGTGGATAGAGTATTGGATCTGGAGTCAGGAAGACTCATCTTCCTGAGTTCAAATCTGGCCTCAGACACTTCCTAGCTGTGTGATCCCAGGCAAGTCACTTAAGCCTGTTTGCCTCATTTTCCTCATCTGTAAAATGAGCTGGAGAAGGAAATGGCAAACCACTCCAGTATCTCTGCCAAGAAAACCTCAAATGGTCATAAAGAGTCAGAGAGGACTGAAATGACTGAATGACAACAACAAACAAAAAATTAAAGTAAGAAATGTAGGAAGAGGTGCAAGAATAAATGGGGGCATTTAGAGCTTTTAGGGTAAGGGATTGGGCTCGATGGCCTATAAAGTCCTTTTGGTTCCAATCTTCCACCAAGGGGTCTTATCTCTGCCTTGAAGGCATTCTTGTGGTATAATAAGTGGAAAGCCGCTCAGGGTAGGCTCAGCTGTGTTTGGGGGGTGGGGAGGGGGAAGATGAATGAAGGACTGAGAGAAAATTGCTTGCTTTGAGCCAACAATTTCCAGTTTTTCCTCAGTTTCAGCTGCCAACTCCTCCAGCTTTGGTTTGTTGAGGGCCTGCCAAGGTTCTCTTTGAGGCTAATTCCTTTGTAGCAGGCAGAAGGCACCCAAGAGTAAGGGCTGAGATGATATCACCAGGGCCTAAGTGCTGCGTGAGCAGCCGGAAAAGGACCAGGCCCCAGCTGTGTGCTGATATAATCTGTTTTGAAAAGGCAGAAGCTAGAGCTGTTTTTCCAATTAGGCCTGTTAGATGACTCTGGTAGGAGTAGTAGTGGCTTTAATTTAACAGACAGACGTCTCATTGAATTAGTCCACGCAATGGAGAGTTAGAAGGGAACTAGCATTGACCTTGCTGTGCAGTGGGAGGCTGGATAGGGTAGGCTGTGTCTATTAGGCAAGCTGTAAGGCTCCCAGTGACGTGCTCAGGGAGGCTATATCTAATTTTCCTCTCATTTGGCACTTGGTAATTAGGGAGGATGTGTGAGCCAGGCAGAGAAGGAGAAAGGATGTGCTAGCTGGGCAGAAAGGGAAGGAGAAGGATCAGGAGCCTCAGGTTAGCCAGCAAGTTGACTTGGAGCTGTTTGCCAAAGTGCAACTTGTCTCTTGCCATAGCTCAGGACGGTTCTTGATTCATTCTTCTCATTCCTTCTTCCCTAGAGCTGTTGGCGACCCAAAGTCTCTGGATTGCTGGCGTCTGCCTGTCCCTCTCCTTTTATCTCAGATGTAATCCTGGCATCTCTAGGATGCCTTGGACAGAATGTTCTATTTCCCATTCCTCTTCCCTTATGGTTAGAGGGGTATATAGCCTTTGCAAGGGTGGCCTCAGATATTTCCCCTGCCTCTCAACTTCCTTCCAAGCACAGCTTAGATGCCACTTTGTACATAAAGCCTGTCCTGATGTCTCCAACTGATGCCTCTCCCTCTTGAAATGATTTTGTGTGTGTATTTGTATATATGTATATGTACATATACATACACATAAGTGTATATATGTATGTGTACATATAGGTATATATATATATATATATATATATATACATATCTTGTAATGACTTCATTTCAAACATAACTATGTCCACCTCCTTCCCAAAACAATGGAAGTTCTTTGAAGGTAGGAATTATTTTTATCTTTGTATTCTCAGTGCTTGCCACAGTACCTGGAACATAGAAGACACACACACACACACACACACACACACACACAATTACAGCGTATCATTGCTGTGGTGCATTGGAGAGGAAAGAGCATTGAATTTGGAGTTAGATGAATAGATCCAACAAAGTCTCTGACACTGACTGCGTGACCTTGCACAAGTCATTAGACATCTATAAAATAGGAATAGTAATATTAGGATGAAATGAGGTCATATTTATAAAGAACTTTGCAAACCTTGAAGTGCTATGTAACTGCTAGCTAATGCCATCATCACATCACCATTATTATCATCATCATTTGACCACCTTGGGCCCAATTATCCTCATCTGCAAAATAAGGAGCTTGGACTCGATGGCTTCTAGGTCCTTTCCTTCTCTAGATCTGTGATGGTACATGAGTCTTCCCTCATGGGATTTACAATCCAGTGGTGGGAGGTGGAGGGTGGAGGTGACAAAGACACAAATATGCAGTGTGATATAGTAGGAAGACTACTGGATTTTGTTTCCCTGGAGCTTCACGCAGCACCTGGTACATGGCAACCACTTAATAAATGTTCGTTGACTGACTCAATTTAGAGTCAGAAGACGTGGGGAAAATTTCCAGTTCTGACACTTGGTAGTTGCTTGACTGTGAGAAAATAACTTAACTTCTCTGGACTTCAGTTTTACCATGGATAAAATTCAGATACTTGTACTACCTGCCTCACAGAGTAGCCATGAGAAAAGTCTTTTATCATCTGGGTGGGTTGGTTGCTTGTTATCCTATATTTTCAAAGAAGACCAAAATGACCTCCCTGTGTTGGGTCAAGGGCCAGTGTGTCTTGACTTTGGCTGATCAGACCAACAAGAGCTCAGAATTCTCTATGGGCACAAAGAGCCCATAGGAACACTGGGAGCGGAGATATCTCTAAATGTGTACATCTCATGTATCTTCTGAGCTGCTGCAATTCTGCTTCACTCATAAAGCAAAACACCTTCTCTGATGCAGGCAAGCCATGCTGGGCCAGCATCTCCCATGTCACACAAACAATTCCAAAGTTCTTCAGAGAGGCCTTGAGAGTGTCCTTGTATCACTTCTTCTGACCACCATCGAGCACGTTTCTCGCTTGAGTCCTTTGTACCACAGTCCTTTAGGCAAACGCGTTTGGCATTCAAACAGCGTGGCCAGCCTGTCGGAGCTGCAGTTGAGTTTGAGTGATTGGCAGCTTAGTTTGAGAAGGGACCTCAGTGTCATCTGGGAAGTGTCGTGTAAAGGTGCAGTAGTGGTTGCCACCATCCTCATCGTCACTACTAGAATTGCATAGCACCTACTGTGTGTCAGACACAATACTAACCACTTTGCAAATACTTTCACATTTGATCCTCACAACAACCCTGGGATACAGGTGCTGTAATTATCCCTAATTTGACAGTTGAGGAAACAGAGACAAACAAATTACCGCCACCATCACCATCATTATGCTCATCTTCATAGCAGTGGTAGCAGGAGCAGTAGTAATACCGATGCTTCTAGAAATCTGTAATTTCATTAGTGTGGGCACCCCCTCCACCAGAATGGATCAAAGCTCAATATGTCCTAGTAGGATGTTTTCATGAGATGCTATGGCCAAAAAGATTGACTCCCTGGTGACTGACCTTCTGTTCTCTCAATGACAGACAGAGTACATTGCCAAGCCAATACTCAAGGCCTTTCCAGCACAGTAGGACTTGCCAAAGCTTGGTCACTGCTGGCTTAGCCTTCAGTAACCCAAGGTGACCTCCCCAATTCAATTCAGCAAATAATTAAGCACCTCCTGTGCTCCTGGCATTTGTGCTAAATGCTGATAACACAAAGACAAAAGTGAAGCAGTCCCTGTCCTCAAGATTTTTTCCTTTTTAAAGGCGGGGGGGGGGGGGGAGAGAACAACATGGCTATTCAAGGTGCATGAGCACGTGTACCTCAAAGAATGTGAACAAAGGAGAGAAAACTAACAAGTAAACAACTTGTTGGATCAAGAAAGGTTGGAGGTTGATCTGAGTTGATCCTCAAAGAAGAATAAAGTTTATGAAAGGCACATAGATAGAAAGGCTACATGCCAGGCATGAGGAACAGCTTATACAAATGCTGTTTCTCCTTCGTTTCGAAGAGGAGCAATGGCATCATGGGGTGATATCTTGACTTGAGCATGAATTGGATTTAAGTCAGGCAGGGTTGCACAAAGTCACCAGCCTCACTCTCTTTCCTAGAATCATTGAAGTCCAGTGGCAAGACAAAAGCTGGGACTACTGTCATGGCCTGAGATGTAGCTGGTGACTTTGGCATCTTTGATGTCTGACCAAATCTAAGCACTCCACAGTGCCTGCTTCAGCTACCTTCATAACTGTTGGAACAATTTGTTCTTCTCTACCCATTCCACTGGGGAAAGTCTTCACGTACTTGGGGTAGACCACTCTAATTCACCAAATGACTTTGAAGCTTAATGGTTACCCTCAATCTGGTTTAGCTCATCTGCTGAGGTGGTTTTTTACTGGGGTGCAGCGTCTGCATGTACTACAGCTTCTTGGAACCACAGGTGAGAGCTGAATGAAGGTGGACACCAAAGGTAGATGAGGGTGCCCAGAGAGCCACTGATACTTATCCCTTCAGGATTGTAGGGGACCCCAAGGAGCTGGCAGTATTTTTTTCTAGTACATATTGTTCATAAGCCCCCAGTGGTATGCTTCCTCATTTATTATCATTTGATATCAATTAGCCAGCCAGAGTTAATTAATTTTTAGAAATAATTATTTAATAAGATGGGATAGTAAAAACAGTTGATGCTGTAGCCAACACAGACCTAGGGACTAGGAGATACAGAAGAAATATGACATGTTCCTTGACTTTGAAGTGCTCACAATCTTTTTTGTTAAACAAAATGTACACATAGGAAACAATTAAGGGGAAAAAAGAGAAATTTTGTGTGAGGAACCAGAGACAAAACTAGTGCAAGGTAACAGGTGCCTTGAAGCAAGAATCTAAAATTTAGGGGGCACTGATAGTGCTTGTATTCCTGTGGCAACATAGAAATCATTGAGATTAGGTCCTAGTTAAGAAGAACAATTATCTTACATATGAAGGTACCATGTGATGCACTTCCTTCCCCTGGCAGGTACCCACCAGGAAATCCCTTCGCTTACCCACCCTGCCCTGTTTTACTCCCACCAGCAGCCTCAGAGTCTTTGGGTCTCCACCTGTGAGGGTTTGTGTCCCTGATACTCTCCCCCATTACCTGAGTTAGTTTTGAAAAGTTAATTTGAGGGTGCATTTAGTGCTGCTAACCCCAGGTACATTTTGCAAAGCTTGCCCTGGATGCCAAAATCACTTAGCTGTAGCTCTCTTAGGAACTAGGTGTCCATATAAAAATCATCACCAAAATAGCATAAAGTACTGAAGTTATAGACCCATCTCATTCTGTTGAAATTCCACCCTACCACACTCCCCTTGAGCTCTGATTCTGCCATTTACACAGGGGGACTAATGGATGAATGTAAGACAGCTCTCTCTGCCCCTCTCAATGAAAAGGGTCTCCACAGTAGACGTGCAGTAGACCAGTTTTGCTTTTGATTAAAAATGGGAAAGAGAAGATTCTGTGAGTCAGAGAATAAGGCCCCTAATAACAGACTCTCTGGGTCAAACCATAAATACCTCTGTTACCTTCTCTAGCAAGCATCTTAATACATCCTGTCCACATCACTTCAATTCTGTTGGACAAAGCTGAATGTTCTGTTTGCTCCAGCTGCAGAGCGTGTGGTTCAGGCTGTTGCAGGAAGGATATTGAGCCCTGCAAACCACAGACCTCAGGAGAGAGTAAACAAATACAGAAAGCCCGTCACCTCGAGGTGAGTCACTGCATCAATTAGTGGTAAAGTAATTTCACCTGTCATTGCAACTAGGAAGAAGAAATACTATGCAGCAGCCCCATTCCCTGATTCTCCTCTGATTCCCTGGTCTCCTATTCCCAACTTGATATGCTTGGCGCTGTCCTTGCTTGCTGTGTAAGATTGATTGCATGCTTGTTGCACATATTTAAATAAATAAATAAACAAATCTGTGCACAAACTCTAAATACTGACTTGCTCTAGAAATAAGGAAGTCTGGGAAACAGTGAGAACCTATCACCACGTTCCCTCCTTCGCATCCACTCCTCTCTCATGACAGTTTTCCAGTATCCCAGTGCAGGATTCAGTGTCTTAACATGAGAAATCATCCTAGTGGGAATGCAGAAAACAGCTCAGATAGTCTTTGTTCTGGCCCAAACCACCTCACAATCTATTGGTCAAGAGTTTACCTTGGGGATTCTCAAGCTCCTAGCAGAGCTGGGTGATATACAGTGGAAGAGGTGACTTCTCTGCAGTGAAAGGACCTGGACTCAAATCCCACCCTTGATGCTTCTTACCATTGTGAATTTGGACAAATTATTTAACTTTCCAGGGCCTCGGTTTCCTTATTTGCAAAAGTAGGCAGTTGGACTAGGTATCTCCGAAGTCCTACTCAGCTTTGAATCTATGATCCTTAGGAATTTCTCATCCACTCAGCACTTCCCTTAAGACCCTTACACTTGAACATGAAATCTATCATTTCCCTGCCTTCTAAAGAGTTTACTGGTACATACACACAGTTAAGTTCATGGACCGTGGGATATCCTCTGTCCCTCTTCAGTCTGACCTGGACAATGATTCTTTTTCTTTAGTTTTCTTTATTTTTAATTTATGGAATAAAACAAGTATTTTCATAACGTAGTATAATTTTTTAAAAGATGATTGCTCATGAAACTGCAAATCTATTATGCACAACTTTCTCTTCCTTTTAAATATATGATAAAGTTAGGGAAATTTCTTTTTTTTCCTTTTTTTTCCTCCCCCTACCTTAGAGATGGCTACTATTTGACAGAAATATATATATGGGTGTGTGTGTAAAACCATTCCATACATGCTTCTGTTTATCACTTTTTTCTCTAGATGCAGATAGCATCTTCCTTCATATGTCCTTGGTAGTTAATTTGGGTATTTATAATATCAAAATGACTTATTCTCTCAAAGTTGTTCTTAAAATAATATTGCTGTTACTATATACAACATTCTCTTGGTCCTATTCATTTTACTCCTCATTATTTTGTGCAAGTCTATCCATGTTTTTCTAAGATCATCAAGCTTATTGTTTCCTATATGTTATTCCATCACCATCATATACCAAAACTTATTCAGTCATTTCCCCAATTGATAGGCATCCTCACAATTTCCAGTTCTTTGTCACCACAAAGAGCTGCTATAAATATTTTAGAACATATTGGTTATTTTCCTTTCTTCCTAATCATTTTTGGAAATAGACTTTGTAGTAATATTACTGGGTGTGACCTGTACTTTGAGAGTCCCTAGATTATAGTCCTGAGATAGCATGAAAACTAGAGAATGTGGAGTGCTTAACCAAATGGAGAACAAGCCTGGATGAAGGTTGCTGGAATCAAGCCAGTTTGGTTCTCTGGTGTGCCCCAGTTCATGGAGCTTTTCACAGTCTTAATTCCTTGCATCAGCAAAGCAAGATTGCCTATCTTTGATCAGTTTGTGGAATTCTCTGTGTCTTGTCTTGGACTAAGGTGGTACTGACCTTCCTATTCCTTGAGAACAAAAGAAGACATGAAATGGGTGATTTTATAACTGGCAACAAAAAGAGTCCCAACTTCTGTGCTTAGATCTGCCTCTAATTCTGGGTACAGAACTGAGCCAGATCAGGCTAGCTTTCTGTGTCTTCCCCTTCTGAATGAGAAAAAGAGTATTTCCCTATCAGAGATATGGGGAGGATGGATTTGATAAAATCTATTAGATAAAGCTTTGACTTCCTCAGATAAAGAGGTTCTATTAAAAACAAAGCAACATCATTAATAATGTTGGCTATTATAAGATCATTTCAAAGGCATTAATTTGACATGGTACAAAAGCAGCATTGACCAAATGCTCTTTTTTCAGTCAACAAAGCATTATTAAATGCCTACATAGACACTGGGAATACAAAGAAAGCCAAAAGATAGTTTCTGCCTTTGAGGAGTTCACAATCTAATGAAAAATGCTTTGGGGTTCCTATTCTCTTCTTAATGTAAATTCAGATAAAGTTGTTTCAGCTGGGTGACAATATCACCAATTATCCCCGACCAGATTGAGTGTGTGTGTGTATGGATATGGATGTAACCCTCAATTCTTGAAGAGCATGCCAGTGAAACCCAAGTTCTTATAGGTCCTAACAACTTGGAAAGGCTGTATGGACACATCTGGTGAAAGATTGTCTAACTGTAGCTGAGGACCAGCCTAACTAAATTTAGACAGATTTACCACCAAGTTTATTTCCAAATGATGCTTTGGGGGAGGCAGGGGAAGGCTACAGCAAGCCCTTGAAGACCATCATCAAAGTCATAGGCCACAATTTGAATCACTGGAGGAAGGTCCCCATCATTATTGAAAACACAGATCCTTGGAGTATTGAAGAAGTGTGTTTTTCAATTATCTTTACAGTAAAAAGGAAAACCATCAATATATCAATGGCAATATATCAATAACTCACTCTATGATCTCAACTGAGCCTTATAGAATTATAGACTTAGCACCAGAAGGATCCTTAGAGACCATCTAGTCTAGACCCTTCATTTTACAGATGATGAAACTGAGGAACAAAAATGTTAAATGACTTGCCCAAAGTTACATAGGTAGTAGATGGCAAAGCCAAGATTTAGGACTGTATGTTCTCACACACACACAGCACATTTTTATATAGTTATCAGTGTGTAGGCAGCCCTAAATTTTCAATTGTATTGCAATTGTAGAGAAAATGTTCCTTTTTTCACTGGTCGCCTTCATTGGAAGCATGGCCTGGATTGGTTGGGTTGCAGACACTGCAGAATCAATGGAACCCTTGAAGGACAGAGAGAGGAATGACAACCAGGATTACTGGTTAATGGATTACTGAAGAAGCCAAGGCCAGTTTTTGATGTTTTGACCTTCCAAGTGGTTTGAGGTTTGTGACTTTGACAGTTTTCTTCTTCCTCCCTCCTATATTACGGCAGCCATCATGAGACCAAGAGTGTGGTTTGAATGAAAGCAGTTGAAAGCTGCTTCATCTCTGACCTGCTAAGGCAGACCAATGCACACCATAGCAAGAGGACCCTGGAAATAGCAAAACTCATCTTCGCATGGCCAAAGGAGCAATAATGACCCCCACAGGGAAACACCACATTCTGTGACTATTATTATCCCCTGCATGGCTGGGTCCCTGCTTTCCTAGAAAGAATCATGTGTGATATCTGTCAGTTACCCTCCACCTGTAGAAGGAAAATGGGAGGCGTCCTTTAAACAGGTGAATGCCCCAAATGAAGTTTGGAAGATTGAAGAGGATGAAAACAGACTCTTCCTTTAAATATAGAATTAGCCTTATAACTGGAACTGTGAATTGTTTGGGGTATCCAGTTTGTATCCACTTATATACTTATTCACTTATCTACTTATACAGGTGGCTGATGCTTTGAATTTTGCTATGCTTTTATGTAATATAATCAAACTTTATATATATATATACACACATAGAGAGAGAGAGAAAGAAAGAGAGAGAGAAAGAGAGAGAGAGAAAGAGAGAGAGAGAAAGAGAGAGAGAGAGAAAGAGAGAGAGAGAGAGAGAGAGAAAGAGAGAGAGAGAGAGAGAGAGAGAGAGAGAGAGAGAGAGAGAGAGAGCCATTAAGGCAGTGAGAATCCAAAGGAAAATAACCATGGTGGTGAAAGAGCCTGGAATTACACATTTGAGAATCATTTTGAGGATGTGGAAGTGCTTAGCCTGAAAATTTAGAATATTTGATAGTTATCTTCAAGTATTTGGAGGACTGTCATCCTCCAAATGAAGGAGGGTGAGGTTGGCCTCATTATTCTCTGTTCCAGAAGGCAGAACTAGAAAAAACAGATGGAAGTCACAAAGAGGCAAATCTGGGCTTGATATGAGGAAAAATAATCTGAATAACTTGAGTTGTCCAAACAAGGAATGGACTGTTGTGGAAAGTGATGGGTTTCCCTTCATGAGAGCAAAGACTGAATGACCACTGTCAGTTACATAGTAGGTATACGTGTATGTAACATGTTTCATTAGGGAATGCATTCTATAATTTTTTAAAGCAAACATTTGAGTACTCAAGCATAAAAGTTGTTGTTCAGTAGTGTCTAACTCTTAGTAACCCCATTTGGGGTTTTCTTGGCAAAGATACTGGAGTAGTTTGCCTTTTCTTCTCCAAATCATTTTACAGATGAGGAAACTGAGGCAAACAGTGTTAAGTGACTTGAGCAAGGGCATACAACTAGTAAAATGAGTCTTCCCGACTCCAGACCTAGCACTTTATCCACCATACCACCTAGCCTCAAGCAGAAAGACATGATTGTTCAGTTCATCAATGAACTAAAGAAGCAAAAAATTAAACAAATTTAAAGTTAACATCAAAACTTTATTTTAAAAATACAGACTTTAAATATATGAGATAAAATGCCAAATTTTTGCAGTAGTGGGAATCAGGTGCATACAAAGATAGTTAATTTTCATCTTTATTTTTAACCTGACACAGATTGGCCAAAACAGATTATAAGATTTCTTCATCTTTCTATCCTAGAGAAAAAGACATCACACACCAGGTGTTGAAGATATAAATGCCTCAATCCCATCTTTGCAATTAACTGATGAAGATACTCGTTCATGAGGACACTTGTTCAGTGTATAGTCATAAATGAATCAAGGTACTATTGATGCATTGCATATCTTTGTCTTCTTTTTACATGTAGCTTCAAAAAGACTATTTTTACGAACAGCTTGTAAGAGATAAGATTGCAAAACAATGAATAGATTTGTAAAAGGCCTGGCAAATAGCAGATTGATCCACTTCCTTTGGCCAATCAAGCCAAAGTGGTGGTGTTTGTAGTGCCACAAATCTGTCATAGCGTTAAACACCACCAAACTTCAATTCCCAAGTCCTGGAATCTAGCTCTAGAGCTTGACTGGACTTTGGAGGCCATCCTTTTCATTTTGTGAGTGAGGATCTGAGGCACAGGTTAATAATAACAGCATTTATATAGTACTTTTAGATTTGGATTTATTGGGGCACCTAGGTGACACAGTGGACAGAGTGCTGGGGCCTGGAGTCAGGAAGCCTCATCTTCCTGCATTCAAATCTTGCCTCAGACACTTACTAGCTGTGTGACCCTGTTTGCCTCAGTTTTCTCATCTGTAAAATGAGCTGGAGAAAGAAATGGCAATCTGCTCCAGTATCTCTGTCAAGAAAGCCCCAAATGGGGTCTCAGAGAGTTGGACTTGACTAAAATGACTCAATAACAAAATTACATTTATTATCTCATCCCCACAACTACCTTGTGAGGTAGGTTCTACTATTACTTTCTTAGAGATGAGAAAACAGACTGAAAGGCCATTCAAATCACATATCAGAGGTAGGATTTGAACCCAAGTCCTCTAAGACCAGAACCAGTAGGTTTTCTTCTATACCAAGTTGGCAATGATTCTTACATCACCTCTACCAATATGTAAGCTCCTGCTCCCCTTAGCACCTTAGTCACATTGGACTTTAAATGCATCACCACTGTGAGTGGATATTTTTTCTCTTCTGCACTGGGGGAATTGATACACACATTTTTACGCTATCATTGAAAATAGATTGAAAATCTTCTGGATCACTTCTCATTATAGCCAGAATTACATTGAGTTTTGTAATGTTAATGGAATATAAGATCTTCCCCATCCATTAATAGGAAAGAGCCCATTAAGGGAAGCTTGCTTAGGGAAAGCTTTCACACCTTTTTCTAATTTCTAATTAGGCACTGAGTCACAAGGGTTGTGATGCCTTCTGGCTCTGAGAGGTGTATATATACTCTGAGTTGGTATTTTGCTTTGGGAGCTTGCTTCTGAGAAGGATCTTGTGATTTCCTGGTCATTACTGTTGTTGTGTTTGTCCTTTGTTTTTGAAGAGGACCATGACATCAGGGAGATGATGACATGACTCGAAGTTGACTTTGATTTGAGTGAGAGAGAGCTGTGCAAGGTCACCAGCCTCACTTTCTCCTCCAGAGTCATCTGGATCCAGTGACCATATATTCATCAGGATGACTAGAGATGGCTCAGGATGCAATGGGAGACCCTGGCCCTTTTAGGCTAAGGCCTTTTCAGGTTCTCACTTGGAGTGAGCTAATACCCATTCAGTGAATAGGCCTCTTTAAGAAGTGAGTGGAGGAATGGCCCCTTTGATCAAAAAAGAAAAAAAATCAATCTGGGAAGGGAAGACCCCCTCAGGGTTCCTGATCAAAAAAGAAACCATTACTATTTAGTATTTGCATTCACTCTGTGCTAGGAGGACAGGGATCTGTTGGTCAATCTAAGAGCTCTGGAGTGATTGGGTTTAAGACTGATTCCCTAATTGAGATTATGAGTGGCCCTATGTTCAGAGCTCCCCAGCTGCTCAGATATAAAGGCTCTCTCCATCCAGGGATGTATGTAAAGTGTATAGTTGATTCAGGCAGTCAGAGCCCTGTCTGTTGGTCTTTATTTCTCTGCTTGTATTTTCTCTGAAGTGCAGAGTGCTGACTTTTCCCCTGAACTAGTGAATGTAATTTAAAAAGATTGTTGACCCCTTGATTGTTGACCCTGCACCACCAGCCACCCAAAGAATTCATATCTTTTGAATGGACACAAAGTACTCAAAACCTTTATGTTTTCCATTTTCAAATTATGGTATCACAACAGACATCTATGTGTGATGTCCAATCAGTAGGACCATTAGCAATTATTTAGAGCATTTATGGAAGATACAATATTTTGTTGTACAACATTGAAAAAAGACACAATTAAATCCTTATGGATAGGGGTGGCTAGGTGGTGCAGTGAATAGAGCACTGGCCCTGGAGTCAGGAGCACCTGAGTTCAAATTCAGCCTCAGACACTTAAAACTTACTAGTCATGTGACCTTGGGAAAGTCACTTAACCCCAATTGCCCTACCTTCCCCACTCCAAAAAGCAAAAAAAAAAAAATCCTTATGGTTGTGATTATTGAAATAGGTAGCATTTCAAGGAGATGTTTGTGGGATCCTTGAGCTAGAGCCGCCAGAGGCTTCAGTGTTTCTCGTTGTGGTATCATACTTTTAGAGCATATGGACAAGAATTAGAAACAAGCCTTTCTCAAGACCATCCCTATTTTCATTTTCAGTCCCTGAATGTTCTCCCAGTTTTCGCTAATATAAAACAATACCCATTAGTGGTAGCATTTTACTTGTTATGACACTCGTCTTCAGACAGATTAACTGGTTTGCCCTCATCCACAAAACGCCAATCTATCAACAAGCATTCATTGAGTGCCTACCATAGCTAAGGCTCTACATTACTGGGCTGGGTATGGGATGTAAATGGATGAAAGTCCGTCCCCTCAGGAAGCTTACTTTCTAGTAGGTTCCTTTTAATTAAAATTTGACCATGGAGAACTGGCCAACCCACAAGATTTGGATGGTTAGTGATTTTTAAAACATCCATTAGCCCCATGCCAGTTTCTGAATCCTTCCTCAGTAATAGCTCAGGATCAGTGGACTCTTTGATACATCACCAGAGAAAAAGTAAAACTAATACAGCAGGATAATACACAAAGCACAATGTTGCATCCTTTGATGGACAATATTCTAACCCCTCCACTTTTTGTGCCAATCAGACTGAAAATATCTTCATTTGTTCCCTATTTTATTTTTAGGAAACATGCTCTATCTAGACTGGTAAAGATCACTAGATAATCAAGACTGATACTCTAATCTTCTTTTTGTAATGTCACAGAACCAGGTTCTCTGATGGAATGAATGTTGAATGGTTTTGTCTAAGAGCTACACTCACCAGAATGAAGAGATAAAGGCTATTGTGTTCATCATTACTCAGCTAACTGCATGCCCTCAAAGTAGCAGCAGCATTGTCTTCATGTAATTTCTTAACCAAAGAGTTTGAGGGGTGTGCACTGCTATCACCACATTCATTAGAATTCGGGTTGTCTACTCTTGCTATTGTCTTAACATCGAACCCAATCCATATTTTAAAATTAAAAGAAGATATAACGTGATCAAATTAAGATGTAAAACTCTGGGTTTGTTGTGCTATTTCAAGAGAGTATATGAAAGATGGAGAAAGGGAGGGAAGGAAAGGGATCATGCATTTATGTAGCACCTACTATGTGTCAGGCATTGTGCTAAGTGTTTTACAAATAATATCTCATGTGATTCTTATACCAATCCCCAGAAGCAGGTGTTATTATGGTCTCCATTTTACAGTTAAGGAAACTGAGGCAGACAGAGCTTAAGTGACTTGTCCAGGGTCACACAACTAGTAAGTATCTGAGACCAAATTTGAACTCAGGTCTTCCTAACTCTACACCTACCATTCTATCTACTGTGCCACCTAGTTTCTGTGACAAAGATTACAACCAATATAATGTAGATAGGTCAAAGAATTTTCTAGAATAATAGAGGAGGAGGGGATGATCAATGGCAATGTGGTACCATAGGAGAGGTAATGAATGCTGTGAGCAAATGACAGCTTTCTGTCCTTTTCTGTGACATCTATATTGCATAATGTGGTATTTATTGCATAATAGAATAATCCACACTGAAAGAATGTATCATGCAATGAAATTAAAACACAAAACTCCCTTTTTTTGAGAGAGCATACGCCCGCTCACACCTGGTATGTCACATAGATACAACCTTGGTTGTAGAGAGGAATTTTCCTCAGGCATGGATTAGATTGGATTGCCTCTGATGTATATTTCTTCCCAGATCTTCCTAGAAATAATTCTCTTTTTCTTTTGCATTCATTTCCTTAGGATATATTCTAAGGAGTAGGATCATTGAGTCAAAGTCTATGACCACTTTTATGGTTCTTATTACTCTGTTGCCTAATTGGCCCAATCTGCACCACCACCAACAATGCATGACAGTAGGGGCGGCCAGGTAGCACAGCGAGTAAGAGCACCGGCTCCAGTGTTGAGAAGACCTGGAGATCGAATCCCGGGCTCAGACACTCAGCACCACGCCCAGAAACAACTGGCCGTGTAACCTTGAGCAAGTTACTTAACCCCAATTGCTTAGGGGCGGCCAGGTAGCACAGCGAGTAAGAGCACCGGCTCCAGTGTTGGGACGACCTGGAGATCAAATCCCGGGCTCAGACACTCAGCACCACGCCCAGAAATAACTGGCTGTGTAACCTTGAGCAAGTTACTTAACCCTGATTGCTTAATAAAAAAAATAAAGTAAAATAAAAAAAAACAATGCATGACAGCAACTCATTTTCACTTAGCTCTGCCACTATTAAGACCTATATGATCTTACTGATATCTTCTCTTTTTAGGTCACCAACATTTCCCAGTATATCTTTCTCACCTCCTCCTCCCATGTTTTCTATAGCAAAGAATTTTTTTTAAGTGGCTTCCTTAGTGTATATTGCCTAGCAATGGAATCTCTGGGCCAAAGGATTTGGACATTTCAATCACTTGATTCATATAAATATAATTCCAAACTGTTTCCCAAAATAATTGGGCCAATTCACAGTTTCGCCAACACTCTATCACTGTTTTTCCACCATCTCTCCAACATATTCACATATGTTGTTTGTTCACATCCTTTAACAACTTACCCATTGAGGATTAGCTTCTGGACTTGCATATTTGTGTTGGTTGCCTATATTTTGCATTGGTGTGGCTGTCTTTCTACAATCCTGTTAACATTGACTATTCTTATCTTTTTCATCTTCGTCAATTTACTCAGTGTGAAATGAGACCACAGAGGTGTTTGGAATTGCTTTCTCTTATTAGTGTTTTGAAGCATCCTTTTATTTTATTGTTAATAGTTTGAAATTCCTCTTTTGAGAATTATTTGTATCCTTTGATCCTTCTCTCATTGAGAATGACTTTTGGGGGGCAACTAGGTGGCGCAGTGAATAGAGCACTGGCCCTGGAGTTAGGAGGAGCTGAGTTCAAATCCAGCCTCAGATACTTAGCACTTACTAGCCATGTGACCTTGGGCAAGTCGCTTAACTCCAATTGCCCTGCCTTTCACCCTCCAAAAAGCAAAAAAAAAAAAAAAAAGGAGAGAGAGAGAATGACTTTTGGCCTGAAATCTAGATCCCAATCAGTTCCAATAATGAATTCTGCTGGTGAAGTAGTCACATGTAGTAGAATTCACACTATTCAAAATTAGAAATTTGGGAAATATGGCCATTGGTCCCAGCTAAATGGAAATAAGCAGTATGAGTTTGAATGCCGTGGCAACTTCACATCACTCATTATTCAAACTGCTGTTGCTGTTTGTCCTTCCTTCTCCAAGAGGACCATGATATCAGGAAGGTGATGCCATGACAAACAAGTGAACTGGATTTAAGTGAGGGAGGTGTACAAAGTCACCAGCCTCACTCTCTCCTCTGGAGCCATCTGGGTTTAGTGGCCAGATATAGAGCAGGACAACTGGAAATGGCTCAGCATATAGTGGGGCACCTTGGCCTTTTTTTTCAAGTTAGGGTCAAACTAGCCAGGAACTGGCTATATATTTTTCTTTTAGCTGCCTAAATATCTTAGATATCATCTGTGATATTTGATACAAAGATTTCTTCCCCCTTCAACCACTTCCCTTCTTATGCTACTTACATTAATTTTGTTCAATTTCAATTTCATGTAATAGAAATGACCTATTTTTATCTTTCATAGTCAATCACTGATATCCCTTATTTGGTGAAGAATGCACCCTTTAGCTACAACTATGAAAGGTACCTGATGATGATCAAGCCATTTTTTAATGGCTTGATCTTTAATATTCAGGTCATGTACCCATTTTTGAGCTTATTGTAGCAAATGCTGTTTCATTTATTCATTTATTTCAATCATTCACACACATAGTAGAAGATATTAGTCTAAAATTAATTTTTGTCCAGTTGCTTTCCAGTTTTTCAGCAATTCTTGGCAAATAGGGAATTCTCATATAGTGATTTTAAAAAATGTTATTGCTATCCTTTATCTTTATCACCTTTTATTTTTGAATAACTCTTTGCCCTCTCCTTTGCTGAAAAAGTAATTTCTTATAACAAAGTACTTTAAAAAAAAGATAGCTCATTAAAACTAATCAACATATCAACAGACTTTGAAAAAATCTGCCTTGTTCCACACTTACAGTCCACCACCTCTGCAAACAAAATAACAGGTATGTTTTATCATTATTTCTCTGGGGCCCAACTTGGTCAATATAATTGCACAGAGTTCAACTATTCTTTGTTCTTTCTATAAATATTGTTGTAGTATTTGTGCATATTGCTCTCCAGGTTCTATATACTTCACTCTACAGGAGTTCATACAAATTTCCCAAGCTTCTCTAAAGTCTATATATTTATCATTTATTGTGGTATCATACTATTCCATTCCATACTATACATTCGTGTACCCCAATTTAGCCATTCCCCTTTCCATGGACATCTAGAGACCCATTTTTTCTTGAAGGTGGATCAACATGGAACAGAACTCAGAGGCATCCTAAGGGACCAGTCTCTTGCCAAATCCTGGCTTCTTCACATCAATGGCAGGAAACCTATCAACAGATAGGTTCCTAGAAAAATTTGCTATGAATTGAACTTTGGCAAAAGCTAGATTCATATTTTTCCATTTACCTCTTATAATTTCAGATATGTTTTGTCTTCTTTCTTTTTTTTTAAAGCAATCGGGGTTAAGTAACTTGATCCCCAGGTCATCTGGACACTGGAGCCCGTGCTCTTACTGGCTGTGCTACCTGGCCGCCCCTTGTCTTCATTTCTGATCTATTTTCCTTTGTGCTTCCTAACCTGTCCGCTATAAGTTTCTCAGTCCCTCAGCCTCTACCAGATAATGACAATTTAAAATTATAGAATTTTATAAAATGAAGAATCTTTTAGTAGCATGAATAATGACCCCCACCACATTTTTCTGGTAAATTCCAATCAGATTCTCCAGATTTTCTCTCTCTCTCTCTCTCTCTCTCTCTCTCTCTCTCTCTCTCTCTCTCCCTGTGTCTCCCTCTCCCTCCCTCTGTGTGTGTGTGTGTGTGTGTGTGTGTGTGTGTGTGTGTGTAAAGTGGGGATAACATTCCAAGAATACATTTCAACCAATCAGAATTCACCATTTCATTCTTTTCTTCCCAGTTGAGGCTCCTTATTCCCCTGACCCCCTCATCATCAGCTACCATGATGATGTCCCAAAATCACAGACTTTCAGGGCTGGAAGGATCTTAGGAGTAATCCAGTCCAACTGTCTCATTACCCAGAGATTTTGAGGTGATTTTGCTCAAGCTAATAAGTGGCAGAAACAAAGCTAGACTCTATTTTCTCTAATGGAAAATTTTCCCATCCAGTGTTATTTTCATTACATGATGCTGTTTCACCTTCGACTACCACTTACTAGCCATGTGGCCTTGGGCAAGTCTCTTCATTTCTCCCGGTCTCCATTTCCTCATCTATAAACTGAAGGACTCTGGCTCTAAGTCTATAGAGTTATGATGTCATTGTACTCTGCCAGACATTGAGGCAAAGCACCTCTTTCTTCCTTCCTTTCCTGTGATTCTCTGCAGCCAGGCTACCTTCTATGAACTGAGAGATAATCATAGGCTGTTCTCATGACCGGAAATCAAATCAGTGTCCCCACAAAAGGAAGGCCTTCAAGATACAAACAGCCCTCTCCTTAATCTCATAAATCACCACATTTTCCCAGGAGAGGCCAGATGCTGCTTCCTCTCCCTTGTAGGAACATCAGTTAAAGCCTCCAGGAGAATTGTGACCTCATGATTTTCCCTTCAGCTCCCCAACCTTGTGTTTTTAAAGGCATGGGGTGGGGGTTGGAGGGACAAGGAGGAAGGGTTGGGAAGAATTCAGTGCTTCAGTGCCTAGTGTGAGTCACCCTGTGCTGGCTTTAGCCTTTCTCTGGGATTTCTCCTAACATTA
Source organism: Petaurus breviceps papuanus (assembly GCF_028583685.1). Classification (NCBI taxonomy): domain Eukaryota; kingdom Metazoa; phylum Chordata; class Mammalia; order Diprotodontia; family Petauridae; genus Petaurus; species Petaurus breviceps. The sequence continues at coordinate 907,040 of NW_027187313.1, read as the reverse complement.
ATAGTCTCCATGAAATACTGAGTTTATCGGCAGGCTTAAGGTGGGATTATGGACAGGTCTGCCAGGGCTCAGACAGGACTCAGCAGGCCCCAAAATGTCACAAGTAGAAATGAAAGGGGGTGAGGGATGGAGGAGAGAAGATGAGGGACTAGAAAGGAGAGGACAGATGAAGAACAGAATGAAGCTGGTTTCTTTCAGTGAGAGGAGGGGGAACTGATAAAATGCTGAGAAAAGTATTTGGGCAAAGAAGTAGAAATCTCAAATCTAATACATAAAAAGTGAGATTCGGCAAAGCCTATCTGCCAGCCAAGTATTAATGCCACAGTAAGTAACCCCAGAACGCACTGTCAAGACAAGGAGATTGAGACCGATTGGCCCCCAAAATCCTAGCTCGACATGAAGTTCTCTTGAGGCAATTGTGGAGGTTTGAGATAAGGACAGACATGGATACAATAAAAATTTCTGACACAGAATCAGGATGTTCAAGGTTCAAATCCCCCCTCAGGTGCTAATGCTGTGATCCTGAGCAAGTCACTTTAAACAGAGCCATAACTAGGGTGAGGTGAACTTGGTCCCAGGGTGTGATTTTCCCAAGCACTGAACAGGACTTACAGCCCTTCAGCATGCATAGAAACAACTGAATTTAGCCTCTAGTTAGCAAAGACAACCAGCTGGCCTGCTTCCTCCTTCCAGCTGAGCACTTCCACAGCCTACTTCCTCCCTCTCCCCATCTACCCAGTGTGCAGGGTGGAGAGACATGAATAAGAATGTCCCCTTTGCCCCCTCCACTTCCACAGGGTGGTATTGTGGACCCCCCTTCAGTGAATCATCCCAGGGCTTTAAGGTTTACAAAGCATTTTCTATACATTATCTCCCTTGAACCCCACAATAACCTTAGTGGAATAGAGTGCTGGGTCTGGAATCAAGAAGACCTGAGTTCAAAATCAGCCTCAAATACTTACTAGTTGTGTGACCCTGGATATGTCACTTACCCTGTTTGCCTCAGCTTCCTCAACTGTAATGTGAAGATAATAATAGCACCTACTTGAGGATCAAATGAAATAATATCTTAAAACAAAAAGTACTTAGCACAGTCTCTGGAACAGGGTAAGTATTGTGTAAATGTTTACTGCCTCCTCTCTTTTGCCCCTGCCCCCACGTAGAGCTTGATTTTTACATCTTACAGATAACACTGAGGAAGGTAATAAACATCTATTAAGTGTCCAGTGTGTGCTAAGCACTTTATAGATATCTCACTGTATCCTCACCACAACCCTGGGAAATAGGTGCTGCTATTATCTACATTTTACATTTGAGTCAACTGAGGCAGGCCAAGGGTAATTGTCTTGTCCAGGATAGTACAACTAGTAAATAAGGATCAGAGGTTGGATTTGAACTCAGGTCTTCCTGACTCTAGGTCCAGCGTTCCATCCATACACTGCACCACCTACCTGCCACTAATTAATGCCCAACACTTGTTTTGCCTGGCCTCAGAGGGCAGAGCTAAGAGCAATGGATAAATGCTCACTTCTCAGGGTTGTTGTGGAGGAAATGACCATGACCATTCAGACCTGGCTTGGACTTGAGGGTCCCTCCTAACTCAGAGATTCTGGGATTCTTTTTCATCCCAGGTTGACACCATTCCATTAATCAAACTCTGGCAGTCATTGTGAAAATGCCTTCTCCTGGTGCCTCATGATGCCTTGAAGAACAACTTGACGGTGATTTGGATCTAAGCCAATTTCATTACTCTAGTGCTCAATGAAGAGGAAGCCATTTAAGATTCTGAAAAGTAAGACTGGAAGTCTCCCACCCTTGCCAGAGGGGCAGTAAAGCAGATACTAGTAATTAACCGACTTTAGAGAGATATTGGAGTGGCATCAGTGAACTACAGAAGGAAAAAAGGTGTTTTTTTTTTCAATGAAAGTTGTTGTTTGTCCTTCGTTCTCAAAGAGGACCATGACATCAGGAAGGTCATGTCATGACTTGCAAGTGCATTGGATTTAAGTGAGGGAGGGCTGTGTGAAGTCACCAGCCTCATTTTCTCTTCTTGAACCATCTGGGTCCAATGGCAAGATATAAATCAGGAAAACTAGAGTTGGCCCCCTCAGTGAAAGTTAGTGGCTTAAAAATGGAAACCTGTCAACCAGTTCTGAATCTAGTTTGGGCTGTCAGGCAGTTAGGCAGGGTCAAGGAAGTCTAGCCATAGATAGCTGAGGCTGAATTCAGGGACAAGAATCCAGTGCCTGGGAGGACTGGCAAAAGCAAGGCAGGAATCTAATCTCAGGGGAACTGAAATTCTGGGCAGCAATTATCCTAAAATATATATATCTGATCATGTGATCCATCTACTCAGTCAACTCTGGTGGCTTCCTATTACCTATAAAATAAAATATAAACTCCTCTGTTTAGATTTTAAAGCCCTGTGCAACCTGGACGCAATTTATCTTCCCAGCCTCATGGAACATCACTCCTCCATACTCGTTCTTTGATCCTGCCGAAATGGTCTCCTTGATGTCCCTCACACACGACACTCTATCTCTTTGCTTTTGAACTGCTTGTCCCTATGCCTGGAATACACTCTTTCCTTACCTCTATCTCATAGAGTCTCTCTTCTTCTTTAAGAGAAAGCTTGGGTACCATCTTCTGCATGATGCTTCTCCTGATTCCCCCACCCCAATTCTAATTCCTCAAACTACTTTGAATATACTTTTATTTATTCACTTTATATTTATGCAGTATATATTTATATATGTACTCATCTCCCTTATTAGAATGTAAACTCCTTGGGGGTAGGGATTGTTTCAATCTTGTTATTTGTATCCCCAGTACCTTACAAGGTTCTTGACACATAATGGGTCCTTAAAAAATACTTGTTAATCAATGGATTGAGGGTTCAAGTCACAAGGGAGCAAGAGAGTAACCCACTTTCTTGTAGTACAAAATGAAGGCTCACCCCTAAAGAACCAGGTTCCAGTTACTAGAGCTAAGGTACAAAGTCAGAATAAAACCAGTGGCAAGGTTAACAACATTGTCCTATACAAACCATCAAACCACAAGTCTTTGTTTTCCCCCTACCAGGAATCTGGAGCATTTGGGGTTACCTGGGGTAGCTACAAAGCTACACATACAGAGTCAGTCATGACAAGTTCAGGTTGTAAAATAGCTGTCAGTAAGATTGGGGTCATATCATGGGGACTCCGAATGCCAGAATAAAGAGATTGAGTTTTTTTCTGATTTTCTTGCATCATTCTCATTTCTCTTCCCAATTTTTCCTCCACTTCTCTTATTTGATTTTCAAAATCCTTCTTAAGCTCCTCTATGGCCTGTAACCAATTCATATTTTTCTTGGAAGCTTTTGGTGCAGGAGTTCTGACTTCACTGTCTTCCTCCTGCTTTATGCTTTGATCCCTTTCGTCTCCAAAAAAGGAATCTAAAGTTGGATTGCTGTGCTTGCTTTCCTTCCTTTGCTTGCTCATGTTGCCACTCAATTACTTGACTTTTAAGCTTTTTGCCACAGTAGAACTCTGCTTCCAGAGAAGAGAGCTTTGTCCCAAATCACTGGAGTTTTCTTAGCTGTTGGAGCTATTAGTTGGCTGCCCTCTCTGAAGCCTCCACAGGCTCTGGCACCTGGTCACATACTCCAGGACCTCCACCCAGGACAGTGATCCAGATCCAAGCAGGTTAAAGCAAGAGCAATTACCTTCTGAATGGTTGCATGGTCCCCCTACTATCTGCAGGCCAGGAGCTCTGGAGCAGCCACATGGTGGCGGCCACACTGCACTGACCTCTCACTTTGTCTTTGGCATTTATGGGTTGATAATTCTGGGAACCATCAAAGCTGCTGGTGATCCACTCTCCCAAAGTCCCTCCAGCCGCTTTGGGGCCACCCTAAGGCTAAAACCATGGGCTCACACAGGGCTGGGTCTGCTCCCAGCACCTTGCAATGAACCCTTCCCGCCAACTTCCTAGGCTGCCTTCAGTGGGAGATTTGTTTCTCTCTGTCACTTTGTGGGTTCTGTAGCTCTAAAGTTTGCTTAGAGTCATATTTTATAGGTATTTGAGGTGGTTATGGGGAGAGCTCACGGAGTTTTCCTGCTTCTATGTTGCCATCTTGGCTCTACCCCCCAATTGAGTTTTTTTTCTGTAGGCAATGGGGAGTCATTGAAAGTTTTTGAGTAGATGAGTGACTTGATGAAAATTACATTTTAGGAAAATTAAACTGACCACGGTATGTAGGATAGATGACTTTGAGGGGAAACAAGAGTCAAGGGAGCCAGTAAGATTTTATTGATATAGTCTAGTGAGGGGAGGAGGGCATGAGCTAAGGTGATAATGCTGGGAATAGAAAAGAAGAAAAAACAGATAGCACAATTACGAAAACAGCATCAAGAGGACGTGGTGGCTGATTGGATGTGTGAAGTGAGAGCAGTCAAAGGTGACTCCAAATTTCCAGCCTGCATGACTGGGAGGATGGTGATGCTATGAAAAGAAATAGAGAAGTCAGGAGAGGAAACCAGTTAGAGAGAAAGGGAGAGGGAGTAGGTATGGAGCTGACTTTTTTCTCTGTTGGCGTTGTCTTCCCAAAGAGGCCAAGTTCATTGTCAGAGTGATCTGGGTAAATGGAAAGATGTAAATTTCATCTTTTCAGGTTTTCTCACATCCCCTCACTGAGAGTTTCCTCAGTTTCAGTTGTATGACTCACAAAGATCACTAGAGTATTAAAAGATAGGGGGGGAGAGGGAGTCACAGATTCTAGCTCAACAGAGTTCATGTGGCTTTGGCCATTAAGGACATCAGACAAAGAGAGAAGAAAGAGGGAGGCATGGTATGGAAAGGGGGAAAATCCTCTGAGTCCTGGAAACAAAAAATACAGGGGCTTTTATGTTTATTGAAGACTTTCTCTTTTTCTAAGGCCTGCCTGAGCAGCCAGAGAAGGAACGAGAATGTGTTTGCCAGCAGATACAGAAATAAAACTAGGGCAACTGCAATCAATTCAATTCAGTCAACTTGGGCATCTTCTGGAATATTAAAATTGTTCCCATTTTAGCCATTCCAGCTCAAAACCTAGCAGCAAAGCTATTAAACTAGAGTCGGTAGGTTGAGAGGCCAGCTATGACAACATCCACCCCCATTGAATCTATCCCAAGGCATGGCATTAGTATATGGCATATAAAATCCAAGCTAACTGGAGTATTTAGGACCATGACCTACTCCCTAAGAAAGAAGAGGACAAGGAGAGCCAATGGTTTCAGAACTAGAAGGGCCCTGGTTCAATGTCCTCATTTTATAGAGGAGGAAATTGAGAGCCAGAGAGGTTGAAGGATTTGATCAAGGTGACATAGTGGAAAGTAGCAGAGACAAGCTATAACCCCAAAACCCTCTGTTTTGAGACAGCCCTCTGACATAAAGCAGTCTCTAGGATCCCTCTCTTGACCCTTGCTTTCTTTATTTTGGTGGGGGGGAGTTGAGGGAAAAAGGAGTCAGTTGGGGTTAGGTCACTTGCCCAGGGTCATACAACTAGTAAGTGTCAAGTTTCTGAGCCTGGATTTGAACTCAGGTCCCCCTGACTCCAGGGCTGGGGCTCTATCCATTGCACTACCTTACTGCCCCTGACCCTTGCTTTCTACAACTGGGTTCAGAGTGTCTGTCAGCCCTCCCTCTCCCAGTGTAGGTGTGACTGTCAATAAGTTAAGTCCTTGTTCAGGTACCCTGGTTATATCTAAGGAAAGGCCCAAGGGCAAGCCAGAGACATCAGGGAAAATAATCCCTTAATGAATTCAGGTGCTGAGAGCAACATGTAAAATAATAGAAGTCAGTTCAATGCAAAGTTTCATTGAAAGAAATGTGGAAGAGGACAAAGGGGAGAAAGAAAAAGGGGAACTGATGTAAAACTCAGACATACACCTTTATATCAAGTAGAACTCATGTAAGGACTGGGGAGCACAAAAAAAGGGGTCCAGTCAGCAGAAAGGGGGTGCTCCAGCTGGAAGGCATGCTCCTGATGGAGGGAACAGTGTACTCCAGAGCACTCTACTGAGAGTAAGGTTCTTATACTATGCTTTTGGATGTCCTCCCTGGAGCTGGCCGAATTGTCAAAGCAAAGCTATTACTTTGGGGGGTTTGTTATCAGGGAGAAAAAAAAGCTGGTGCTAGACAAAATATTATTTGGGAGACACAGCTGTACCAACCTTCAAAAATGTTATTGTCAGTAGCTTTCCATGAATATCTTCTATAAGCTTACAGCCTCCCTTAAGGGGAGATTGTCATGGTGTCCTCAAAATCATTAGGCCTCATCTTTCAACAATAGTTTCCCATGCATAATTTCTAGCTGCAGTCTCCCTTAAAGGGGGTACTCTCATGGTAGTCTCAAGACCACCAGGCCCAATCTTATAATACTCTAATTTCAAAGCCACCATTCTCTACCCACTGTCACACTGCCTTTCAGGGACTGTATCAGGGAACTTGTGTGTTTCTGTCCCACATGTGGCACTCTGTAGGTAGGTTTTCAGCAGTACCATGCAAGAGAGGAGTTGCTTTTGGCCATACCATACAGGAGAAGCAGTGTGGCATAGTGGATATAGAACTTGTCTCAAAAAATGAAAGATAAGTTCAAATCCCACCTCAGACACTTAACTGTCTTAGTCATGCAGGTTTCTGCCTCAGTCTCCTCATCAGTAAAATGGGGATAATAATAGATTAACAAAACCAAAAGAAAAAAAAAGAATGACTAAACTAAACTAGGAGGTTAGGATTTGGAGGGAGAATTAAATAAACCACTATTTAATTTGATTTTTTAAAAAAAGGAAAATCAAACTGCCAGTATTAAAAATGGAAGGATGAATTCACAGCAAATGAAGAAGAAATAAAGGAAAATATTAAACTATTTTGCCCAGTTATATTCCAATAAAATTGATGATCTAAAAGAAATTAATTAAAATTTACAAAAATATAAAATGCCCAGATTAATAGAACGAGAATTAGAGAAGTTAAATAATCTAGTCTCAGAAAAAAGAAATTGAACAAGTCATTAATAAGCTCCCAAAGAAAAATCTCAGGGACCAGGTATGTTTCCAAGCAAATTCTACTCAATATCTAATGAACAATTGATTCCAATATTCAATTAGGGAGTAGCTGAACAAACTGTGGTATATGAATGTTATAGGATAATGTTGTACTGTAAGAAATGATGAAGGGGGTGAGTTTCAGAGAAATTTGGTAAGACTTGTCTGAACTGATGAAGAATGAAGCAAGCAGATCCAGGAGAACAACTTAGATAATAACAACAAACAACTTTGAATGACTTAACTCTCATCAGCACAATCAATGATCAACCCAAACTCTGCAGAACTCACTATGAGTCCTGCTCCCCTGAGATGATGGACTCAGGGAAAAGAATGTGACATGTTTTTTGACATGGCCAATGTAGGATTTTATTTTGCTTGACTATACATATTTGTTACAAAGCTTTTATTTTCTTTTTTCCAATGGAGGGGGGGGGAGAGAAAAAAGGTTTTTGTTAATTTTTTAAAAATTAATATAACAGGGGCGGCCAGGTAGCACAGCGAGTAAGAGCACTGACTCCAGTGTCAGGACGACCTGGAGATCAAATCCCGGGCTCAGACACTCAGCACCACACCCAGAAATAACTGTCTGTGTAACCTTGAGCAAGTTACTTAACCCCAATTGCTTAAAAAATTTTTTTAATATAACAGGGGCAGCTAGGTGGCACAGTGAGTAGAGCACTGGCCCTGGAGTCAGGAGGACCTGAGTTCAAATTTGACCTCAGACACTTAACACTTACTACCGTGTTTCCCCGATAATAAGACACTGTCTTATTAATTTTTTTTTGAAAGAAAAACACCAGAGGGCTTATTTTCAGGGGAGGGCTTATGTTGTTCTGCCTCAGCTCTCCTCCGCGGCACTGCTCTCAATGGCGCCAGCAAGCAAATCACTGGGGAAGAACAGGATGACGCGCTCACTGCTGCAGCTCTGATTGGATGCAGCTCAGAGCGCGGCATGTGTTTCACGGGAGGGGGGGGAGGTGCATACAGAGGGTACCGTAATGTAGCATGTAGCGCAGGGGATCACCTTCACTACAGTAGCAATCTCAGTAGGGCTTATTTTCGGGGGAGGGCTTATTTTAGAGGAATCTTACACAGTAAGGGGAGGGCTTATTTTCGGGATAGGTCTTATTATCGGGGAAACACGGTAGCTATGTGACCTTGGGCAAGTCACTTAATTCCAATTGCCTTGCCTTCCTCCTGCCAAAAAAAAATAATAATATAACAAAGAAAAGTTGCCTAGACTCTCAGTGCCTTAGTAGCCTCCATTGAGAAAATGGGAATACTGCCGCCTTCTCTGTCTTATTTCCTAGGGTTGTATTATTAATCAAGAGGATAAAGATGAAGAAGTGGAAAGAAAGTGGGCTAGTGCTTTCTAGAGTTTAAGGAGGAGAAGGGTAGAGAAAGCTGTTGTATTTGGCACTTGGGAGGTTCTTGTTGTTGCTGTTTGTCCTTCATTCTTAAAGAGGACCATCACATCAGGAAGATGATGCCATGACTTGCAAGTGAATTGAATTTAAGTGAAGGAGGGCTGTGCACCTTACTTTCTCCTCCTGAACCTTCTGGATCCAATGGCAAGAAATAGATCAGGATGACTGGAGATGGCCCCAGCACTTGGGAGGTCACTGACTTTTGGGCTCACTAGACTACTTAGGACAGGAATCCAACTATGAGATATGGAGAAGATGGTAGGTGGTATGGAGCATTGGGTCTAGACATTCCAGAAGTATGGCAAGAAAGGGGAGAAGAAAGGTGGAAGATAATTGCTGGAAAAGGGAATAGGGGTCAAGGTAGGTGTGTGTTTGATTTTTTGCACGTGTTGTAGAGACCTGAGCATGTCTGAGATTCTTCATCATTTGCCAAGTTAAAGCCTCCATCCCCTGCTACCTCTCCCTGCCCTCCTATCCCCATCTGCCACATGCCTACTCCTCTATAGCATCATAGTTGCTACACTGTACCACCACCCCCTTTCCATGATACCCTCTGGAATACCATTCTATTGTTAACAAACTTCCCTTCCTCCTTGAAGTCTCCCTCTCATACTCCTTCTTACAGTCACGAAAGACCCACGAGATTCTCTATCCATGACCACACCTTCTGGTACTAGGAACATACTAGGGCTATTCCAAGCAGCAATAGAAGTCAGGACCTAGTTATACTTGGCTATACAGTTATTCTGATATTTAGTAATGGGCATTTATGTAGCATTTTGAGACTTATAAAGTATTTTATATACCTTATCTCATTTGAGTCTTACAACAATCCTGTAAGGTAGAGACTATAGGTGTTATTATCCTTGTTTTACAGACAAGAAAACTGAGGCTCAGAAACATTTAGTTAACTTGCACATGGTCAGACAACTAGTGATAAACAGAGGTGAGAATTGAACCTTGGTTTCTCCTGACTGCCTGTCCTGTATTCTCTCTACTATACCATATGTCAGGGGATAAGCAAAAGCCTTCTCATGGGCTTTCATGTCAATGAGAAACATAAAAGGATCAGTCATTTATGTCTATAGTTAGGGGACATTTATCAAATTTGTGGTATAATAGGCATGTTTAAAGGGCTTTTATTGAATATATTGCACTTCAGATCTAAGTCCAGGGACTGATAATATGTGTGTGTATTGGATCTACCCATATATGTGTGTTCATGTGTGCCTACATGTACTGTCCCCTGATACTTCAGTGTTAGAATTCTGCTACATCTGCTCAAAATCTTTCTTGATCTTTCTTTCTCTAAAATATTTGTGTATACACACAGAGGACAATTAGACTTCTGTCTATAAATAGTTCATGGCTATTCACAAATTCATGAGCTGAAGTTTTATTTGTTAGTCATTTGTCGTGCCTTTGTGAAGGATAATCATTCGTTAGCTTGAATAACTTATAGAGCTTAATCAACTGGTGTTCCCTGGAAAGGCTTGAGTGATGCTGAGCACTTGCAAAGAAAAGCAAGAGATGTGCAGCAGCAGGCTTTGGTAAAGTCGAGCATTTTATTTCTTATGAATGGGCAGCAATGGCTGTGATGTTTGTTAGCTTGTTTTTAAGGGAGACGTCAGCTAAATAATTAGCGAGGAGGTTCAGGGTGTAAATATGTCTCACATCAGTGACTTTGCTGATAGCTATTCCCTATTCCTATATATTGGTCCACATTCTTTGGTAATACATAAATGTTTTTATAGGTATAGGGACTGGATCTGTGATTTTTCTGATAAAAGGAATCCCCAGGGGATATGACTCTGTCTACCAAGGCAGGTTGACCACTCCTCTGGAACTTAGAGTATTAGAGAGTTGCCTAGGGCATAGAGAAGTTAATTAAGCAACTTACTGAGGGGCAGTCTATGGCAGAGGTGATCTTCCAAGGTGGTCCTTCAAGACCTATCTATCCACTCTACCATGATATCTCATGGCATATAATGGTATACCATCTCTATCCACTGTACCACAATATCTCATATATAATATGTATTGCTATGTGCATATAATAACCATGACCTAAATTTATATAGGATTTTCCAGTTTACAAAGGACTTATTATACTTTAATCCTCACAAAAACCTTATGGGGTAGCCAAGTAGGTGGTATTATCTCCATTTTAGAGATGGAGAAACAAGGCTTAGATAAGGCACCAGATTTGCCCAAGATTATATGGTTGGTGAGTAGTAAGGTAAGGGCTAGGCTTCTTGGTCTTCTGACACCTAGTTCAATTCTCTGTCTACTATACCATGTGTAGACATATATGTATTCTTAGTTGTGGTTTACAAACATCATTTCAACAACCCATGTTGTCTTCCTGACCAGATGATCATTGTTGTTTCTGATTTTTATCTCAAATCTCAGAGAGTCCTTGTGGAATGGATCTGAATCTGATATTTTGGGTACAACTTTATAGGTCTCATTTATTGCAAAGGCTTTATTGTTGGTCTTGGTGCCTCTATCTACACTTTCATCCACTGTAAGTAAAAAAGAAGAGAAAAGACTAAGATAGATAAAGAAATCCTGTTGGAAAGGGTCAAAGAGAGCCTGAGGTGAAGCTTCATGCAGCTCTCCCATTTAATTTTCCCTCCCCTCCTGGAAACCAATGCTGGAAGCTATCAAAGGCCAGAGGCCACTTGTGGTGAGGTTTTGTGTGATTCCTTCAAAATTTGAGAATGCCGAATTCCATTTTGAACTCTAGGGAAGATTAACTTTGCTGGCCTTGGAGTCTTTAAGGTCTCTGAATTCAGTGTACCACACAATTATGCCCACCTATTGGTCTGACTCTCTAATCTTAATCATCTGGTCTCTATCATCACTTGAGATGTAAGCTTCATGCCCACAAAGCTTCAAAGGATGGATGAAGGCTAGCAAATGAAAAGGTGGGAGTGGGGCATAGGGAATGGGGAGGAGAGGATACTAAATGAGGACAAGACCTAAAAAAGATCTTTATGCTCAGGGCAATGGGGGGAGGTGCAGTCCAGTGTTCGAGAGGGAGCCCAGCTCACCTTCACTATTTACTGAAGTACGACATGCTTCATTATCCATAATCTCACCAATGTGTTTTCTGTGGTGTGGCACCATGAGTGCTATATTCACATCGCTGCATTTATGCTCAAACTCCAGCTCTGGCTGTGTGATCTTCCTTGGGGGGAAGGAGGAGCTCCCTTTCCTTAACTACAAAATAAGAAACGGAATGACCACTTAGATCCCTTTTAAGATTGAAATCTACATTGCTATGTTTTGTCCTATGGTGCAGATCACAACCCATCCATACTTCATAATTCTGTGTGATTTTTGATTGTCCTTCAGTGAATCTTCCATATAGAATCTATCCTTCAAACCAAGGAGAGGGACTATGTCATTTTGGTCTTCCTATCCCCAGCACCTAACACATTGCCTAGCAATAGTAGGGGCTTAATGGGGAATTAAATGGAACTGAATTTTCTCTTTCCTTGCTTAATATACCACCAGTCCATCTCCTTTTCTCACCAGCAAGATAAGTTTTCAAATTAATAAAATGAGCCAGCACATGGATATAATCAGGAAGGGGAGATCTGGTTGTTAAATTTTCATATAAGCCTTTATACCTTGGAAATCAGCAAATGCTACAAACCTAGGCTTAATTTATTCTTTTGATGATTGTCTAAGTTTAAGGAAGTGATGGAGCAAATATTAATGCAGATTAAACTTTAAAAAATATTTTGGAAACAGGGATTGTTTTTTGTTTGTCTTAGGGGGCTGGTTATTAAACTTTTATCAGCACACCCCTGGATATAACGTTCATGGTTTATTTTACCTCAAAGCATCAGCACTGGTAGCTAACTCCTAAATTAGAGCCTCTGTCAGGTCCCATCTCTTATTTCCTCTAGTGAATCTGTGACGATTTAACTGGAGTTTATGGGATTCAGAGACCCAAGCAATGAAGCATTTTAACAACAAGAAATAAGTTGTAGGGGTTTCTTTATTAGAAATGTAACTGCTGCTGGGGCCATGTAAGGTGGCTACATACCTAGACAGAAACTGCAGGGAGGTCAGGGCTATTACCTACACCCTCAACTCTGAATCAAGGCCTGTACCTCTTAGCAAGGCGAACCTGATGCCTTCTGGGATTCCTCATCTCCAAATCTTTCTTCCCAGTGGCAAGATCTGGTCAATCCCACAATTCCAGAACCTAACTCACTATAACACTGGCCTGCAGGATTTGTTGTACGGTCTCTTCTCTGCCTTTCCCTGGGAAAAAAAGAGTGTCTTCATTTCCATTGAGGGAGAGGCTTATATTCTTATCCTTACCTATCTATCACACACCCAAGAAATCTTCCCCTCCTTTGACTGATGGAGAAGTCAATAGTGGCTTGCTCCCAGATGTGTAAGAAAAATGACTCAGGATCTTCTGTGCTGGGCATGGTGGGAAAAAGGATTGTGAGCATAGCCTTGAGAAACCCTGAATTGGCTGGTACCTCTGCACAGCTGTGTCTGACTGAGCACAATGATTAAGCACAAAGCCAGAGGCCTGTGTTCCAGATGCACACGGCTGGAGGCAAGCCATTGTTGCTGTCTCAGAACACAGCCTGACCCGGAAGCTCCACTTGGGCTGCATTCAGAGAGAAAGGTAATCAGCAGGGCACAATTTATTGCCCCAAACTGCTGCCAAATCTTTCCTCTCTTTTCTCTTTTGCTCTCTGAATTTAATTTCATTCTTTTTTGCCTTCTTCATAAGCCCCTGTCAAGAGAGGTTTCCATCTTTTGTTCCCAATTTTTCTATAGGTCATGTGATGTAATGGAAAGCACACTAGCCTTGGAATCAAAAGACATGGGTTCAAGTCTCCATTTCCATCATTTACTAGCTTCAAGACCTTGTGCAAGTCATTTCTTGGAGCCTTGGTTTCTTCCACTGTGAAATTAGAAAGTTAATACTTCAGAGGGCATGTGACATAATGGTTAAAGTGTTGGAATACCTGGATTTTGAATCCAATTTTGGAAACCCTGGACAAATTACTTAACCTCTCTGTGCCTGAGGCAACTCCCCAGGTCACTTACATCACAAAATGAAGTTTCTTCTTCTTAGCAGAGAATTTTATAGCACTTACAAAACACTGCAAGATTTATAAAGCATTTTCATAGTTCTCAGAAACCTAGAATCAATTCTGGGATCTGAGGATGTGAGGTAGGTAAAGTATCATTCCCTTTCTACAGATGAGGAAACTGAGGCACAGAGAGATTCCCAGGGTCCCAAATTTCAAGCTGAAAGAGATTATTTCCAGCCCCCTCTTTTTATAGGTGAGGAAACTGAGGCTCTGAGCACTTTTGTGACTCCTCCATTTCAGTTTTTATTCTCTTAAACCTTTCTGTAGCATTTGCCACAACTGACCATCCTCTCTGAAATTCTCTCCCTCCTCGGTTTCTGCAGTCCCATTCTCTGCTGTCCTCTTCTTCTCCTATAACTTGTCCTCTTATTCCAGTTCTTTCTCCTCCCATATCAACTCCCTTAACCATTGCTGTAGTTTCATGATCAGTGACATGACCCAAGAGGTCACCCAGCTAGTAAGTGTTGGAGTTGAATTTCCTACTCAGACCTCCTGATCTGAAGTTGAGAGTACTTTCCACTATGCCCCACTGCCCCTAATTGACCTCCAAGATCCCTTTCATATCCCACACCATGAGTATGGGAGTTACAAAATTGCCTCTGGAGCAGAGATAGAGGATGACCATAGGACTCATTCAAGTGCTAAAAGGGGGCTAGACTACAAGCCTTGAGGCCCTTCCAGAGGAAGGTATAAGTGCCCCTTGGCCAGGGCACTGTCATAATTTACCACTGTCAGAGTAAGGTTGCCACCCAAACCACCAACCTACCCACCCCTGCCAATTCAACAATAAAGTATCTGAAAGAAGGGATTGGTTATACAAGAAAATACCAATCAATCAACAAGCAATAAGCATTTATTAAGCACCTACTGTGTACAAGGCCCTGTTCTATGAGCTAGAAATTCAAAGAATGAAACTATTCTTGGTCTCAAGCAGTTTATATTCTAATAAAAGAGACAATATATGCAAATATAGGTATGTACATAATAAATTAAAATACATACAAAGCAGATAAATACAAGGAATTTGGGAGGCATGGCACTAAGCCTGTCAGAAACCAGAAAAAGTTTCGTGTAGGAGATGGACCTTGAGCTGTGTACTGAAGGAAGAGAGAAACTCTGAGACAGAAGTGAAGAGGGAAACCATTCCAGGCATGGAGGACAGCTAATACAAAGGCACAGAGAGAGAAGATGGAATGTCCTTTGTGAGAAACAGAAAGAATTTCTGTTTAACTGAATCACCAAGTACAGAATAGAGTCTAATGCATGGGTATCTAAAGCATTTCAACACTTTTGTACCTGAGTATGGACTGGAGACCATCAATCTAGAGCTAAAAGGGACATTAAGGGTTATCCAGTCCCACCCCCTCATCTGACAAACTGAGTCCCAGAGAGCATTTCCTGAAGTCACAAAGGTGGTAAATGGCAGAAATGGGATCTGAACTCAGGTTCTTTCTCTAAATCCAGCATTCTTTCCATCATAGCTCATAGGCAGCTTTCACCTCAGTGAGATACATGGTTACTGTGATATGGACCAACAAGCCAGGCTGCACAACGTGAGTGAGAGAGAAGGGATATAGCCCATCAATCCATCATGACAAGAAACTCCCTATGCATCAGAACTATAACGAGGGCATGGTAGTTGGAGCATTGTCCTAGGGTGCTGAAATTTCAAGGGCTCCAATAGCGCTGGTCCAGAGCATACTACTTCCCCCTACCTGCATTGCAGGTAAATTTCCACATCTTCCATCTGTAGCAGCAAGCACCCCAAGCGTCCTCAGGGTTTGCTGCCAACACAGGTTCTTGGATCTGCTTTGATAAAGGAAAGCAACTCAAAATGGGTTAACAAACTTATTTTAATCAGTCAAATATGTATCGTTTACCTAGTTCAGGGGAAAAAGGTCAGCACCCTGAACTTCAAAGTATACAGACAGAATTATCAAGACAAAAACAGATCAAGTAGACAGATTTCCAAACTGTCCAACCATTACATCCATACCAAACAACACCTGGGTTTCAAAGCTGGGGGACTCTGGACGATGGCTTTCCAGAGTTTCATCTGATCAAATCACAAAACATTTCTCAAAGTGAGCCCCAAAACAAAGCTACACATCAGGGCTTATATAGCCTTCTCCTGGCTCAGAGAATGTAACAACCTTATTGACCCACTGGCCAATCAAAAAGTATCTACTGAAAAACAAGCCTCCCACCCCAGGCTCCAGGTGCTTTAGCCTAGGGGCAGGGAAGATCTTTAAATTTACATTCCCATTACACCATCCCTTGCCCCAGGTGCAAAAATTCCTAGTTGAAGCTCTGTTGTGGACTGGGAGTTTCCCAGGTTCATAGTGATATCTGTGTAAGTACAATGAAAAGAGGCTCCTGATAATCTACATTTCTTTGAATTAACTTCATTTCACACTCTCTCCCTCTTCAAGGTCTCTAAGCATGATTCCTGTGTTTACGTGCTTCCCAAATACTCCCCTGCCACTCTGTCTGACAAAGCTCCTATCACTCACATTAGCCAGCTTCTTTCTTTTCCTCTTTCCTCAGAAATCAATCCTGCCATCCCTAGGTTCTTTTTGGGGTTTCTTCCAGGATGTTGACATCTTGCTAGTGCAGAGACAAGAACACAGCAGGGTCTTCTGCAGCCTTGCAGAATACTTGGCATTCATTGGGATGAGAAACCTGCTGTCCTGAGATCTCCAAGCACTTTCCAGATGGCTCTGGCTGTCAGGTGCATTTGAAAAGAAATTGAAACATATAGAGGCTAAATAACCTACTCAAGGTTAACAGTTAAAATGCAGAAATAACTCCCTGGAAGGAGCAGAAGGCACTAAGTTCTTCCTTTTTGTGTGTGTTATGGACCCCTTGGCAGTCTGGTGACCCCTTTCTTGAATTTATAAAATTTAGGATCACAAAGGAAGCTAATCACATGGAAATGCAGTTATCTATCTATATCTATATTAGTTCAAGGGCCCCAAGTTGAGAACTCTTACGTTAAACAATGGTGTCTCCCAATCCCACTAGGTATATGCTCAGTGATGGAGGAAAAGAGAGATGCGTCTGATGTTAGTCAACCAACCTGACCAATAATGTGCCTCTGTGAGGGCCATGGGAGATACAGGTGTAAACCCCATTATCTTTGTCCAAAAGCACCTTTCAATCCAGCCTGGGGAACAACATATACTTGAAACCGTAGCAAGAGAAATCTGCCTCCTCTACCCCTTCCTCCATGTCTCGGCAAATCACGGAAGTAACTCTGGTTTCATGAAGGCTACACCAGCAGGACAAAGGCCCATCAGATCCTGCCAACGTAAAAGGGCTTGGCGGGGAGGAGGAGGAGGCGTTGATGATGTTGTTGTTGTTGAAGTGGCTCATATTTCCATATTGCTGGAAGATTTACAAAATACTATCTTCACAACAACCTTGTGGACTAAATGGACCCATTTCCTAAGGTATGACAAGAGTTGCATTCTTTATCTGTGGAGTGTCCCCATGCTGAAGAAATCACAGATCCTTGTGTAGCAAACCACATTGGTTACTCCCCCAATTTCCTCTTGTGCTCACAGTCTGGATTCCCCAAGGGTGACTGTTACCTTGTTTAGTATGTAACTGAATACTCAAACTGTATGGTAGGGGTTGCCAGGGGGTTGGTAATTCTGAAGAGAGGGTCAGAAGCATGTGGGCTGAAGTAGGCTTCTTGGAAGAGATGGATGAATTCGGAAGCTACCTGGGTGGAGGCCGACTCAGAGGAGGAGAGAAAGCAGAGCCAAAGCCAAGGTTGGGCAGGACAAATCTCAGTCTAACATCCTGATAATGTGGTCAGGCTCTCTGTGGTAGCGTTTGGCTATATGGCTCATTGATGTCATTGAGAAATGAGATGGCTGTTATTCCTAGGGTATCCCTTTATATCCAATACCCTGAACCTTGCCGATATATTACATCGTCAATATGTCATAGTGACTAATAACACTTAACCTGGAGTTTGGGGCTCCACTGACAGCTTTCAGTAGACAGTTAAAGGGAAAATTTCCCCTTCTCTCTGCTCTTGAATTGTCTGTATACCGCCATCCAGCAGAAGGAGCCAGGCAGTTTGCCGGCCCTCTCGCTCATACTACCACCTCATTCTGTCAGTTTTTATGAGTTAATAAAGCATCTACAAGGGCTTAGCTGGAGCCAACAAAATTAAGATCAGCCAGTGCTCAGGTCCCACTCAATTAACTTGTGCTCCTGAGGGTGTGGAGGCAGGGAGCAAAGGGGCAGGAAGACTGTTAATTACATTCAATCAGGCCAGCTGTGGCACGAATTTCTTGCCAGCCCACTCTCTCTGAGTCCGTGAGGTGACCCAGGCTGTTGTAGAGTGAAGATTAAGTGGGTTTGCAGACGACCTTCTGAAGGAGGGCAGCATCCTGCCCCTGATAGGATTCCCTCAGTGGAAATGAAATGCAAGAAGATGCTTTACCATCTGCTGCCCCCTAAGGACCCTGGCACCTTTTCCTCTAAGCTGCAGCTGAAACCTCCTGTCGGTGATGTCTCCTTCTGTTGGAATGTCAGCTTCTTGAAAGCAGGGACTGGCACTTCCGTCCATTCCCCCAGTACTTTGCCCAGTGCTCGGTACTGTGTATGTATGTGTGTATGTGTGTATGTCCATACACATATATACATGCATATGTACTAATCTTTGCACAGTGCTTAATAAAAGGGGGTCATCTCCAGTCATCCTATCCATGTCTTGCCACTGGACCCAGATGAGTCTGGAGGAGAGACATGTCTTTGCACAGCCCTCCCTCACAAATCCAATTCACTTACAAGTCACAACATCACCTCCCTGATGTTGTGGTCCTCTTAGAGAATGAAGGACAAACAGCAACAACAAACTTAATAGAATCTTTTTCTTTCATTCATTCATTTGGGCAAAAAAGGGGTGCTTGCTCCCAGGACATTCACTCAGCACGTTTCTTTTACTTCCTCCCCAATGTCTACCCAGTTTTTTCAGCAAAAGAAATGACTTCCCAGGGCTCTCTCAACATGCAGGGAGGTAGCTGTGCTCTTCTATCCCAGCTCCCACTGATATCACACTAGGCATGAAGCCTGCCCATATCAGGGATGATAGATTTAGAGCTAAAAGGAACCTCAGAGAGCATCCAGTCCAATCCACTCCCTTCACTTTACAGATGAAGAAACTGAGGCCCATCTATGTTAAGTGACTTGCTGAAGGTCACCAGGTAGTAAGCATGAGAGGTGAGGTTTGGACCCACCTTGTCTAAAGGCAGAACTAATGCACTTTTCACTGCACCATGATGCCCTCTAAAGCTGGCAAGGCTCTCCTGGGCTCCCCTTTCATTCCATCATTATCTTTTCAATCTCCGGCTCCAACTGGTGGGTTCTCAGTCTGCCTGACTTAATCTTAAACCCTTAGCATAGGTAGAATAGGCAATGGCCTACATGATAAAAAAATTTTTTTAAGGCTTCTGGAAAGGTCCCTCTGGCTTTTCCATCCCCTTAATTCTCTCACATGCTTTTTGGTGCCTGAAACTTCAAAGTCCTTCCTTGCTTCATCTTCTGGCTTTGATCTCTGCTTAAAATGCATATCTAGGAAACTGAAGTGGAAAAGGTCTTGGATTAGTTCTGTTTCCCACTCTGCCACTGACTAGAAGCATGACCTTAGAGCATTCATTTATCTCTGTTAGACTCAGTTTCCTTTTCCTTTTCTATAAAAAGAAGGATCACAGGACTTAAAGTTGAAAAAGACTCTAGAGATCACTGAGTCTGCCCTCCCCTTACTTTATATAGATGAGGAAACTAAGGTCCATAAACTTGTCTTTAGAGCAGCAAGGGATATAGTGGACAGAGTCCTGGATTTGGAGTCAGGAAGACTTGAATTCAATTCCTGCCTCCCAGGCTACGGTTAGTTGCTCAACCCTGGGTAAATCACTTAATGTCTTTCAGTCAATAAACATTTATTAAATGTCTGCTTTGTATCATGTACTGTGCTAAGCTCTAGGAAGACAAAGTCAAGAAAACAATCCCTGCTCTCAAGGAGACCACACTCTAATTGGACTGATAACATGCAAACAGCTCTGTACAAACAAGCTATATACCGGGTAAATTAGAAATAATCAACACAAGGAAGGCACTGGAATTATGGGTAATTGGGAAAGGTTGACTGAGGAAAGTGGGATTTTATCTGGGACTTGAAGGAAGCCAGAAAAGCCAAAAGTAGAGATGAGGAGGGAGAGCACTCCAGGTATGGGGAACAGCCAGAGAAAAATGCCTAGAGCCATGGGAAAGAGTGTCTTGCTCATGGAGCAGCAATGGGGCCAGTGTTACTGGGTTTCAGAGTGCATTGTCAGGGTGTAGGAGAGAAAATAGAAAAATACTGGAAAGGAGGGGCAGCTTATGAAGGATTTTGAAAGCCAAACTTTCATATTTAATCCTGAAGGCATATATAGGGATCCACTGGCATTTATTGAGTAGAAGGATGTCTCAGTTTCTGCATCTGTCAAGTGGGAATAATAATTCCTGAAACACATACTACCTTGGAGGCTCATGCTTGAGGTTCATGTGAAGTAATATGCTTTGCAAATAGTCAGGATTTGACTCTGGGTTCTCCTTCTGAATCCAATGCACTCTTCCCAATGCACTGTGGTCTATAGAAGTTGAACTAGAAGACTTTTTAAGACGTCTGTCTGCTTAGACATTCTATGATTTATGCCATCGTGTCAATGAGCTTCTGAACTTCCTTCATGGTCTCATAGATCTAGAGCTGGAACGGGTCTTAGAGGTCATCAAATGCAACCTACTAATTTTACACTTGAAGCTAATAGTAGAGGGAAGGGACTAGCATTGGGGGTGAGAGAGGGGGTCTGGAAAGTCTTGTAGAAGGTGGGATAACTCAGAAGTGTTATCTCTGACATGGTGTGCATAACCTTGGACATGTCACTCAACTTCCCTTGGCCTCAGTTTCCTTATCTGTAAAATGAGAAGGTTGGATTCTGTGACCTCTGATGTCATTTCTAGCTGTAGATCTATGTGTCTGTGAGAGATTTCTGCATCCTCCAACTACTGTCTAGGACATTTTTGTGTTAATCAGAAGAGGAGACAAGACAGAGGATGCTTCTGACATCCTCCCGGTAATCTTGTGTCCTTGTTATAGCCTGACTGATCTATCAATAAGGTAGGAGGTCAGTCAGTACAGGATGCTCGCTGATGCTGTTGCAAATCTGTAATTGTATCATAAGGTTGCTGTTGATCATAACTCTGCTAGGCCTTCTCAACCTAAACAATTCTTCTCCGTGTCTTTTCCTGAGTCCTCCTTAGAGGTTCCACCCCAACACATTGGAAGCTTTCTGTATTCTTTTAATTTTGTTTTTGGAGGCAATCTGGGTTAAGTGCTTGCCCAGGGTCACACAGCTCTGTTCTTCTTAATATTCCAGGGGTACCAACATAGCATTGGACTGTCTATCCATCTGTCATCTCTCACAGTCATAACATAAACAACCTTC
Source organism: Petaurus breviceps papuanus (assembly GCF_028583685.1). Lineage (NCBI taxonomy): Eukaryota > Metazoa > Chordata > Mammalia > Diprotodontia > Petauridae > Petaurus > Petaurus breviceps. The sequence continues at coordinate 885,909 of NW_027187313.1, read as the reverse complement.
TTTCTTTTCCCATCTTTTTCCCATCTTCAGGAATATCTTTGTGAACTCCTTGCTGACAGATCATTGGGAATATGCTACAGCTACTTAGGCTCACCATACTACGGTTTACATTGCTTGTAAATTTAAATCTTCTGCAGTCATGGTGTTCAGGGATTCACAGCCACAAGACATCTTTGGAAGAATATTCATGTGAAAGAGATAGGTTTATGCAGTAGGGAGTAGGTAGGGAGTAATCAAAAATACTGAAACAATGAAACCTGTGAAAATGCAATATCCCAAATGTGACTTAGGGCAGCTAGGTGGCACAGTGAATAGAGCACCGTGGTGGCCCTGGAGTCAGGAGGACCTGAGTTCAAATCTGGCCTCAGACACTTAACACAAAAACTAGCCAAGTGACCTTGGGCAAGTCACTGAACCCCAATTGCCCTCCAAAAAGCAAGAAAAAAAGGGGGTGGCTAGGTGGCACAGTGAATAGAGCACCAGCCCTGGAGTCAGGAGGACCTGAGTTCCAATCCGGCCTCAGACACTCAACACAAAAACTAGCTGTGTGACCTTGGGCAAGTCACTGAACCCCAATTGCCCTCCCTTCAAAAAAAAAAACAAATGTGATTTAACTTAATCTCTTCCTATTTAATTCTGGGCTCAGTCCACTGTCCCTTGGCAGAAGACAACAACCAATAAAACTCTTGCTGTTCAGCTCAGTTGATAGCTTGGATCAGTCATTGATGGGATAAAGGGAGAGGGAGCAGTCTTCTTCCCCTACATTTGTATATTTACCATTCCTAAGGTCCTATTAGTATAAAATCCCAGATGTTATAAAGGAGAGAGCTCTGGTCCTGCAAATCAGAAAGATCTGAGTATGAACCCTGCTTCAGACATTTCCTAGCTGTGTGATTCTGGGCAAGCCGCTTAACCTCTTTGCCTCAGTTTCAGCTTTAAAATGGAAATAATAGGAGCATCTGCCTCCCAGGTTTGTTATAAGGACTAAAAGAGATATTTTATATAAAGCTCTTGTAAGCCTTAAAGATTTATATAAACATTAGCTACTATTACTACTACTACTACTACTACTACCACTACCACCATCTAGGAGAGGTCTTCCAGTCCTTTCCATTAACAAAATAAAGTTTAGGGGCTAGGTGGCACAGTGAATAGAGCACCTGCCCTGGAGTCAAGAGGACCTGAGTTAAAATCCGGCCTCAGAAACTTAACACTTACCAGTTGTATGAACTTGGGCAAGTCACTTAACCCCCATTGCCCTACCTTCCCCTCTTCAAAAAGCAAAAATAAATAAAGTTTAGCAAAGAGACAAGTTAACACCTTGAGGAAATAAGGTCATTTTCCTTGGAATGGGGAGCATGGCAATAACCTTCTCTGGGTGGTGCTCATTGAGGTAGAAGAGGAGGAGGAAGGTCTAGGGTGATGCTTGAAGTGGAGAGGAGCAAGTGAAAAGGAAAGGAATGCATGGTTGTTGAAATTCAATTCAATAGACATTGATTTACTATCAGTTTTGCATGAAGCACCATACTAGGCACTGAAGTACCAAGATGAAAGATAATAGCTCCTCCCCTGGAGAGGGTTACAATCAAATGGGGTGTTGTTGTTCAATCATTTTTCAGTCACGTTCAACTCTTCATGACTCCATTCAGGTTTTTCTTGGTAAAGATATTGGAGTGGTTTGCCATTTCCTTATCCAGTTCATTTTACAGATGAGGAAACCGAAGCAAACAAAATTAAATGACTAGCCTAGGGCCACACAACTAGTAAGTGTCTAGGACTGAATTTGAACTCAGAAAGTCTTCCTGACTCCAGGCTTAGTATTCTATCCACCGTACCACATAGCTGCCCTAAATATATGGCATGATAACAAATATAATACAAGATAGAATGTGACAGGAGCAAAGGAGAAATCAAAACATAGTTGTGCATCATCTGGGATAGATGTGAGGACACCCTTTTGGGCAAGCATTACCCAAATGAAAAGCCATCAGTAATGCTCAGCCAATGAGATATTTACATCCCTGACCCATGTTCTGTGTATGCCTATAGATCCAAAGTGCTGTAGAAAAATTTGAGAGACTATCACTTCTATCTCATCCAGCCATCTATCCCAGTCATCTTCCCGCCATGTGCCTGCTTCTACAGCCTCTGGACCACACAACATGCAGATACCATGCCCTGGAGGACTTATCTATTCAGTTTTGAAATTGGGGCTAAACTTTCCTGATTGGTAAATGAGTTAGTACAAAAACACCTACTCATTGTATCGAGGTAATTCCAAATAATATTTTACTTTTCATTTAGTAACCCAATCCATCTATCTTCTTACCATCCACCCTTTGGCTGCCACACTGCTCCTGCTCCCCCATAACCTCTTATTCTTGGAGCCATAATTATATCGATACAGCCACTGCTTCCATAAAAAGTATGTCAATGGACTTCCCTATGGTTCCATTCACCAGCCCTACGATTTCACAGAATAAAATGCCCTTCCCTGGCCACCACTTCCCTATATAGCTGTCTCCTTTTATTAGAATATACATTCCTTGAGGTCAGGGACTGCCCCTCTTTTTATATTTGTATACCCAGTGCTTGGCATAAAGTAAGCACTTAATAAATGCTTTTCATTCATTCATTCTCTTTCATCCAGGGTGATCAGAGAAGGCTTGTTGGGGTAGCGAGCATTTGCACTGAGCCTTGATATTAGGATTTCAAGATGCAGAGATTTTTTTTAAAGCTTTTCAATACTTTATACAAAAGAAGAATTGCATTGAAATCAAAAACAAAAAAGAAAATATCTATTTGGAAACAAATCACATTTACAGAATGTCAATCAATGAAATAAATCATTTAGCAAATAATACAAAGAAAAATAATTGCTCCATTTAATTCTAGTTCTTTGAAGAAAATGACATCTTTTATTAATCCTCAATAAATTTCTTCAGAAATTCATGCTATTCACCTCAAGAAAATTACAGGGTTTCGAAGGGGGGGGGAGGTGAGTCGTCCTGCTGGATGGTTTAGAGGGTAGAGAACAGAAAGTGATCAAGGAACAACTTTGTGGTGCAATTTGACTAAAACATAGAGGCGTGAAGGGGAAGGGTATAAAATCAGGCTGTAAAGGAAGATTGGAGCCTGCTTTTTAGAGACTGAAATACCAAGTTCAAGCAGCTTATATTTTTGTCTTAGAGTCAGTAGGAAGACACTGAAGCTTGTGAGACTGTTATCGGAATAGGAATTTAAGATCTTCCCTGCCCCTAGGCCCTTTGATAGGCTTAAGTGACTCTGAGAACCTTCCTTGATTTGAAAATATACTCTGCCCCCATTAGGCTTAATGTGGTCACATGGAGCCTGTGCAGGAGGCTTGGTTTTCAGGAATGTCCACACCTTGGTGCTGTGTGATTGGGCAGTGGGTCAAGAGGGTTGTGACATTCTCTGAGCCAGGAGAAGGCTATATATACCCTGATGTGAGGTTTTGCTTTGGTGCTCACTTTGAGAAGTGTTGTGTGATTTTACCAGACAAGACTCTGGGCAGCCGTTGAGCCTCCCCCTCCCCCCGCTTTGAAAACCCAGATGTTGGTGCTTCCCTCTCTGGTAACTATAACTAGATATGGATGTAATGGTCAGACAGCTGGAAGTCTGTCTGCTTGATCTGCTTGAAACTTGTTTGTATTCTCTGAAGTTTAGGGTGCTGACCTTTTTCTCCTGAACTAGGTAAATGACATATGTTTGATTAAAGCAAAATTGTTAACCCATTTTGAGTTGCTTTCCTTTAGAAAAGTAGATCTAAGAACCTGTGTTGGCAGCCACCCTGGGTATGCTGGGGTGCTTGTTGCTACAGAGGCATAGGAGTGACACATTCAGACCTATGCATCTGGGAGGTTATTTTTGTATTCATTTGAAGGCAAAATTGGTGAAGGAATATTATGGAAGAAAGAGGGTTATTACAACAATCTATGGGACGATGATAGGATTTTGGCAATGTGAGTGGAAAGAAAATAAGACTCAGAAATATTGCAAAGGGATAATTCAGAGAGGACAGCTAAGTGGCATAATGAATAGAGGGCTAGACCTGGAGTCAGAAAAACTCTTCTTCCTGAGTTCAAATCCAGCCTCAGACACTTCCTAGCTGTGTGACCCTGGGGAAGTCACTTAACCCTTTTTGCCTCAATTTCCTCATCTATCAAATGAACTGGAGAAGGAAATCACAAAGCACTCCATTATCTTTGCCAAGAAAACTCCAACTGTGGTCACAAAGAGTTGGAAATTACTAAAATGACTGAATAAAAAAATAATTCAGAGAAAGGAAGAAGTCAAAAATGATGAGATTTAAAACCAGGATGATAATTGGGACCATGGTGGTGCCATCAACAGAAGTGGAGAAGTTAGGAGGGACGACAAAGTTAGGGGGGAGCCAGTGAGATCTTTTAGGGACATGCTGAATTCAAGGCACTAGTGGACAGCCAAGTGGAGATGTGCAGCAGATAACTGGAGCTTGGGGAAGTAACTGAAGCTGGATATAAAACGTGTGAGTCATCTGCTCAGAGGTGATAATTGAAGCTATGGATGAGATTGTCAAGGGAAAGAGTGTGAATAGATGGGGGAAAGAAACAGAGGAATCCTAGAACATTCACATATAGGGAGTGGGAAGCAGAGAATGAGCCCTACAAAAGAGGCATACAAAGACAGTCTTTGTCCAGGGAGGCTCCGGACCTGGCTGAAGTGAGTGGTGAGTGAGTTGCCTAGCTCACAGTTCCCAGATGTTAACATTTTCACCCAATATCTTGGTAGTGAGTTAAGTATGTACCAGAGAATCACACACTGAGAAACATCAAGTCCTCATGAAACATTGTCATTCAACGCTGTCCTTAGGACTCGTGCTCTTGGGACCACAATTCATCTGGAGAGCTTCTTCGACCTAGCCCAAGACCAACCCAGCCAATATAGAATTCCCTTCTAGATCAAATACTATTATATCAAGATGCCAGTTCTCCTTTTTTCTTCCTCTTCTGCTCTTACCTCTTTCCCCTCCCCCCATACTGGTGGCATCTTCTCTTTTTTCATAGGGATTGATGCTTTTGGCCATGAAGCATACCTGACTCATGTCCTGTTGGGCCCCGCCTGTGACAGAGACATGATTCCATTATTTTCAGAGTATCAGGCCAGGCTACCGGCTATCCCCAACATGACTTCAAAATCTAGAGGGAATTGTTCAGAGCCCTTGGAGCTGGATCCAGGAATCCTAGAGCCAGGTAGAATTGCCTCCTTTAGCCTTTCCCACCCAGAACAACAGCCACCATTTAATGAAAAGCAAACAGATATTTGGTCAGCTAGGTGGTGCAGTGGATAGAGTGCCAGGCCTGGAGTCAGGACATCTGCCCGAGTTCAAGTGTGACCTCAGACACTTCCTAGCTGTGTGACCCTGTGCAAGGTTAAGTGCAGGGTCACTTAACCCTGTTTGCTTTAGCTTCCTCATCTGTAAAATGAGCCAGAGAAGAAAATGATAAGCCAGTATCTTTGCCAAGAAAACCCCAAATGGAATCATGAGGATTCAGACATGACTAAACAACAGTAACAATCAGATATTTGTTAAAAACATCTAGGTTACACACATAGTAAGGGAGAGGGCGTCAGGGAGACAGATTTAATTCCAACTTGTCTGCAGCCAGAACTGGTACTCTTTGCACTGGGCCACCCAGCAATTCTTTTATGCCAAGGTCCAACTGTGCTGTGGGAAGAATGAGAGGGTGAGGAAGGAAGGGAGTGTGGGCATTAATAATGTGTTTAATAAATGGGCATAAACTGCTCTTATAATTATGCTATTCTTAAAGGGAAGATGGATAGGTGCCAGCTAGAGGATAATAATAATTATTGTTATTATTGTTAGCATTTATAATGCAGATGCTTTACAAATATCCTATTTCATCCTCATAATAATCTTGGGAGTTAAATGCTATTATTATCCCCTTTTACATATGGGGAAACTGAGGCGGACAAGGGGTAATTACAATTAGATAGATTCATAATCCTATTAAAAGATTAGATCCAATGAGTAACCTTTACTGGTTCAATGCCACTTAAAAGAATAGGTCACAGTGGAGTGCCCCAGGGATCCAAGAGAGACATTGTCATCAAGACTAAGACAGTAGGAGCAGCTAGGGTGGCACAGTGAATAGAACACCGACCCTGGAGTCAGGAGGACCTGAGTTCAAATTCAGCCTCAGACACTTGACGCTTAACTAGCTGTGTGACCTTGGGCAAGTCATTTAACCCCAACTGCCCTGTCTTTCCCCTCAAAAAAAAAAAGACTAGGACAGTAATCTTTCACTGAATTTGATCACTTAAAGTATTGTGTTTGGTTCTGAGCACCACATTTTAGGAAGAAAATTAATAAACTATGGAGTGTCTGGAGGAGAGCAGCAAGGTTGGTACAGACCTTCATGATCATGTCATAGAAGGATCAGATGAAGGTACTAGGGATGTTTAGCTTGGAGAAGAGAAGACATGGGGGAAGTGTGGCTATTGTAGTCCCCAAGTATGTGGAGAGTTGACACATGGGAAAAGGATCAGACTTGTTCAGTTTGGCCCCATAGGATAGAGCTAGTAACAATATAGAAGCCATTCCACAGGCTTTGTATCATACAGATGCCCAATACCTAACACTGGGCACCCTTTTCTGGGGACAGAAATCAGGAGCCAGCTGAACTGGCCTAATTCAGGTAAGCTGTTCCAGGATGGATCTGGCCAGTTTTCATCATTGCTTACTCTTCCAATTCTGGTGCACAGCCATAAAGTGGCACAAGACATTACTCTCTGCAGACACAGATACCCCCAACAGTGCGGACCCACTATGCAAGCAAGTGACACTGTGTATACATAGAAGGAGAGACCTAAACTCAACATTGTAGGCATCCTACCTTCACTGCTTCCACTCATTCTTACCATTCCCTCTACTTACTACCATTCATCAGTCAGTTTGGCTGCAGATATACCAACCCCCTCCCAAAATCTTATCCCACTAAATACCCTGGCAGGAATGTCAGTAGGCAGCTGTCACTGGCTTCCGCTATTTGTATACCCTGGCAGGAAGGTCGTGTTACAGGGCAATCTCTAGACAGCCACCCGTTGTAGGCACTGCATGCTCTGATTTTGTTGCCCCTGCCAACCCTCCCTCCATGAGTCCCTATCATACAATATTGCATCAGTCAGCCAACGAGTCAATAAACTTTTACAAAGCACCCACTATGTGCCAGGCAGTGTGCTATGCATTGGGCTTATTGTGGCATACATACCCATTTTTCCTCTCAGTTCAGCTTGTCTTCCCAAATGCACAAACTAGCACAAGAACACTTCTCCTGCTGGACTACTAGTTTCCCATAGGCCCTGGGTCCTGTTGCTCCCAGACATATGAAGAAAAATACAAAAAGGACAGTCATCCCTTAGGCCACAGAAAAACTGCCTCCTGGTCAGGTGAATTCCAGACAATTCTCTGGGGTAGCTTAGGCGGTGGAGTGGGGAAGGGGAGTCAAGAGGAGATCAGCTGCTCTGGATGCACCACTAATAAAGACTGTGTAGGGAGGGACTGATGCTGTGGTTGGACACTGCTCCTGCCCCATCTACACCCACAGTCTTTGGAGCAGACTATGAAGGGTCAATGCCAGTGCCCTGACACATGTAATGAATTACCTTGCCCTTTGGGGGCACCTCCAGTCGTCCTGGTGAATATCTGGCTATGGACTCACATGGCTCTGGAGGAGAAACTGAGGCTGGTGACCTTGCATAGCCCTCCCTCACTCAAATCAAAGTCAACTGCAAGTCATGTCATCATCTCCCTGATGTCATGGTCCTCTTTGAGAATGAAGGACAAACCACACAACACAGCCACAACACTGATGTTTATCAGGTCAGCAAACATTTATTAAGAGCTTACTTTGTTCCAGTTGTTATTCTCAGCACTGCTTTCCAGGATGAGAATCAGCCAGGTTCCCATAGTTCCCAGCATAGTGTTGGGTCCACTGCTATTGGGAAATAGTCTCACTATTATGTTTTTAGAAGATGTACATTTGGGGCTGATCAGTTCTGAGAGGTGAGCTGACCAGACAAAGCAGTGTTTGCTGCCCTCTGGTGGTAAATAAGAGCTATAGGGAATGAGGCAGTGAAAGTGCTGAAGTGCCAATTGAACAATCAAAAACTTTTAGCTGAACCCTCCACCATGTGCACTGTGCTAGATCCTTGGCAGGGAGGTGGGGAGAAGCATACAGAAAAGATATAGTCCTGCCCTCAACAAACTGACACTCTGTGGGAGACCTATATGTGTGCCAGGCATTATAACAATATAGCAGAAAGGCAGTCATTGTGGCTGAGAAAAAAACATTGAATGTAGAATTCAGATCCCATCTCTGACACCTTCTATCTGGGTAACTTCTACAAAGTTGCTTTTAATCTCTGAGCCCCAGTCACCTTATATATAATGAGGGCACTGCACCAGGTCATCCCTGAAATCCCTTTCATCTCAATATTCTATGGTACAAATGGAAATGCTGCAGGAGTTCATAAAAGGGGGGAACCATTTGGGGACTGAGACAGTCATAAAAACTTCACTAAGGGCAGAGGACTTGACCTGAAGCTTGAAGGATGAGAAGGATTTGGACAGGTAGAGAGAAAGAAGGAGCTAATGTCTTCCCCCACCCCCATCCCAGATTTCACATAGCATTTTGTTTATATCTGTATAGTTTATCATGTCATAATTTATATCATAGGAACTTCTCTTTGTGTTTTATTCTTCTGTTGGACTATAAGATCTATGAGGGCAGGGATAGGGTCTTATCTAAGCTTTGTATTACCTCTAGCATCTAATACAATGCTGTACACTCTGTAGGTACTAAGGGTATTTTGAATTAATGAAGGCATCCCAACAAGGGCATAAACAAAAACACAAAGGCACCAAGCAATATGCAAATGTTTATTCCACACACACTATGTGCAAGGCACTGTGCCAAGTACTTTGATATCTTTCAAGTAATGTAGCTACGGTTCTTACCCTGAAAAAGCTCTGAGAGGCATGGTTGAGTGACATTAAGTGGATTCATCTAGTTAATTGCACAGAGGACATTTGCATTGAAGTTCTGTGGAGGGCATTAATTGTTTGAAGGTGAATTGGGCCCGATTATGGGGGGCTTTGAGGGTCAAGTCAAGAAGTTTGGAGATTCTCTCACAGACAGTGGAATGGTGTGACAAAAGCGGTATTTTAGGAAGATTGACTTAAGGCTGACAACAGGGAATGGGATGGATCAGGCGGAGGAGGAGGAGGACAAAGTACCAGTTAGGAGGCTGTTACAGCTATCTGGGTATGAGATGGGAGAAGCCTCCATTAGTCTGATGACAATGACAATGGAAATGGAAAGATCAATCAATCAATATTTCTTAAGTACCTGTAATGCACCGGTCACGGTGCTAAGAGATAAAAGACATGGTGAATGGCTGGATGAGATGTGAAGTGTGGTCTGCCATCTAGGGCCAGTCAGAAGACACAGCGGGCTAGTTTGTACACGGCCTAAGGGGTGAGAGCTACAGATATGGATCCATCTCCCCAGGGCCTGGGAGTGTTGGGAGACAGAGCAGGCAGTGAAAGAGTAAGAGGCAAGGAGAATTGGAATGTCCTTCCTGCCCTCAGCCTCAGCTCCTTAGGAAAGTAGATCCTACTTGGAATGTGCTTAGCTGGCAAGCCTGAAAATGTTGATCTTGAGTTATGACCTCAAACTGCCTTCTAAGCAACCTCTAGCATTTATGGTTCTCTCTCTCTCAACTTGTCTGGCCTGGATTCAAACCAGTAACAGAATAGGCTATAACTCCATAGGTCTCTCTACCTTCTCTGAGCTATCCCACTGTCTGCCCCCAGAAACTGCTGAACAGGCTGGAATGGGCCTGAATGCTGAGATTCTCTCCCCCGCCCCCCCCCCCCCCCAGGCATACTAGCAGAGGGCTCTCTCCTTAAGGCAGGTTGTTCTGAATTCTTCATATTCATTGGTTTTGTGTTTGGTTTGGTGTTTTGTTTTGTTTTTTACAAAGCAATGACATTCCATTATTTGTGTACCAAAATTTGTTCAGCCCTTCCCCAATCGATGGGCATTTACATTGTTTCCAGTTCTTTGCTACCACAGAGTACTTTTACTATGCATATTTTGTTGTTCATGGGACCCACGTTTCTAACTTGAATCTCTGTAGTACATATGTCTAGCATTGGGACATCTAGGTTAACAATTATAGATATGATATAGATAGATAGATAGATAGATAGATAGATAGATAGATAGATAGATA
>NW_027187313.1:874272-875579 GCF_028583685.1 Petaurus breviceps papuanus | reverse complement strand
ATAGATAGATAGATAGATAGATAGATAGATAGATAGATAGATAGATAGATAGATAGATAGATAGATAGTTGGGATATGAGTTTGGGGAGCTGGACCTTTTTTGGGTTGACTGACTATGAAGGATTTCTACAACAGAATGTGGCATGTGTTCATATACCTCCCTGATGTAGAATGTGAGAAATGCCCATCACAATCAGTAATCACAAGCCCATCTCTTACCTGGGAAGTCTAGGCAGAGTTCGGAAGCAGGCTTGCTGAGGGCGGATTCGGGAAAGCAGTTCGAGTGTGAAAGAATTCACTTAGACAACATTCTCTTAGCCATTGGTGATGAATTCAGGGTGGACCTCAAGAATGTTGGGGTGCTACCTGAAATGATGAGGAATAGATCCTAGTGTCCTGAAAGAATTCACTTGAACAGTCTCCATGTTAAAGAAAGGCATTTATTGGGGTGATGCCCCCAAGCAGGCCTGGCCCCTCTTGAGGCAGAGCCTCCACGTGGGAGGCAGAACATAGGCCCCAAGCCCTTCTCCCCTAAGGGAGCAGAGCAGCCCCTGCTTCCCACAGGAGGCAAGTTAGCCAAGTTAAAGGTATGGTTTAAATACAATTTTATGGAATGGGGGACAAGAAAATGGGAGAGGCAAGCATGGCTCCAAAAGGCCTGGGATATCAGGTAGTCCGGAGGTGCCTTTTCCATACAGATAGGCCAAGAGAACAGATGGGGAGGTGGAGAGTTGTTCTGGAATGGAGGGTGCTCTGTGAAAGCACACAGATAAGTCCATGGCAGGGAGGCTTCCATGCATAGTCTTCTTTGATCCCTTATGGCTGGTCACATCCTGTATCTTATCTCACAGTTCACATTCTGATTCCTGCTTGCTCCTTCTGCCTTAAGCATTCCTTTCTACCTCATCAGGAGGATGAGTCGGGAGACTAGTTGTTGATACCAGTCTGCAATCAAAAGACCTGGAAACTTATGAGCTTAACAGTCGAACAAAAGCCAGTCAGTACAATTGGAGGGAGGCAAGACAAAAACCTGGGAAAAGAAGATCAGCAAAAGAGCAGAAGGTAGAGGTTGTCACTAATCCCCAGTCTTAGTGCCATGATGCTGGCATATCCATTATGGCCTTTTGAAAGGGGTGGCATGGGAGCCGCTAGGTGGCACAGTGGATAGAGCGCTGGCCCTGGAGTCAGGGAGACCTGGGTTCAAATCCAGACTCAGACACTTACTAGCTATGTGACCCTAGGCAAGGGTGTCCTTGCTGCGGAAGGAAGGAAGGAAGGAAGGAAGGAAGGAAGGAAGGAAGGAAGGA
>NW_027187313.1:828440-874172 GCF_028583685.1 Petaurus breviceps papuanus | reverse complement strand
GAAGGAAGAATGGAAGGAAGGAAGGGAGGAAGGGAGGAAGGGAGGAAGGAAGGAAGGGAGGGAGGGAGGAAGGGAGGGAGGAAGGAAGGAAGGAAGGAAGGAAGGAAGGAAGGAAGGAAGGAAGGAAGGAAGGAAGGAAGGAAGGAAGGAAGAATGGAAGGAAGGAAGGGAGGAAGGGAGGAAGGGAGGAAAGAAGGAAGGAAGAATGGAAGGAAGGAATAAGGAAAGAAAAGAAAAAAGAAAAGGGTGATATACGTGTTGAACACACCTGGGTGGTTCAGTGGTTAGAGTACTGGTCTTGGAGTTCTGAAGGCTTAAATTCACATCCTACCTCAGTGAGACTCTGACTGTGACCCTGGTCAAATCACTCAAAAGAGTGTTAAGTGGCAAATGGGGATAACAAAAGCAAAGCATTGTTATAAGGATGAAATGAGAGGATATTTTTAAAGTATTTTACAAACCTTAAAGTACTACATAAAGGGTAGCTATTATTCTTATTATTCCCATCAAACCCAGAACCCAATTGGCCTTCTCTCTGTTCCTTACATATGATACTCCGTCTCCCTTTCCTGTACCTTTGCTTACCATCTCTCCTGCCTAAAATTTCCTTCCTCCTCACCTTCACCTAACCCCTCTCTTCTTCAAGACACAGCTGAAGTTACCTCCTTTCTACATGTAGCCTTTCCAGATTTTTCCTCCCTTCCCCCAACAGATAGGGCACTCCCAAATTGCCTTGTTCAGCATGTCCCAAAAGTCTTAGTGCACTTTAAAGTTTATTAAAGATTAAATTTTATCAAAGTTTTTGAACACAGTAAATAGCTAATAAACATTGAAAAGCTTTTGGGGGTACACTGTACTTAACTACTTTGTATTTATTTGCATTCTCTTTTTTTAAATATTTGGCATATACTAATATGCATACTGCTTGTCTCCTTTGTTAATCTCTGCTCCTTGAGGGTAGAAATTGTTTCAGGCTTTGTATTTTCATCCCTAGAATATAATACATAATATTAAATTACTCATTTTAGATAGATAGATATAGATGTATGTATGCTGTCTCTCCCATTAGATTGTAAACTCCTTGAGGGTAAGAACTATCTTTTGCTTCCTTTTGTATCCAGGCATTTAACACACCTGGCACATAGAAGCACTTAATAAATGTTTATTGATTGATGCCTGCTTCTCTTGATAATGGCTTGCTTATCAAGCTGTTGGGTAGTGAGTGTCTGGCTCTGGGACACAAGTCTGCTGGGCCTATTCTGTAATACTCTGCTCTGTCAGCTAGTGTGTGCTAGGAATTTCAGTAGCTGCCCCTAGGTGCCCCACCCCATACACATCTAGACTAAGGCAAAGTATGCCCAGGAAAGTTTTGGCAGGAATAGAGGTTTGGAGGAGAGATCATTATCTCACCCCATCTGTCCTTTTGACTTGGTGGTAGGGAAATGGGCAGAGGAAAAGGAGAAGGAAAGAACACTTGATTTAAGACATTTGAATCTACCTGGGTGATCTAAGAAAGTTACCTCCTTTCTCTGGGCTAGTTTGCTCATCAGCAAAATGGGCAGGGGGTGGAGGCCGAGATGCACTAGGTGGCACCTAAGCTGGCTTCCATATCTAAAATCTTATGGTCCTCAGGAATAAACAAGCAACCCGTCTAAAGTAGGAGAGTGGAATTGGGGCCTCCAAAAGAATTGGAGAAGTACTCTACCCCTTCCTTTCCTTCCGCACACCTGGCCCTCGACTTCTATTCTGAGGCCCTGAAAGCAGAGCTGACTATGAGCCCATACCAACCAGTTCTTTCTTAGTCCTTGAACATGTTCGGCTTCCCGTTATTTAGAGGCAATGATGTGGTACAATGGATAGAGTGCTGTCCCAGAAGTCTGAAAACACTCAAGCTCAAATCCAGCCTCAAATAGTTATTAGCTTATAGGCAGCTAGGCAGTACAGTGGATAGATAAGAGGCCAACCCTGGAGTCAGGGAAGTCTGAATCCAAATCTAGCCTCAGACATTTACCAGCTGTGTGACCCTGGACAAGTCATATAATCTCTTTCTGCCTCAGTTTCCTCATCTGTAAAATGGTGATAATAATAGCACCTGTGTCCCAAGGTTGTTGTGAAGATCAAATGAGATAATATTTGTAAAGTTCCTGGCACATAGTAGGCATTTTAAAATGCTCACTCCCTTCCCTTACTGGTTGTGTAACTCTGGGCAAGTCACTTAATATCTATTTGTCTCAGTTTCCTCAATTGTAAAATAGGGATAATAATAGTACCTACTTCACAGGGTTGTTGTGAGGATAAAATGAGATATTTGCAAAGCATCTGGCATGCAGTAGGTGCTTAATAAATGGGGTTTTTTCCTCCCTATCTTTGCCTTCTCTACTTTGAGGTTTTCCTGGCTTACCTTCCTGTGTCTAGTAGAGTGTAGGCTTTAAACATCCATCCCAGTGGCTTCCAGAGTACCAACTGCCTCTTATTTCCAAGTGACTCAGCCTCTCTGTGGCCTTTGTGCTTGTGTTTTGCAGAGTTTGATGGAGAATCGTTCGGATGACAGCGGGAACAGTTGTAATCACTGGAGGAATCCTAGCAACTGTGATCTTACTCTGCATCATTGCTGTCCTGTGCTACTGTCGGCTCCAGGTCAGTAACTTCCTGGGACCCCGGACTGGCCTCATTCCAGCAAATGCCATGGCCTTAGAAGTTGTCAGCTCGAGTGCCCTGCGCTGTGGATGGGGGTTTTAGGAGGTGGAAGGCTATGTAGTTTTCAAACTCTTTTTTGCTCATGACATAGTATTATTTTTTGCAATAAGGAATCAGTGCACTGAGCTTGGCACACTGCGCCCAAACGCTTTTTTATGAGACCTAGGGGCATAGATTTTGAGCCAGAAGGGAACTTAGAAACTATCAAGGCCAACCCCTTTATTTGATAGATGAGGTGGCTGAGATCCAGAGAAATAAGTGACTTATCACTCTTGATAAGTGATATGTAACCAGGGTCACATAGCCATAAGTGCCCACGGTGGGATTTGAACCCGGGTCTTCATAAATCTAAGCCCAGACTATCCTCTCTACCACACTGTCTTTCAACCACTGATATAGGGATAATAATATTAATAATAAGATTTATAGACTACCTACTCTATATCAGGCATTTGGCCTAAACACCTTATAAATACTGTCTCGTTTGATCCTCACAACCACCCTGGGAGGCAGGTGTTATTATTATCCCCATTTTACAGTTGAGGAAACTGAGGCTAAATCACTGTGCCTCCCTGACACTAGACTCAGTGTTTTATACACTGCACCACCTAGCGAGTTAGCAAGGGCCTGGGGTACCTTGGGTGCTCAATGGAGAGTATGAGATTAGATGATCTTTGCACTTCAGGAGTGATGGGAAAGGCATCATTCCATTTCCATGACCTCTAGATCTCTTTATTTAAATTTTTTGCATTTTGGAGGGGGAAGGCAGGGGCAATTGTGGTTGAGTGACTTGCCCAAGGTCACATGGCTAGTAAGTGTTAAGTGTCTGAGGCCAGATTTAAACTCAGGTCCTCCTGACTCCAGGGCTGGTGCTCTACTCACTGCACCACCTAGCTTCCCCCAGCCCACACACACACAAAGATACTCTTTAAAAGCTGTATCCAGAAATTTACTTTCTCCACCAATATGAATTATAGGCCATTCCCTTCCATCTTCAGGGGAAAGAGGCTGGACTTATGGTCAGAGGACATGTGTTCCAAGTCTGGCTCTGATGTACTGAGAGCTATGTGAATGGGGGCCACTGATTCACCACTGACTCCTGAGAGATCTCTCCTGACTCCTCCTCTATAACATGGGAATAATAATACTTTACCTCCTTCATGGAGCAGAGTGCTTTGTAAGCTGGAAAGCACCATCACAGAAATATGAACTATGGAACTCTTGTAAATGAGAGGAATGGGGCTGGGAAGCTAACACACTGACCCTTCTGAGTCACCATGGAGAATGAGGTTAGGGAGGCCAGGGTTCAAATCGCAGCCCAGATAACCTAAAACAAGTCACTTAAATTCTCTGTACCTTAGCTTGAGAATCTTCAACATGAGAGGGGTTTGCCACAAATTGGCAATGTTGACAAAAAATGGAAAAGAACACATCCTGGAGGGGCTATGGGAAAATAAATACATCAATAGACTGTTGGCAGGGCTGTGAACACCATTCACCTTCATGATTGTAACAGCAGTTTGGAGCTATGCCCCAAAAGCCATAAAACGGGACATACTCTGCCCCAGCAGGACCACTACTAGGTCTTTACCTTAAAAAAAATTCAAAGAAAGAGAAAAAAGACCCATATGTACAAAGGTACTTATAGAAGCTCTTTTTGTGGTGGCAAAGAATTGGAAACTGAAGGGGGGTGGCTGTCAATTAAGGAATGACTGAGCTGAACAAGTTATGGTATATTAATATGATGAGATACTATTGTGCTGTAAGAAATGACAAAGGGGATTGGATTCAGAAAAACCCAGAGAAGACTTTCATGATCCGAAACAGAGTGAAGTGAGCAGAGCCAGAAGAACACTTTATACAATAATCACAACATTGCACAAAGGAACAACTTCAAAAGACTTAGGAACCCTGATCAGTACAATGACCAAACACAATTTCAGAGGGCTTATGATAAAATATGCTACCCACTTCCAGATAGAGGTGATGCATGCAGAGTGAAGATTGAGACATAATGTGTTTTGGACACAGTCAAAGAAAGCAGGAAGTTGTTTTGCTTGCCTCGTCCTATTTGTAACAAGGGTTTTGTTTTTCATGCTTTCTCAGTGGAGTGAGGGGGGAGGAGATCTTTGGGAAATAAAATTTAATTAAAGAAAATAAGCACATTATTGCACCGTTGGTACAACTATGAATTGGTCCAGCCATTCTAAAAAGCAATACTAAGCTACACCGCCCCCCCCCAAAGCCCCTATCCTCTAAGAACCTTTGTGCCAGCAATAACATTAATAAGCATATATCTGGAAGGATCAAAGGCAGAAGGAAAGGACCTTTGTATACACAAATATTTATAGAAGCTCTTCTTGGTATAGTAAAACGAGGTGGTTGAACTTAATGGCTTTCAATGATCCTGTGAATTTGGTTTTTCATTGTAAGCTCATTAGAATGAAAAACCATGAAGGGAAACCCAATGAGGGTGAAACAAGGAATTCTCTAGGCCATCCCCACTGACTAAACTCTGATTTGGTTCCTTGAAAGAGTTTTTTAGCCCCTTCACTGCTTAAAGAGATGATCTCAGGCCTTCCTTTAATTTTCTTTTTTTCCCCTTCCAACTTTATTTTCAAGTATTATTTATTTATTTAAAACATTCTTTTCTTTTTAAGTTTCAGGTTCCATTTCCCCCCCCCTTCACCTCCCACTCCTGCTCCACCCACTGAGAAGGCAAACAATATATCAATTATACATGTGAAATCATGCAAAACATATTTCCATCTTAGCCATATCTTTAAAAGAAAGAAAGCAAAATAAATTATACCTCAGTTTGTACTCAGAATTCATCAGTTCTCCCTCTGGAGGTAGATAGCATTTTTCCATCCTTTGGAATTGCCTGGGATCATTGATTTGATCAGAGTAGCCAAGTCTTTCACAGTTGATCATCATTACAACATTGCTGTTACTGTGTACAACGATCTCTCATTTCTTCTCACTTCACTTTGCATCAATTCATATAGGTCTTGCCATGTTGTTTTTCTGAAACTAGCCCCTCATCATTTCTTTATAGCACAATAGTATCCATCACAGTCATGTGCCACAACTTGTTTAACCATTCCCCAATGGTTGTGTCACCTCAATTTCCAATTCTTTGCCACTACAAAAAGAACTGCTATAAATATTTTTGTACATGTAGATCTTTATCCTTTTTCTTTTATCTCTTTGGAGTATAGACCTAATAATGATATTGCTGGGTGAAAGGGTATGCACAGTTTTATAGCCCTTTGAACATAGTTCCAGATTGATCTCCAGAATGGTTGGACCAGTTCTATACTCCACCAACAGTTCATTAATGTACCTATTTTCTCACCATCTCCCCACCCCCTAGCATCTGTCTTTTCTGATAGTTGTGAGGTAGTATCTCAGCATTGTTCTAATTTGTCTTTCTCTAATTAATAGTGATCTAGGGCATTTTCCTACATAACTACAGATAGCTTTAATTTTGCCTTCTAAAAAAGTGCCTGTTCACATCCTTGACCATTTGTCAATTGGGAAATGTCTCCTTATTTTTATAAATTTGACTCAGTACCTTATATATTTGAGAAATGAGGCCTTTATTGGAGAAATTTGCTATAAAATTTTTTATATTACTTCATTGTCTATGGTACCTTTTAGCAAAATGTAGTTTCTTTCAATTAGGTTTATTCTTGCTTTTGCTTTGTCTGAGATCATGATTGCTACCCTTGCCCTTCTCTTTTCAGCTAACACATAATAGACTGTGCTCCAGATCTTCATTTCAACTCTCTACGTGTCTGTCTCAAGTTTTTTTCTTGGATACAACATAGTATTGGATTCTGCTTTCCAATCCATTCTGTTTTCTGCTTCCATTCTCTGGGTTACCTCATCCCATTCTCATTCACAATTATAATCACTAACTGCATTTCCCTCCATCCTATTTTCTTGTTTCTTCTTCTTTCTCTTTTACCCTATCCCTTCCCAAAAGTCTGTCTTGCTTCTGACCATTGCCTTCCCCAATCTGCCCTTCCCCTTATTATTGTCCCACCCATATCTCTTATTTCCTTTCCCCTCCTATCTTGGCTAAGATAGATTTCTATACCTAGCCAATATGTTCTTCCCTCTTTGAACCAATTCTGATGAGAGTGAGGTTCAAGCATTGCCCACCCACTCCCCACTTCCCCCTCTATGATAAAAACACTTTCTTGCATGCTACAAGAATATTTGCCCCATTCTATCTCTCCTTTCCCCCTTCTCCCAGTACATTCCTCTTTCTCACTCCTACATTCTCTTTTGGGAGATCATCCCAACATATTTGATTAATGCTCATGACCTCTGTCTATGCAGACTTCTAACTGTCCTAATAACGATAAAGTTCGTAGGAGTTACATATATCATCTTCCCATATAGGAATGTAAACAGTTAAATTCCATTGAGTTTCTTATAATTACTCTTTCATGTTTACTTTTTTATCCTTCTCTTAAGCCATCTGTTTGAATGTCAAATTTACTATTCAGCTCTGATCTTTTCATCAGAAATGTTTGGAAGTTCTCTATTTCATTAAATATACATTTTTCCCCTAAAGGATTATACTGAGTTTTGCCTATACGTATAGGCGATTCCTGATTGGAATTCTAGCTCCTTTGCCCTCTGGAATATCATACTCCAAGCTCTCCACTCCTTTTTGACATGGAAGGTGCAAAATCTTGTGTGATCCTAACTGTGACTCCACAATATTTCAATTGTTCCCTTCTGGTTGCTTGCAATTTTTCTTCTTGATCTGGGAGCTCTAGAATTTGGCTATAGTATTCCTGGGAGTTTTCATTTTGGGATCTCTTTTTTAGGAGTTGACAAGTTGATTCTTCTGATTTCTATTTTACCATCTGGATTGAAGATATCAAGGCAGCTTTCCTTTATAATTTCATGAAATATTAAGGGGCGGCCAGGTAGCACAGCAAGTAAGAGCACCGGTTCCAATGTTGGGATGACCTGGAGATCAAATCCCGGGCTCAGACACTCAGCACCACACCCAGAAATAACTGGCCGTGTAACCTTGAGCAAGTTACTTAACCCCAATTGCTTAAAAAATAATAATAATAATTTCATGAAATATGATGTCTATGTTCTTTTTTTTTATAATGGCTTTCAGGTAGGTAGTCCATAATTCTTAAATGATCTCTCCTTGATCTATTTTCCAAGTCAGTTGTTTTCCCAATGAGGTATTTCTCATTTTCTTCTATTTTTTCATTATTTTAACTTTGTTTTATTGTTTCTTGATGTCTCATAAAGTCATTAGCTTCCATTTGCCCAGTTCTAATTTTTGAGGAATTATTTTCTTCAGTGAGATTGTGTACCTCTTTTTCCAATGGGTCTATTCTTCTTTTAAAGGAGTTCTTTTCTTCAGTAAATTTTTGTGCCTTTTTTTTAACCATTAGGACAATCTTGTTTTTTAAGGTGATATTCTCTTCAGTTTTTTTGTGCCTCTTTTACCAAGCTGTTAATTCTCTTCATAATTTTCTTGCATCACTCATTTATTTTCACAGTTTTTCTCCTACCTCTCTTATCTCTAACTCTTTCAGCAATTTTTGCTGACCTTGGGTTCAATTAGCATTTTTCTTCAAGTCTTTGCTTATAGCTGTTTTCACACCAATGTCATCTATTAAGTTTATTTCTTGGTCTTTCCTGCCACCATAGTGGCTTTTGATGGTCGAATTCTTTTTTCTTTTTTATTGTTTGATTATTTTTCCAGTCTATTTCTGCACTTTGAACTTCATGTTAAAGTTGGGTTCTGCTCACCTGGGGATGAGGAGGCATTCTGCCAAGCTTCAGGCTTTTTCATGCTGCTGTTTTCAGAGTTAGTTCTTGGGGTCTGCAAGTTTTTAGTTCTTCCAAGGTTGTATTATCCTGGGGGGAGGAGTGGTCACTGCTCTCCTGGTGTGTACTCAGGTCTTTACCCAAGAAGGGCCCCTTCTCCCCTGTAGCCACAAACAATAGTGTCCTCTTGACTCTGGAACTGTGACCAGAACCCCTGCTCCCTTGTGACTGATCACAAGCATCCCTCTCCTTTCTGGGACTACAACCCAGAACTACTTGTGTGCAAGAGAATTGCCAATCAGCACCAGCTGCACCCAATGCCAGCAAAGGATCCCCTGTAATCTCTTTCTGACCAGTTGTCCAACCCCCTTAGCATCTCTGGACTGAGAGTTCCTGAAGATGCTGTCACTGCTGCTGATGCTGCTGTCCTGGTGACTTCTAGGACTCAGTGCTGGTACTTGGGTCTTCACCCACTCCCGTGTTACAGTCATCTCCTACAGACCTCCTAAGTTGCCTTAGGTTGGGAAATGTCTCCCTCTGACACTTTGTTGGCTCTGCCCACTCCAAAATTTTCTTTGAGGCATGATTTTAGAGTTGTTTGGAGGGGCATGATGGGAGAGTTCAGCTGGATCCCAGCCTGTACTCTGCCATCTTGTCTCCCTCTCATTTTCAAACAGCAGCTTTGGGGATTGGGCAACCAGTTGTCATGTCTGAATTCAACTGATGGAATTGATTGAATTCACCTGTGTATGCATGCACTCACACACACAACACATGAGCACACATGCATGCACACCAGACACACATACACACACACACATGCACATGCACCTTCTCAGACAACATAAACTTTCTGAGGACGGGGTATACTGTATAAGTCTTAGATACCCTCATGATAGTGAGCCAGCTGAAACAGACAGCCAGTGAGGAACTTCAGAGAGTAGGAGTAGAATTAGGGGAGTGTACTGTAGGAAGAAAACATGGGCTAGTCACATGATGAAGGGGAGAGTAAGGATGTAAGAGGGACACAAGAGCTGTCCACTTGAGGGAGGTGGCCAGAGAGAAGTGAGGACACTGGGTGTTCCTCCCACACCCCACATTCCTCATGTGGACAACTCATGTGCTCCATTGGTATCTTCATGATGTCAGAAGAAACAGAAGCAGGTATCTAGCACTTTGGGTGGATCCCCTTTGAAGTTATGGAAGGATATGGACTAGCTGCACAGAATGGAAAGGCATGGGTAGATTGCAAATGGCATCACTGTAAGGAATATTGAAATGGATGAGTTCACTCCATTCGAGTATCCCCAGTGCTGAAAATATGTTCAGTTGGATTATCTTTGGAATCAGTGAGACAAAGTTCAGGAAAAGGCTAAGGATGAAGTGATGGGACCATAGTGAGGACAGCATAGCTTTCCTTTGTGTGCTTAGGAATTCTCCAAGACAACCCTTTCTCATTGATCACTTCCTGACAACTCTATGATGTCTTCTTTACTGGAAACCACACCAGCACTGGTTGCCTCTTACTTTCTGGAATGTGAACTTCTGGATATAACTGAGCACTACAAATAATGTCACTTAACTACTATAATGACCATGGGTGTGCACATGAGTGTCAGTGCTAGGCCAACACCAAGCTGCAAAAAAGGCTATTTATTGTCAGGGTACTTCCAACCATCTCCCTAGTCTGCCTTCTCCCTCTTTCCCTCTCCCCACCAAATAGTCTCACACTGCCCTTGGCTACCTTCTTCAGACAATGTTCAATGCTCCAGATTATTTTGAATTTCCTCTTTTCCCTCCACCCCTAATCAAAACTAACCTGACCTCTATCCCTTACTTCTTCAGGACCCTTCTCCACACAAGGTAAAAGATAGTTAGCTAGATCTGAGACACTAATGCCTGCTAAAGTTTTGATGATGATAACTTGAAATGTTGCCTTTACAAAATGACATTTTTTGCATTTTCAGCAGAAGTCTTATTGTTTTAAGCCAAAGAGTGACCAATGGTAGAATCTATGGTTGCATAACAGACTGTGAGAATTTAGGCAACCTTTTGAGCCTCTCAGGTCATTTCCCACAAGTGTTTATATATATATATTTGGAGTTGATGTTGTCCTTGGGTGGGGCTACGTGGCTCACGTACATATGCTGGGGGTGGGTCTCAAGCACACATGGAAGCATGCTTGGAATTGAGTGTGCAAACACTGCTCTGTGCTCACTAACCTGAGCCTTCCTTTCTCCCTCCTGGTCAGTACTACTGCTGTAAGAAAGATGATTCTGATGACGAGGAAGAGGAAGAAGGACATGGTCTCTCTGCTCCATCAAGATTTTCCACCTGCAATTCTTGCAACTCCCAAGTTCGGGACGGACAAGGTGACCTGGCACCACTCCCCAATGAGCCCTCTGACCAGCATCGAGGTGCTCAGAGCCACTGCCCCAGCTGTGCCCCTTACAGCTCCCCCTTTTACATCCGGACAGCTGACATGGTCCCCAATGGTGGAGAGAGGCTCACCTACACTCCCGCTTGCTACAAGGAGTTGGGGCCCCCACCCCTCAAAATGTCATCGCTCCAGAGTTTCCCGGTGACCCGACCAGGCCTTGGACGTGAGGCCTTTACCAATCCAAGGGCTGTTAGTACAGAAGTATAACCTTATCCACCCACTACCCCCTGCTGCCCCCTTTGGAGCACAGCAGGGCAGTGAGAAGCCCCTGCCCCATGGATGATCTGTTTTCATAGGTTTTCTTGCTACAGAATATAGGGTTCTCTGGGATGTGTGAATGGGTAAGCTGAGAACAAATGTGATATTGACACTCAGGCATCCAGCTACTGAAAGGACATTGTAGCAGGAAGGGAGAAGGTGGGAGACCCCTTACCGGATGGGAAAAGTTTGCAGCTCACTACAACTTTACCTACAATGCCACTTGTATCAGCCAGTGAGATTTCTTCACCAGGGCTATGTGCAAAACAAATACACCCACGGCTACCCCTATCTCTCACTAAGACTTTGCAGAATCCAGAGTCAGGGCATACCCCAGGTAAACTGTGCTGGGACACTGGAGCCCTCAACCAAGTCCTTGTTAGAAGAACTGAGCTAACTCAGAAGATGGGAGCTTGCCTTGGATCTGGCAGGGGGGTGGGAAAGGGGGAGGTACATTTTCTGGGAGAAACACAGGGAAAAGTCATTTTTAGTTTGAGCATTTTGTAATCCTGGTATCGTAATAGTTGCAATGACTGAGTACTTCTATCACTGAATAGAAAGCCCTATGACTAGTTCCTTTATATCAGACACATAGATGTCACACACAAACCCACTACCCCTATACCACTCTATGGGCAACAGGTAGCATTGAGCTCATTGTTGGGGAGAGACTTACAGAGGAGACTGGATCATGCCAAACCATTTTTTAAAATAAAAAAAAAAAACCTGCCTTGATTTGGAGACCTGATGATGGCAGGGTTTTATTAAAAGGCTGAAACATGTCCTAGAACATGTGGAATTTTTTTTATTTTGGTCACTGCACACAGAAGCCTTAGAGAATTGCCACCCATCCTGGGGAATCAACACACCTTCTTACCTTGTTTTTATTTGTGTCTCTTTTTCTATCTCTGTGCCTCTGTCTCCCTGTCTGCCAATTCCCTGGGTCTGTGTCTACCTGTCAGGATGTATGTCTGTCTGCCTTTTTCTGTGTATGTCTCTATATCTGTCTCCTTGTCTGTCAATTATACATCATGTCCATCTCTGTCTAGGTCTCTGCCTATCTCTGCGTATGACTGCCTCTGTGTGTGTGTATGTGTGTGTGTGTGTGTGTGTGTGTGTGTGTGTATTTCTTGCCACCATCCTCTTCCATCTCTCTCCATCTCTCTTTCCCTTTCTTCCATTCAGTTCTATCCAGAATTTAATTGACTTAAAAAGATAAAACTTTGGCTGGCTTTTCCTTCAATTGCCCATTAACAAAAATGGATGAAGACCTGTGGCCCCAAATACGCACACCAGTCACCAAAAGGTCAAACACCATCGACCACCTCTCCTTCGAGAGGCCATGACATGCACAGAGATAATCTCAGTCTTAAACATGCAATGTCAGGTAGCATTTGAGTTGAGTGATTAAGGCAGATTGATTCCCAAAGCAACCCCCTAGGATAGCACAAACAGAGGAATAAGCCATCAGCCCTACAGTACCACCAGCTGTCACCACTCGCCGAGCTCTTACCCACACTGGCCAACAAGGAGGGTGCTGGAGACGGGCGCCCGAGACCAGCCCCCCACGTTGTGGAGTGCTCTAAGGATGGCGATGCACTGCCTGACACAGTGGCCATAGTCCTTCTCTCTTAGCATGGAGGCCCAGAGACCCAAGCTCCGGGCTAGTGCATCGCTTGTCACTGGGCTTGTTTTGGAGCAGATGCCCCTGAGAAATTTTGTAAATGCCTTGGGACTAAGATAAACAGCTGAGGCCCCCACTGTGTATTTAATTCAGTTCTTCACACTTTTATTGAATGTCCACTTCTTATGCCCCCAGCCCATACCTGTGAACTTCAGTAGGTCCCACACAACGCAAGTATTATCAGAAGGTGAGGGCAGTGCCCAGTGTTGGCAGTTAACTAATAAGAAACATGGCAGAGACTACTTGAAATCCTTCTGCCACAGGACACAAATACTGAAGAGGAGGGTCTCGGAAGGAAGGCATCCCCTCTCTGTGTGAGACATATTTATTTTGTCATTTTTAAAAGGACAAGGTTTTCTTCTCTGAAATTCTTCCTTGGCACCTGATATTTTCAGAATAACTAACATTTCTTGTTACTTGTGTCGACTGGCACAATCAGCTGACCCCTGTGTTGTTTGGGGAAAGAGGACAATAAGATTAATCTGAAAAGATCCTTAATTTCTAAGTGAAACAGAAATGGCCTGACTTTCCTGCTAATTATAGAGAGTAGTGTTCTTCACCTTAACTCAAAATATCTCTCTCTGGAAGTCTCCACATTTACTGTGCCCCTGGTGTGAACCAGTTAAGGTAGGTGGCTTTTCGGTCTGGCCCATCACTCCCCTTCAGGGCTCCTTGACATCAGCCACTGGGCCAAGCAGTGCTTGACAGCCTCTGACCAACTGGTACCAGGGCCTTCCTTACTCCATAGTTCTGCCCTCCTGTCCCTCAGTCAAGGAGATCCTCTTTATTTCCTTCTTGACTTCGGGGGGGTGGGGGGCGGATCTCCCAGATGATGCACCTATAGCATGACACTACATAAACCTATGGGACTGTTCCTTGCACCTTCCCACCTCCAAAACTTATCTGGGATCTTCTCTTGCTCACAAGCCATTAAATGCTCATTTGTTCCTCCTGACCAGCTTAATCCAGGGGTCCATAATCTAAGTTTGGGGAATGGAGAAGGTTCTTAGATCTCTCAGGTCTCTTGCATATATGCCCCGGCCCACCCTCACCTCAGGGGATTCCTGCCCTGACCACACTCCTAGAGCAGGGATGGAGAACCTGTGGCCTCAAGGCCACATGTGGCCCTCTAGGTCCTTGGTCAAAGGGCCACACTCAAGGACCTGGACGGCCACTTGTGGCCTCGGGCCTCAAGGCTGAGGTTCTCCACCCCTGTCCTAGAGCATCTCTCCCTTGCTTCCATTCAGTTTGCTAAAAGGCCAGGACCATCTTGGCCAGGTCGGGATGAGCTGCAGCAATGGATAACAATTCCACTCAGTCCCTCTGCAGATTTGGTTTTTGTGGAGTGTTTTTTTAATACTTTTTTTTTATACTTTTCACTCCACATCCTAAATGAGCACAAGAAACCTGGGGACCACTGTGGGACTTCAGTCCTGTCCCACTCACTACCCTGCACCAGATGGCCCATCTCCTTGCTCTGAATCTTCAGTGATTTGGATGTGAATCCAGGTTGGACACCAGAAATAAATTAAGAGTTTGAACTACAAGATGTCCTTCAAAGTTCAATGAAGGGGGAGGGCTTCCTTTGGCTTGGGTTGAGTTGGGAACCCCCTTCTCCCCTCCCCCTTCCCTGCCCTCACACTTGGAACCTTTTCACCACCACAAAACCTCCCATTCTAAGGCATCAACACAACACAACAGTCTGTTCTCACACCCTTCCTCCTCCCCATAAACACTCACAGCCTCGAGCCTAAATGAGATCCATTGTTTAATGACAAAACAGGACTTTTAACTTGTGTGACTGAGCTCTCAACCAGAGGTTAACAAAAGCTGTGGAATGAGAGCAAGGGGACAAGGGGCAGGAAGCAATGAGGGGCAGCTTCCTCCATGTCTTTCCTCTTGTCACTTAGACTAGTGGTTTCTCCCTCGGTGACTCCAGGCCACAGCCACCACCCCCACTGATACCCAGTAAAACCAAATAACCCAGTTCCATGATTTCCAAGCTGTTGAAGGAAAGGGAGGAGAACAAGGTCCTCAGAAAGAGACAAACAGGTAGGACTCTAGGCAGAGATGAACAGCAACAGGTAGTTTTATCAGGGAAGGTTTGCAAGAAGGGAGAGAAATGCCTCTGAGACCTTGAGAGTCAGAAAGAAACTAGGGAGGCAGCATTTGTGAGGAAGTACAGAGTAGTGGATAGGGTACCGGCCTCAAAGTCAGAGAAAGCTGGGTTCAAGTGCCCTCGGCAAATGTGCCTCAGTTTCCTCATCTGTAAAATGAAGGAGTTGGCCTCTCAGGTCCCTTCCAGCTCTAAATCTATGCCCTATGGTCCTAGAGAAACAAGTAGCTTTTTTGTGTACAAGGTTACAGGGGAATCCTTCCATTTACACCCACCACCGGGCAAGAAGCAGGTCACAGCCCAACCCTGACAAGTCAGAGAGCTTTACCGCGGCAGGCACCACAGCAGGCTTTTCGGTAGTACCAGTGTGTGCACAACTTCACCTTCAGCACCAGGGCACAGTTGGCTGTGGCTTTGTCCTCACAGTTTTCATCTAGACAATAGAAATCAGGCCATGAGACAATTCAGCTGTTCCCATCCCTACCACCTGCCTCATGTCCCAAGGTCTCCCCAAGCCCGCACCTGGAGCTTCTGTGGGACACAGCTGCACTTGGCACATCTGCTTGGCCTCCGGCTTGGAACTCAAGTCACATCCCTGGCCCAACTCCTCTCCTTGGTAACATTTGACCTCTCGTAGCCTCAGTCCCATGCCACAAGTCTTACTGCACTGTCCACAGCCCAAGAGGGACAGGGAGAAGAAATAAAAAGTGATGGTTAAAAGCAAAATCCTAACTTGGGGCTGTATCAGAGGATTGTAGATTTAAAGCTGGATTCTAATCCTCTCATTTTACAGACTGAGAAAATTGAGGCACACAGAGTTTAAGTGACTTGCCTAGGATCCCATAGCTAGTAAAGCATCTAAGGCTGGATTGGAACTCAGATTTTCCTGACTACAAGTATAGTTTGCTATACTGTGTCACCTATCTACCAATCAAACAACCAAGTCACATTTATCATGAACCTATTATGTTTCAGGTATCCTGTTCGGTGCCAGAAATACAAATAGAAAAGTGGCTTTCCCTCTTCATTTTAAGGCCTCAGCCATCACAATTTCCATTCCCTTGTTCTGGTCCCTTAGCTCAATATACAAAATCCCTCTATCTAGCATAAGCCACGAGGAACTTGGGGGAACCATAATGGAGAGAGAGCATATTATAATAGATAGGACTCTGGATTTAGAGTCAGAAAGACCCCTATTGAGTCCTGCCTCAGATCAGACACTTACTAGCTCTATGACACCCTGGGAGATCCCTTAAATTGTCTGGGTCTAATGTCTCCTTGTCTGTAAAATGAGGGAGTTTGATGGGACTGGATGACCTCCAAAACCTCTGGGTCCAGCTCTAAATCTGTCTCCTTATGATTCAATTCCCTTTTCCATTAACTTAAGACACAAAATCCATCAGCCCGAGAGCCACTGAGACCTTGGGGGATTTATGATCAAGTGACCTCTGCCACTGCTCCTGGAAAAGGTGTGTCAACCCACACTCGATGGCACTCCTCTCCATTCTTGTAACTTTCGGGCCCAAAGTGCCCTTCTCTGCCTTCTACTGCCGCATTTGTGTGTTTCTTCCTCCTGTTAAAATTTGAATTCTTTGGAGGCAAGGCCTGCATTTGTATCTGTAGCATCTAGCACACAGCTTGGCACATAGTAAATGCTTAATAAATGCCTTTCCATTAATTGATCCATATTTCCTTGAGCATCATCATATCTAAGATTCACCATTCCTTCCAGACTCCTTAGGCCATGCCAGCATCCATTATGCTTCCCCCACTTTCCAGAGAGAGTAACTCCAAGGAACACGTCTATCCCATTAGAAGAGAAATCTCGCCTCATCCCCAGACCCACACAGGACTGGCTCATCCTCTGCAAAGGTGTTTGTACCACTCAGAACCCAGAGGTCACTAATCCTCCCCCTGGGGACTGAGTGACTGGCAAAGAAGAAGGGAAATCAGCCAACTTGAGTTTTATTCAGAAAAATAGCAGCAGTGACAGGCCTTCAGCTGACTCTGTCCAGCACCACAAACCAGAGTATAGTGGTTAATGCTTTAAGATCAAAGGATCATGAACTTGGAGCTGGAAGGACCCTGATGGGTCACCTGGTCCAAACTCTATTTTACAGATGAGTAAACTGAGGCCGAGAAAGGCAAAGCCTACAGTTACACAGGTGATTTTAATCAGGTAACACACACAGATCACAAAGGGAGTGGCAGCTCTGGGATTTGAATTTGACTCCAGATCCAACAAACTTTCAACTATACCATATTGATGGGAAAGATAGAAATAATGAGAGCAGGAATCTATTCCAACCCTAAACCCCATTCCTCTGCAATGCCCCCTCTATCCTCCATGGGGGAACATCTCCTGCTACTCATAATTCCCCACTCTTTTGCCATTGCTATTATGTCTCCCTCCATCTCCTTACCTGAGACCAAGCTGTGGTGAACCAGATGGAACAGGGTCTCTTGAAACAAGGTGCTTGTACCTCCGGTTTGTGGGAGCCATCACAGTGCCCTTCAGGGTACTCACGGTATACTCCATTCTCCAGCCCTGCACACAGCACCCTGCGGATCTTCACCCCTCGGCCACAGCTGGCATTGCACTAGGGTCAGAGAGAAGAAAGAAGTGCTATGAGAGCAGTAAAACTTGGTGTCCTTACCATCACTCAGCTACAGTCTGTCTTGGTGTCTTGTCCTTCTCCCTGTGGGACGATGAAACTGGCAGGTTTTCAGCTAGGAGAAACATAGCCCAAGACTGAGACTGTTTTGCCAACAGTTCTCCCCAATCCCTACTGTGAAGTACCTCTTGACCTCTGACCTTGTCCTCCTAAGCTTCTCTCCATTCCATTCATTCATTCGTTCGTTCATTCATTCATTCAACAAGGTTTTATTAAAGTCATAGTAGTCAAGGGGGAAAAGTAGCATGCCCAGAGGATAGAAGACCAGTGTTGGAGTCAGGAAGACCTAGCTGGATTTAAGTCCTGTCTCTGACGCAAATCAGCTGGGTGACCATTGACAAGTCCCTTGACCTCCCACTATCCCAGGCAATTCTCTAAATTACAACAGGAAGCAAAGTCACCTAGCCCAAATCAGTCTCATCTTAGAGATGAGGAAAGCGTCTCCAAAAGAAGAAGAGATTTAAGGGCATCTAAAATCCCCAGAGGGTGAGTTGAAAGGACATGAAGCCAATGGCAGACAAAAGTGTCCAGAAAGGCAGAGTTTAGAAACCAGTGAGTTGAGGAGTAAAGGTACCATTCTTAGAGCGGAGTAATATGACAAAATTAGAATGAGCTCTGTGGGGGGCAAGCCTGCTACCCACATCTTCTGGGAAGTCCAAGGGGAGGATAGGGAGAAAACCATCCAAGCAAAGGAGTGATATTTTTGCCCCCTACTGGGAATTTCCTGAAATTGCCACCTTTGGTCCTTGACAAAGCACTCCTGCCTGCTCCACCACTTTCCCCCAAAGTTTCCAGAAAGGGCAAAGAAGAGACACATAATTGGACACACTGCCTGCCCGACTCACATCTCTTCTGCCAGCATCTCCAGGAGAGTCCAAGTTACGGATGAGCTGCTGATCTGCATTATAAGAGGGAGTTTCCACACCAGAAAGTCCTCAAACCAATAAAATCACAGATTCAGAACAATACACGTTTTTTAATGCACCATGCTCTTGGCACACAAAGACTAAACAAAACGGTCCCTGCCCTTGAGTTTACAATCTAATGACAGGAAATCTGCTCGACTTATTTCTGTCACAGTTGGCAAACTGATCTTACAACACAGATCATGGAACCCCCATTCTCCTCCCACCCCCACATACATACACACTCAATAAACTCCAAAGGCTCCCTATTACTTCCAGGATCAAATATAAAATTCTCTCTTTGACTTTTAAAGCCTTTCATCACCTGGCTGGCCTATTCCTCCCTTTCCAGTCTTCTCATACCTTATCCCTTATCACACTTACTCTGTGGTCCCATGACCCTGGATTCCTGGCTGATCCTGGAACACAACTCTAGCTCCCAGTTCTTGGTCATTTTCAGACTGTCCCTCAGGTCTAGAAGGCCTCTCCTCACCTTGACTTCCTGACTTCTCTAGCTTCCTACAAGTCTCAGATAGAGTCCCACCCTCTGTAAGAAGCATTTTCCAGTCCTCCTTAACCTTAGTGTCTTCCCTCTGAAATTATCTCCAATTTTTCCCATATATATGCTATTTGGACAGAGTTGTCTAGATGTTGTGATTGTTAGACTGTAAGCTCCTTGAGGGCAGGGACTGAGGGGTTTTCTTTGGCGGGGGGACGGGGGGTAGTAGGATATGTCTTTCTTTGTATCCCCAGCACGTAGTAGATGATTAATAAATGCTTGATGGCTATTTGATATGACTTGTCTCAATGACCAGAAATCCTTCTCCACCCCAAATTCCCAGAGGGTGTGTTACCAGGGGATGAAGAAGCCAGGAAAACAAAGTTTGGAAGCCAGCGAGTAAAGGTAACCATTCTTGGAGCAGAGTAATATGATGAAATGGGAATGAGTTCTATGGGGGTAAGCCTGCTACCCACATCTTCCCGCAAGTGCAAGGGGAGGATGGGGAAAAAACCATCCAGGCAAAAGAATGATGCTCTTTCCCCCTAGTGGGGATTTCCGAAAATTGCCAAATTGACAAAGCACTCCTAGATACTCCTAAGCAGGTACTCCACCATTTTCCCCAAAGTTTCCAAGAAGGGTAAGGAGGAGACACACAGTTGGACTGCCTGCCCAAGCAGGCATATCTACTACCAGCATCCCCGGAAGAATACAAGTCCCCAGATCCAGGTCTTATCAATATGGCCATCTATCCCATGACTCTACAGGCTTATTCCAGCAGGGTGACAGTAATATAAAATCATCCTGATTCCTCCATAGTTGAGTCCCCAGGGTCACTTCTAAGACATATCCATTCCTTGTCTTGAAGTTTTTCTCCTGTGTCTCTAGGGTAAGAACCTGAGCCTCCCTCAACCTGCCACCGTCTTCCCTCCTAAAAGCAGGCAACCCCCCCCCCCAACCAAGCAGCACTTTCTTTTTTTAAGCAATCGGGGTTAAGTAACTTGCTCAAGGTTACATGGCCAGTTATTTCTGGGTGTGGTGCTGAGTGT
Source organism: Petaurus breviceps papuanus (assembly GCF_028583685.1). NCBI lineage: Eukaryota > Metazoa > Chordata > Mammalia > Diprotodontia > Petauridae > Petaurus > Petaurus breviceps. The sequence goes on along the minus strand of NW_027187313.1, from coordinate 854,032 downwards.
CTGAGCCCAGGATTCGATCTCCAGGTCATCCCAACACTAGAGCTGGTGCTCTTACTCGCTGAGCCACCTGGCCACCCCTTAAGCAGCACTTTCTTACTGAGACTCACCTGTTCCCACCCCTGCTCCACCCAGTGGGCAGGGCAATTCCAGCTTCCACAGGGATAAACAGCTAGTGGCTTCATGACTGGGTCACACTGGGAACCCGAGATCACCTTCCCCTCCAAATTTCGACATGAGATGATTCGGCTCATCCGTCCCTCACCGCAGGTGCCTGAACACTTGGAGAAACATGGGATCATTGGGTGGGTCATTTGGGAGCTTTGGGGAGGCAACATAGTCTTGCTTAAATAGCTCTCACCGATGGTACTTAGATATCTGTCCTTACAAATTTGTCCTTATTTGCTAAGAGTTCTCTAAATCTTCACTATTCCCTACTCCCTCACAGAAAACCCTTGCTTCCTTGGAAAGGGAAATAAGTTTCAGACTGTGGGGCATTGAGCTCATTGAGCTGAAACTAGGGGTATGTTGGGTATAGTTTTTCTCCATCTCGGTCATCTTCAACTGAGACCTCATTTCTTCCTGTCACTTATATACATTTATTGCCCAAGGATCACAAAAGGCTGAAGGAACAGAAAACTCGCTGGCAGGCAGGACTCACCGGTCCCCAGTCAGAAGCAGTCCACTGCCGATCACAGGGTGGACCCAGACACTCCTTCTCGCTGGCTGGCCTCGTGGCCTCATTACACAGCGACAGCTCCACGGAGCAGCGCACCTCTCTCCTCATAGTCCCTTGCCCACCACATCGAGCTGAGCACTGGGCCCCCCAGGGAGAAAGAGAGGAGAAGAGGCAGGCTGACATAGTATGGTTACAGTAAATCAGTTTAATTCTAACCAGAGATCCAGCATCACGACAGCCCGCACATAAACCAAGCACACCAAGGATGTGAGCAAATCCTAAAGTTTGATGGACATCTCATTTTCTTTTACTGAGTGAAGTCATCTTACTACAGTGAAGGAGGCAGACCTGTCTCTTATTCCTTTGCCAGTTTTGCATTTGTCTGAATCTTTCCTGCTTACCACACAAATACAAGAATAGAGACAGAGGGTGCCCCTCTTTCTAAAGAGAATTAATTCATCATATGAAAACACCCTCTGCGTCTCCCAGGTGAATTCTTTCAGTGGTCATAGTCAAGATAAAGTGGATTCAGGGTCACCAGGACATTCAGAAATCTGTGAAAGGCCTAGTCAACAGCACCATCACCCCCCAACCCCCCAGACCACTCATTCCAAGGATGTCAAACTGAGGACACGTCCATACCTCGGACCATTCAGAGAGCTCCCACTGAGGGCCACAGGCCTTGTTCCTGCACACCTTCTTTTCCAGGGGCCGTGCCAGCCCAGCTGCCACACATAACTCATCGTAGACAGAGCTGTCAAAGCCAGGGGCCAGCATCCTCCAGCATCGGACCATGCGGGCCTGGTGGCCCTCCCCACAAGTCCTCGAGCACTCGCTCCATCGACTGGTCTCCCACCTCCATGCAGAGAAAAACAGACAATCCACAGACACAGAGGGGGCTGAGCCATGGTTCTCAGGAAAGACATGGGCCATCGATGCCTCAGGCCCAGAGAGACATTTAAAAGAATAGTAGAAATGGGCCAGTAGAAAGAGTTTGGGGTTAGAGTCAGAGGGTCTGGGCTCATTGCCATTTCATTATCTGTGTAAATTTGGACGTCACAACTCTTCTGAGCCTAAGCGTATTATTCATCTGTAAAATGAGAAGGGTTGAACTGGATGGCCTTTAAAGCTCCTTGTAGGGGGTGCCATAGTGAATAGAACACCAGGCCTGGAGGCAGGAAGACCCGAGTTCAAATCTGGCCTCAGACACTTATTAGCTGTGTGACTCTGAGCAAGTTTGCCTCAGTTTCCTCCTCTATAAAATGAGCTGGAGAAAGAAATGGCAAAACACTGAAGTATCTTTGCCAAGAAAACCCCAAATGAGGTCACAAAGAGTCAGACCTGACTGAAATGACAACAATACTCTGATCCTACCAAGAACTCTTAAAGGTTACCAAACTGGCCATGGAACAGCCATGTCTTACAGGATACAGATTGGGCACGTCCCCAGTCCCCAGACTCCACTGAAGAAGCTGTCTTAGCTTCTTGGCCTAACTCTGTCCTGGCACATTTCTCCCTCTGACCTCTTTAGTCAGTCACTTAACGGTTGATGATCTGATAAGTTCAGAGGAAGCACTGAATACTGATCTTTTCCTAAAGCTTAGCAAGTGCTAAGTAATTAGTAATTATACTATACTTAATATAGTATATGTAGTAATTATACTATATATAATATATAAACAGTAATTATAATTATATATACACACATGTTATATGTAATATTATATTATATATATTTTATATGTAAATAATTATAATTATCCAACCAGAAAGAGTTGGATAAACTTCACTATATGCAGAGTACTCTATTAGGTAACTGAGGCAGAAAATAATAAAATATACAGCAGTGCCTTCTACAGATTTGGGTACATGATAGGTGCTCTGTGTGTGCTTGTGGAATAAATAAAAGGTGAGACACAAACCCTTCTCTCAAAGAACTTTGGATGCATGATTGCAGTTTTCTATCTGTTAAAAGCAAAAACCTATGAGACATGAAATTTGAGGTCAAAGCTAATACCATGAGGTATGAAAGCTGGGGTCTGGGACCCTGGGGTGACAATAAGAGATAATGAGCATTTGGGGACCTTGAGGCAAGCACAAACAACATTCTCAAATCAACATTTTTAAATAAATTCAACTCAGAGGGAAGAGACTCGGACTCAAAATCACTCATGGGTAGGGGAGAGCAGGGTGGGAAGGGTTGGAGAGGAGCTCATCTGGGATACAGGCCCCAATACGGTGGGGTGGAAGGGGACATTTAGCAGGCTATCTGTCTCCCTGGTGGCTCACCTGGGTTGGCAATCCCTCCCCATGCAGAGCTCATGGGCAGGCTCTGGACGGGTCATGGCGTCACAGTAGGCCTCTTCTACTTCCACTCCATCATAACGCACACACATGGCATAGGAGACACTGATACCTGCTGGACAATCAGGATGGCCCTCAGCCAGAAAGCCCCTGAGAGACCCCACAGCAAAACAACGTTCCAGATTCTTTCCACACAGAGTCATAGCCAGAGTTAGGCCTCCTGTAGTCCAGATCAGCTGGGAAAGAGGCCCCCAATACTATCAGCTCATAGGCTGAAGTGTTAGGCACACTTAGAGGAGAAAAACCAGTGAGTGAGGAGCCAAGAAGACTTCTCCCTTCACACACTAGGAAAGGCCTCTCGTCCACCCTCAGCCCGGTGAGCTCTTCCTCTCTTCCCCCTCAAAGCTCAGTGTGAGGCTGTTCATTTGGACCTACCTGAGGTACAGGTGGAGCTGCAGGGGGCCTGGGCAGAGACCTTCCAGCGGTACAGATCAGCCCGGCTGACGTCATGATGGTCGAGAGGACTCACGTTAAAATCATTGCTGAGGAGAAAGGCCAGCGTGAGGCACCGAGAGAGGAGTGGCTTAAAGCCACTGTAAGGCTAGGAATGGAATCAAACATAACTTCTTCAGAAATCCCTGTGTCCTGGCAACCCCCCTCTTAGGCCTCATGTCGGCCACCTGGATTACTTGTCTCCCTTCCTGACCCAACAAAAGCTATTATCTCCACATGGATTATTAGCTTTTCTCTTTTCTTTATTTCTTTCCCTCTTTCTTACTCCAGAAAAGGAATGTTTGCTTTCATGAGGCCCTAGAGTCTGTCTACCTTGACAAAGGAAAAGTGGAGCCTAGCCGGGCCTCATTATTCCCCTCTCACCAATGAGCTCAATTTCAATTCAAGGACCCCAAGCCAGAAATGCAGAAAGGGTTTCCCTAATAGGATTCTGGTACAATGATTCCTTATCATTACAAACATTCTCTCAATTTGTCACTCTTTATTAAGTGATAGGTGGGTGGCACAATGGATAGGGTTGGATTTAGAGTTAGGAAGACCCAAGTCTGAGTCCTGACTCCCACACTTCATGAGCTGTGTGACCCTGGGCAAGTGACTTCAGCTTTCTCAGCCTCACTTTCCTTATTTAGAAATAATTATGAATAGCCCCCGCTTCCCAGGGTTGTTGGGAGTCTCAAATGAGATAAAATATATGAAAAATTCTGCAAACTTTAAAAGTGCTGTTATATATCATATGATATTATATTAGTATAATATAATATACCATGTCATATTATACTATATCATGTTATAGCATAACATAAACTATACTATATTATACTATCATGCTTTTTCATATTATATTATGTTCTATATTATATATTACATTACATTATTATATAATATCTTATCATATTGTATCGTACCATACCGTAACCACACCATACCATACTATACTATACCATACATAAAAACTAGCTATTTTAGGTGGCAAAGGAAGCCAGATTCCCCAATAAGGAGGGAACTTTGTATTACCCCTACCCAACGAAGGGCTTAGCCCCTGTCGTTTCTGCACGTAGTAGATTCCAACAGTCCCTCTCACCTCTCCATGCCAGGGGATTGCAGGGTCTCTGCCTGAAGCTCGAGGCCTAAGCCCAGCTGGAAGTCTGAATCAGACGCAGGGCTCCGCTCAGCAGCTGCCATGGTGGGGCTCACAAAAACCACCTCCTCCTCCAGAAAGGCCTCAGAGGCGAATGTTTTGGATAGTCCTTCTTGCCAGCCTGTGGTTGACTGGATCAGTGGCTCTGAAGTTGGGCTTCTCCAGCGCCCAGGAGTGGTAAGCTGTTGTAGCTTTCGGCAGAAGGCAGATCGTTGGGAGTCCCGGTGACACAGTTTCTGAAAGACGTGCAATTGGGTCATCCCAGCCCGCCTCCTCTCCAGTAGCCCTGGACCAATCACAGGGTGTGGAATGGCAGTGCTGGTGGAAACTTGGCTCCGTTGGAAGGCTGGAAGGCAAAAGCAAGACAGATCACAAGGACTCACCACTTCCCAATCTAGGGGCACCCAGATCTCCAGCGCCCAGGAGAGACATATCGTATCATACCCCAATGCAATCCAATGACAAGGGGCATTAAGAGGAAGAAAGTATCCTCCACATCTTGGATGGGCAAAGAAGGCTTATTTGATGGATTTTAGGTCATATCCACCCTTGCTATCACTGGTATTTGGGGATTCCATTAGATATGCTAATGGCCCGTAGTTTGATCAAGTCAGTGTGGCATAGTAGATTGCATTTCAGGCTTGGAACCAGACTCAGAGTCAAATCCCAACTCTGACACAGACTAATTGTTTGACTCTGGGTAAGTCCCTTAACCGCTAACCTCAGGTCCCTTGGTCCTACCTCCTAGGTCATAGATGGATTTTAGAGCTGGAAGAGACCATCAAGTCCAAGCCCTTTGTTTTGTCTTGTTTTTTGTTTCAGTTTGCTTTTTTTGGAGGGAGGAAGGCAGGGCAATTGGGGTTAAGTGACTTGCCCAAGGTCACACAGTTAGTAAGTGTTTCATTTTGCTTTTTGTGGAGGGAGAAAGGCAGGGCAATTGGGGTTAAGTGACTTGCCCAAGGTCACACAGTTAGTAAGTGTTAAGCATCTGAGGTCGGATTTGAACTCAGGTCCTCCTGACTCGAGGGCTGGTGCTCTATTCACTGCTCCACCTAGCCGCCTCCCAAGTCCTTTGTTTTATAGATGAAGAGCTGAGTCCCAGAGATGTCAAATGATTTTCCCAAGATAACACAAGTAGTAAGTGGCACAGCCAGGATTTGACACAGATCATCTAGATTCCAAATTCAGGGATATTTCTAAGGTACCATGCAAAGAGTTCTCCAAGCTGACAAAAATCACAAATCCTCCATGTATTCTTTGAATTTCTCTCTATGTATAAGATTTAGGATCAAGGATGATGCTTTTTATAGATTTGAAGAGTTTGATTCACAAAGGATTTCCTTTTCCTATGAATAGCTTTGGTTTGGGTTTTTTTAAGGATATGAACAGGCAGTTTTCAAAAGAACAAACACGAGGCAGCTGGGTGGTGCAGTGAATAGAGCACCGGCCCTGTGAATGGAGTCAGGAGCACCTGAGTTCAAATTCAGCCTCAGACACTTAACACTTACCAGCTGTGTGACCTTGGGCAAATACTTAACCCCAATTGCCCTGCCTTCCCCCCTCCAAAAAAAAAATATAGAGAAGAATGCAAAGGAAAGTTCAGAAGAGAACATAAACACAATCATGCAGTGTTGGAACTGATATGCTGAATTTAATATACTTTTTAAAAAGTACATAACTGAGATTGTTTCAAATACTGTCTTCTTTTCCTCTTCTTTTATAAGAATATAATTTTATTCGATGATGCTTGTCATATTCATAATAATAAAAAATAATTTTAAATTGAGTGTAATAGGCATGTTGATTCATTGCTAGTAAAAAGCATAAATCACAAAAATAATCATACACTTTGACTCACTAATTCCCTGGATATATACCCTGAAAGGCATTATTAAAAAAAAATTGCTACCAGTTCAAAGATTTTGATGACAGCATTATATAACTTCAAAAAAACAAGTAACTTAAATCTCATTTGGTCCACTCAGTCACCAAGGTTTATTAATTCTACCTCCACAATATCAGTGGCACAGAAGATAGAACAATAGACCTAGAGTCAGCCTCAGATATTTACTAGCTGTGTGACCCTGGGAAAGTCACTTAACCTCTATTTGCCTCAGTTTCCTCATCTGTAAAATGGGACAAAAATAGAACTTACCTCCCAGGGTTATTGTGGGGATCAAAAGAGATAATAAGTGTAAAGTGATAATAATTGTAAAAAAGATAATAATTATTAAGGGCAGTACCCAAATATTATATATATATGTGGTGCCCAAAAATAATATGTGGTACCCAAATATTATATATAATTATAAAGCACAGTATATGGTGTGTAGTAAGTACAATATAAATGTTAGTCATCATCATCATGATTATTATTCCATTCAGATGGCCACCACCCTAATTTAGTTCCTCAGCACTAATTACCTGGATCTCTGAAGTAGCTTCCTAATTAGTCTCTCTATATTCTCTCTCTCTATCTCTCTGTCTCTATCTCTCTCTCTCTGTCTCTCTGTCTCTCTTCCTCTCCCCTCCCCTCCCCTCCCCTCCTCTCCTCTCCTCTCCAAATAGCAACTCCTCTGATTGGCATTTAAAGCCCTTCACAGCTGGGTCTAGGTTACCTTTCCAGGCTTGCTGTCCATTACTCCCCTTCATAAAACTCATGGTTCAGCAAACTGGCCTCACATACAACATCGTGTCTGTGCCTTGGCACAGCTGTCCACACATACCTAGAGTGCCCTCCCTCCTCTTCTCTGCCTGTTAGCATCACCTTCATTAGGCCTTTTTCTGACACACATGCCCCCAGCATCGCCCACCCTTGAGCTCCTAAGGCTCCCTTTAAAATTACCTACTCACTTTGCATATATTTTGCATATGCTTAAATGTGTACCTGTTGTCTCCCCAATAAAATAGAAGCTCTTTGAGAACAGGGATTTTTTCATTTTTATCTTTGTCTCTCTATACTGACTAGGACAGTGCTTGGCACATAGTAGGCATTTAATAAATGTTTGTTGACTGAGCGATAGTTAAATGAATTGTGATGCATTGATATAATGGACTTAAGACCAATAAGTATGAAGAATACAAAGAAATCTATAAGTCTCCTTTTGAAATTAGGGGGAAAAAGGGAAAACATAAAAAGAAGAATAAAGTACATACTATGACCAAAAAGAGGAAAACTGAATGCAAACGACAGAAAAGGAATGGATGAAAATTATTATAAAGCCAAATACACTGAAATGAATTTAAATGTAAATAATTACTAAGCAAATTCAGTTGGTTGAACTGATGTTCAATTTTTTATATAAAACATTGAACTTAAAAACATCTGGCCTTAGACACCTGACACACTTACTAGCTGTATGACCTTGGGCAAGCCACTTAACCCCGATTGCCTTACCTTCCCCCCTCCAAAAAATGTTTTTAAAAATTTTTACAAAGCAAATTAGGTCATATTTCTTTACCCTTGAGCCTTGATCATTTGTGACTCACTACTAATTCTTCAATATATCCTCTCTGCTCTAATAAGATAGACCTCTTGACTCTTCTACACACAATCAGTGTTCATTCTTACCTCCCTGCTTTAGTTCTCCCCATACAGATCACCCTCATTTGTGCTTTTATTTATCCATATCCCATGGAGAGTGTTATTACTGGAAGAAACTCAGGTCATCTATCCAATATTCTTTCCATTATACAATACTGGCTCTTTACTAGCTCCATAACCAAATGAACTAAAAAGCAGAAACCTAAATATAGCTATTAACACTAAATACAATACCAAATCCTATTTACTCTCCATAAGAACCCTTATTGTTGCTTCCCACCCTTCCAGAGGTCAAAGAAATTCATATACCCAAGTTGGCTTCACCAACAGTCACCATCTCTGCTTCTCCTCCCCTGGTGGCAGGATATACTTGTTCTACTTGGAAATGAAGCTTCTCTTCCTCCTCTCCCATGAACTGGCCCCAGCCTCCAGCCTGAGCAGCAGCAGCATTCCTTTGGACAAAGTTTCTGTGGCCCAAGCTGACCTTACTGGTGTCTTCTCCTGGTGAGATATGGCCGTCCACCTCTCCTTGGGATAGGGCAGAGGTCCAAGTGGTATTGAAGTCAGCAGTTGGTCCAGACTCAGGTGCATCAAAATCCTGATTCTGGTGGCCATAGGAATCTGGGCGGTGGAGAGAGAGGGGAGGCTCTGGAGCTGGAGTGACTAGTACCTGAACCCTTGGCACTGTAAAGTCATAAGATATGTGGGGTACCTTTCCATTGAAATTATAATACTGAAAGTAAAAGTCAGAAAGCAAGTTTTTAGTAAAGCCAGCCATGGCCTGAGAGAAACCATGATCCCTTTCCCCCAGTTTACAATCATCTCATCCTTCTCACTTGAGACATGAAAATATTTATATTTCATATTTATATATGGGCCTGTGATTTCATCAATGTAGGGAATCCTTGGAATGGAGGCTTTCTCCACTGACGCAGCTTAGCAATTCATCTGCAATTAATAGTCCCAGAGAGTTTCCTGGGGGCACTGAGAAGCTAGTGACTTATCCAGGGTCACAGGGTATGTAGATCTCCCTGACTCCAGGGCCAGACCACAATCTAAATTGAAAAGGCTCATTGCCAGGAGGTCAGACACCAGGAAATGTTGGGTTGGTTTTGTTTTGGTTTTTAAACCACTCCAACTCATGAAATCATCTATGAAGTCATAAAGGGAATACATACATGTTTCTCAGGTCTTCGAGTCACAAGACTTGAATCTGAGATCCTCAGTTCCATATCCTCTTGAGCTGTGTGACTCTGGGTAAGGCACTTACATTCTCAATCTCAGATTCCTCCCTTGTTAAATGGGAGTAATGGTAATACTATCACAGGATGGCTGCAAGGAAAGTGGTTCGTGACCCGCAACACAGGAAAAAAAGAACTATTATGAGGAAAATCATAGATCACAGGAGCATGGATTTCAGATCAGAAAGGACCAGAGTGATCATCAATTCCAAACCCATCATTTTATAGAGGGAGAGGGAGAGAGATAAGAATTTATGAAATACCTCCTCTGTACCAAGCACTATGCTAAGTTCTTTACAGATGTTAACCTCATAACCCTTCAAGGTAAGTGCTATTATTATTTCCACTTTGTAGTTGAGGAAACTGAGACAGATGGAAGTTTAGTGACTTGCCCAAAGTCACACAGCTAGTAAGTGTCTAAGGCCAGATTTGAAATTAGGTCTTCCTGGCTCCAGACCCAGTACTCTAAGCACTAGGCAGAGAGCTCCAACCCCTTCATCTTAATAACCCCTCCCCCCAGCTTTTTTCAGGTTATAGAGTCTACTGCAGGTGGCCCAGCCCTCACTGCGCATTTCTCCTTTCTCTACCCCTGTCAGTGTCTCCCTTACACACCATGGCATTCAAGGACTGGTTGGTGGGGCCCTGGGCTATGATGTATTCCAGGCCTTCTGACTGTAGGCTAGATGGGCGCCGGTACTTAAACACAGTTCCAGCCACTCGGAAGTTCTGAGGAGGGTCCACAGCAGCATTCCCATTGAAGAAGAAGTGGCCAGCTTCATCTGCCAGTGCTACAAAGAAAGGGCGATACAAGAGAATGGAGTAAGAAAGCAACCAAAGAGGTGGGCAGCCATCAAGGGCGTAGGCTCTCCTAATGGGGGTGTAAGTGGGTGCTCAGGGATCCCTGACCAAGTGCCCAGAGACAGGCTGCAATGACAAGAGAGATTCGCTTTGGAGTCTGTCAAAGGAAACCAGTGGTTCCAGACTTTGGCTCCTTCTCCAACTCTGCTCAGTTCCCACACCAAGCTCACCAGGATCAGCACCTGATTCTTTGTGCTGGGGAACCTGCACATAAGCCATAAGCGGAGGAGGGGCTAACCGGGGTCACAAGATCAGAGGCTTTGAGTTGGAAAAAGACTTCAAGGTCCAGCTTGTCCAACCCTCTTATTTTACAAATGAGTAGTGAAGGCCCAGGGATTTGAATTAAGGTGAAGGCTATCATGCAATCAGAGAGGGGATAGCAGTGGATAGAAGGTGTTGCACCATGGGGGCATGGAACTGGTATCCTAAGGAAGGGCAGGCCCATGCCCATGGCCCTGGATCCTTTACCAAGGATGTTTTCCGTCTTCCTGCGCTCGATGATAAGGATATCGGTGGCACCAACCGGGATGTTGGCAACAAATACGTAACCTGGAAAGATGAGAAATTACTCTGTTGGGAAAGAAGGGTCCCACACTCAGTTTAAGAGTGCTGAGTATGAAGTGGAGGAAGTATCAAGAGGGGAAGAGCCAAGAGGTCAAAGAAAGGCCAGTTAAAAGGATCAGAACACAAGGGCATCAGGTGCAGAGGAAAGTGGAAGTCTCAAAAGGCATTGGGTGCATCAGTGGGGAGAGCCCTGAACTTAGTCAAAGGAACTTCCTCTGCCACTGACTACCCATGTGACTTCGGGCAATCATTAAACCTGTGTGGGATTCAGATGGAGGCCCTAAAGTAAAGGGCTTGGACTAGCTGACCTCGGAGGGCCTGTTCAGCTCTAAAGCTCTAACCCTATAAAAGCCTCTCAAGCCAACGGGCACAGGACCACAGCAAAGGTGACGTGAACCACTGCACCCACAAACATCAAGCAATCAACATTTATTAAGTGCCTCTGTGTGCCGAGCCCCAGGCTAAGCCTCAGACCCTTGGTGGTCTCAGGCAATCAGAGAAAAGGAATCAGGCAGTTCTACAGAGTAGAGCTGCCAAGAGAGCCCAACAGCCCCAAGGAGCAGGGAACTCAGTAGTAGTAGTCATTGTTCATTCTTGAAGAAGAACAAGGACATCAGCAGGGTGATGTCTTGACTTGCAAATGAATTGAATCTAAGTGAGGCAGGGCTGTGCAAAGTCACCAGCCTCACTCTCTCCTCCAGCGTCATCAGAGTCCAGGGGCAAGACATAGGTCAGGACAACTAGAAATGGCTCCAGGTGCAATGGGAGACCTTGGCCTTTTTAAGCTAAGGTCTTTCCCAGGTCTCAGATTGTCTGAGGCAACACCTATTCAGTGATTTAAGGCTAGGTAAAAAATGAAGCAGAAGATGTCGTAGTTTGTTTACTGGGGAGTGGGGGGTCAGGGAATCAGTCAAAGAGGGGAAGTCCTTCAGAGTTTTTGGCCAGAACAGAAACAATCACTATTTATACTCGCTCTGAGCTATAAAGACCCAAACAATGATCAAAGGAGGCTTGGACTGGGACATATTATTGACCAATCAGTGAGAACTAGAGTGATTTGGATTTAAGGCACAGTCAAGAAGCCCCATTCGAATCCCAATGGGCTTTCTCAAAACCTGGTTTTTTAGAACTCTATTTCAAGAAATCATAAATGAAACTGCATGGGACAAAAGAGTTAATCGTCCCAGTTTTCCAAGAAAGAAATGATAGAATAAATAAGTAGGGAAGAAAAAAAATCTAGCCCCCCAAACCCCAAGATATCTTGCAAAGTTTAAGTAGCAGTAACAGAAGTAGTAGTAGTAGTGAAACTAGTACTAGTAGTTGGAATAATGATAGTAGTAATAGCAGTGTTGGTGGTAGTAGTAGTAGTAATACTAGTAGTGATAGCAGTTGGTGCTGGTGGTAGTAGTCTTAGTCATAGTAATGATAGCACTAGTATGTTATAGCAGTGATAGTAGTGGTTATTAGTAGGTAGCACTTTAAAGTTTACCAAGTGCTTTACAAATATTATCTAATGTGATCATCACAACAACTTTAAGAGGTTTATTATATCCACTTTACAGATGTGGCAGACAGAAGTTCAGGGATTTACAGCGGGTGACAAAGCTAAGAATTCTATAAGGCTGGATCTGAAATTGCCTTATCTAACTCCAAGTCCAGAACTCTATCCCCTAGACCACTTAGCTGCCTGGGGAATGTCAGACCTGGAGAGGGTCAGAGAGGTTACCTAGTCCAGCCCTGTTATCTTACAATTGAGGAATCTGAGTCCCAAGAGACTTTCCAAAGGTCACACAGCTAGTTAATGGAAGAGACAGAACTACAAACCAGTTCTCCTGTCTCCAAAGGGTTTATTCTTTCATCTGTACCACACTGCCCTCTTCAGTGACCCAGGCAGTTCAGAATTACATATAAGGAAATTGGTCACCTAGACTAAGACCTAAGAGCAGGAGGAGAAGGGGAAGAGAACCACAAATGAAGACCTATAGATTTTCATAGTCTGACCAGTGCCAGGGCCTGAAGACAAGACATATGGGTTCTGCCCTCCCCGAGCCGAGACAGCTCCTCCCCACAGCCCTTTGAGGAACCCTGGCATATCATCAGCAGGGTGTACCTAACTGTGAGATCCCCTTTCGGAAGCTCCCTGAAACTCGGTAACATGTGCTGCCATCGCCTCCACAAACGCGACACCTGTCCATTGTCCGGAAGGAGTGGAGGCCACCATCACACCCAACTGGCTGCAAAAAGAAGAAAGACAGAATGATTCCCAGGATTTGTCTAACCCCCACTTAGGATTCCTCTTGGCGTTCTTAGGAAAGGTTCTTTTTTCACAGTATCTTTTCTCTAAGATTATATTTCTTTAAGGCTTCTTCTCCCTTGTAGTGGAGTTTCCAAAATGACTGTTTTCCTCCAGTGTTGCTCACTCCAGAGGAGGCAGCTTACGTCATAGTGGAGAGAATGATGAACATGGAGCCAGGAAGATTTGGGTTCAAATCTCACCTCTGACACTTACTACCTGTCTGATTTCTCCTAAGTGTCCTTTGATGGTTTCCTATCCAAATCACACACTCTAAGTAGGTACTTTCTATACTCCTCTCTTTCTCTACTTTCTTTTTGTCACTTCATCTACTCCCATGGGTTTAATTGTCATCTCTGTACCAATTACTCTCATTTGTATCTATCCAGCCTCGGTCTTTCTCCTGACCATTAATCCCACATCACTGATCAACTATTAGACATTTCAAACTGCATATCCCAGAAACATTTCAAACTCAACACATCCAAAACAAAACTCATTGTCTTCTCCCAAAAATGTAGGGCTCTTTCAAACTTCCTTATTCCTTTTTTTTTTCTTTTGCTTTTTGGAGGGGGGGAAGGCTGGACAGTTAGGGTTAAGTGACTTGCCCAAGGTCACATGGCTAGTAAGTGTTAAGTGTCTGAGGCCAGATTTGAACTCAGGTTCTCCTGACTCCAGGGCCAGTGCTCTATTCACTGCATCACCTAGCCGCCCCTTCCTTAGTCCTTTTGAAGACAATAATACCATCTTTCCTGTCTCCCAGGTTAATAACCTCACCATTATCCTCAACCTCTTCTTCTCCTTTATCCCATTTAGCCAATCACCTGCCAAAGCTCACCATTCCTACCTCCACTATATCTCTTGCATCTGATCCCAGCTCACTACTAGCAAAATCACCATCTGAGGTCAGGTTCTCATCACATCTCACTTGGACTCTTGCAATGACTTCTGAATTGGTCTTGAGTCTCTAATTACTTCAGGCCATCCTCCACACCGCTGCCAAAGTAATTTTTCTTCAGTGCAGATTTGGCCTAATTACTAAAGTCAGGCAGCTTCCTACTCCTACTCTTAAAGCCCTTCACAACCTTGTCCTAAACTTATCTTCCTATTGTCATTGTGCATTATTCCCGCTCCCACACTCTGTGACACAGCCAGACTGACCTTCTTTCTACACCTCACATATGACACTCCCATCTCCCTTCCCTTTGCCTTCCCACTGGCTATACTCACTACCTCAAATGCCTTTCTTCCTCACTTAAGTCTCGGAAGATCCCTCTCTTCCTTCAAGACATTACTCAAGCATCACCTTGCACGTGAAGACTTTCCCAATCAGAGCTCTCAACTCCTAATTCCCTCCTTCTCAACCCACCTTATACTTATTACATATGACAATTACTTTGTATCTATTTCTATTTAATCTGTAAATACTTACATATGGCCCTATGGTTTCCAGGTTAGAATGTAAATTCCTTAGAAGCAGAGATTGTTTCATTTATTATACATGTATCCCCAGTGCCTGGTGTAGTGGCTGGCCCACAACGGGCACTGAATAAATGCTTGTTGACTGATTGATTTTGTAACCCTGGACAAATCGCCGCCCTCTGAGCCTCAGTTTCCTCATCTGTAACATGTCGAAGTTGAACTAAATGACTTTTCAGGACCCTTCTAGCTCTTTCCTTCAAGTTCTGAATAAAATTCCACCTCCTACAGGGAGTCTTCTCTAACTCCTCTCAATTCCAGTGCCTTCCCTTTTTTAATTACTTCTTCTTTATTCTGGACATAGCTTGGGTTGCACATACTTGTTTGCATGTTGTCTGCCTCATTAGATTATAAACTCCTTGAGGGCAAGGACTGCCTTTTGTCTCTTTTTTTGTATCCCCTGCACTTAGCACATAATGCCTAGCACATAGTAGGTGCTAAATAAATGCTCATTGATTGATTGATTGATGCCCAAAGGATGGCAGCAAGCAAGGTTCTCACATGATCTGATGCACATATCCCATGGATAGAAATTACCACTGGAGTGATGCCAGGGTTGGTCAATGCTCTATACGAGAGAGCAGAAAGGGCAAGGGTTTCCCCTCCTGGTGATATGTTTTATCATTACATGGGACCCCTTTTCCACATCACTTTTGCCTGGGTTATCGAGAGTCAAGCCTTCAAGGGTGGCTATGGGATTTCCTATTCCCATTCCTAGGGTGGTGACTAAAGGGTTATGTCCTAATATGTCCTGCTACCCAAGTTCCAGAGACATGAAGATGATATGGAAGAGAATTTGGCCACTCTTCCCTGACTGGACCTCAGTTTCCTCATCTGGAAAATGAGTAGTTTGAATCAGATGGTCTCAGAGGTCTTTTCCATTTCGAGAATCTATGATGCTCTTAGAAGTGCCAGACAAGAGATTTAAACCGTTCACTTTTGTAACAACTGACTTGTTGCTCAGTCATGTCTGACTCTCAGTGACCCCATTTAGGGTCTTCTTAGCAAAGATACTGGAGTAGTTTGCCATTTCCTTCTCCAGCTCGTTTTACAGATGAGGAAACTGAGGCAAATAGGGTTAAGTGACTTGCCCAGGGTCACACAGATAGTATGTATCTGAGGTCAGATTTTAACTCTGGAAGTTGAGTCTTCCTAATTCTGGGCAAGGTGCTCTATCCTGTGCCATCTAGCTGCCCCAGCAACTGGCCACCAAGGGCAGATTACTTAAACACTGTAAATTTTCCAACTAGGGAGGAAGCAGCTCTTAGTGTTGTCCTCTTAGAGGGCCCCACCTCACACTGGCCATTGATGCAGACTCCTTGATACATCCGGTCCTTGCAGGAGGTCCCATCTCGTGCTTGTACCATCAGCTGCCTCTCCCCACTCTTGGTGGTACACTGGAGGTCACATGGTCTGTTAGAGATGCTAATGTAATCATCTAGGGTTGGGGAAGAGTAGGAAGGAAGAAAAGGGAGGCTTATAAGGGGAGGAAGCATAGTACAACAGAAATTGTGATGGATTTAGAGTCAGAGGACCTGGGTTCAAATCTCAGCTCTGTTAACTAACACCACCTAGATGGCACTCCCTCTTCCCCATTTCCATTCTTCGCCCCAGAAGAAGACTGAAGCCACCTATCCCAAGGTTCCTCCTGGGGAGGCAGTGTGGAACAATGGCTTTAGACTGAGAGGATGTGACTCTGCCATAGACCACCTCTGTGACCCTGGGTAAGTTTGAACCTCTCTGGGTCTCAGCTCCTCGTCTTCAAGGAATTCTGGAGAAGAGAAGATATAGAGGAGGTCATTGAGAAATTGTACGACTAAAAGAAAAGATGATCTGGTCACATGGCAAGAACAAGGGATGAAAAAAAAGACAAAAAAAGAGAAAAGAAAATGGAAACAGCTAGGTGGCACAGTGAATAGAGCACCAGCCCTGGAATCAAGAGGACCTGAGTTCAAATGTGACTTCAGACACTTGACACATTTACTAGCTGTGTGACCTTGGGCAAGTCACTTACTCCCAATTACTCTGCCTTCCCCCCTCCAAAAAAAAAAGACAAAAAAAGAACAAAGGATGAGTGTTCCAATGGTACCCTGGAGATGCTGGGAGAAATCAAGGAAGGACCCAGTGTAGATGCCCTCTGGTGTACAGCTCAAAGCACCTGTCCCCTCACCTGAATTACTTAAGACCCTGAAGGGACTCCACCCATACGTATAATGACAGTCTGTCTAAACTCATTCCTCAATGATTAACAGATTCCTGACTGATCATCTCCTACTCATTCCGATGATTCTGAACCCACAGTGACCAGCATTTAAAACCCTTACTCCCTTCAAAATCCCTTACTCCCATTCCCTTCAAATCGATCCCCTCCTTCCATGCCCTACTCCTCCCTTCTGCTGTGCTTTCTAGAATGCCTGCTCCAATGACAACAAACTTGCTTTCCTTTCTTTCTCTTTCCTGTTTCCTTTCTCACTCCTTCTGTCTTCTGCCTCTCCCTGAGACAGACAGCTACATCCCAACCAATCCTGGAGCCTGTGCACCAAAGTGTCAAGGCTGGCCTCTGACTATGCCTTCTTCTATGTCCTGTGATCCAGAAGTCAACAGTTTTTAGATAAGAGATGCCTGAAGTTGTGGGGTTACCTGGGTAGAGAGGGATCCAGTGGTAGTGGCGTTTTCCAAAGGCTTTGCCATTAAAAATGGCACACTGCTGCTGCTTAAAGCTGTCTGAGTTTGCTGGGCAAGGCTACAAAACACAATGAAAATGATGATGATAGCTAATAACGATAGCATCTTGTCTCACTTGAGACTCACAACATACCTGTGAAGTGGTGAGTATTGTTAACCTCATTTTACTGAGAGGGAAACTGGGGCTGATGAAGACTGTGACTTATCCAGGGTCACCCAGCTAAAAAGTATTTGAGGCAGGATTTGAACACAGGTCTTCATGACTCCAGGCCCAGTATTCTATGCATTACATCACCTAAACCTCCAAAGAGAGAGGGCAGCTAGCTACAGGACACATTCTGCCCTTCTGAGCACAAAGAAAGGAGCACCCTCACACCTCAATGAGGTATTTTTTTCCCAGGGAGTAAAGGAGATAAAAAGGAAAAGTTATCTTCTCATTTCCAAAGAATGATGGGGGAAAGGCAGCATGATATCATAGGTTAAGCACTAGACTTGGCATCAGGAAGACCTGAGTTCAAATTCTACTTCTGATAGTAGCTAGCTCTGTGACCTTAGGCAAGTCACTTAACCTCTTAGACTCAGTTTCTTCATCTGTAGAATGAGGAAGTTGGACTCAATGGCCTCTGAGGTCTCTTCTAACTATAAATCTATGATACTGTGAAATCCATAACTCATGTGGGGAAGAGTAGGAAGGAGAGTGTGATCTGATTGATAATATCAGACACCATCCCTAACCCAATTAACAACGCACAAGTCTCTTGTCCTTCCATGGAAGGAAAGGAAACAAGCATGTAGTAAGTGCCTACTGTATACGTTACACACTGTGCTAAATGATTTACGAATATTCTCTCCATTGACCCTTACCACAATCTTGGAAGGTTAAAAGACTTGCCCAAGGTCACACAGCTAGTAAGTGTCCAAGGCAACATTTAGACTCAGGTCTTTCTGACTCCAGGCCCTGTGCCACCTCACTCTCAGGTACTTTTAACTTCTTGACAGCTTCGCTCCTCCTCAGATGCTAGTCTCAGTAAGGACTCAGGGCAGGTTGCAGAAATGCTAAATACTGACATCAGTTCTTACCTGTTGGTGGCAAAGGTGGTAGTCCTTGGACTGGCCTGTGCACGTGGCATTGCTGGTCCCCTGAGATGTGAGAAGCCTGAAAGACATAAGAGAATCAGGCAGAAGAAGGAGAAAGGGGAGGATACCACTTATTCATGTGGGTAGATGGTGCCAAGAGAACAAGTAAGGACCCCTCTGCAAGGCAGAAGCAACCAGTGTCTCTCCCTGTCCTCTGTGGCTAGTCATCAATCAGCTTCAACTAAAGGTCAAGGTGTGTATGTATGTGTTGTGTGTGTGTGTGTGTGTGATGTAGATGTCCATTTTGTTTATAAATTTTCCATTCAATAGGCATTTATTAAGTACCAACTATAGACAAGAGGTGGCACAGTGGATAGAGTGCAGGGCATGGAATCAGGAGGACCTACGTTCAAATCCAGCTTCAGACACTTAATAGCAGTGTAACCCTGGGCAAATCTCTTAACCTTGCTTGACTCAGTTTCCTCATCTGAAGGAGAATAATAAGAAATAAGACTAGAAAGGTAGGCTGGAGTCAGACTGTGAAGAGTTTTAACTGACAAGTTGATGAGTTTATATTTTAGTCTAAAGGAAATAGGGAGCCACTGATACTTCTTGAGTGCAAGAATGACAGTCAGATCTGTGCTTTAATAATCTCAATTCAACGGTTACATGGAGGACATATCAGAGAAGAGTGTTGGAGCAGGAAGATCAATCTAAAGGAGGTTACTGCAGTAGTCTAGAGAAGTGATGAGGGTTTGAATGAGTATACTGGCGATAGAGTAGAGAGAAGGGAATGGATTTGAGATTGGTCAGCAAGAGCTTTACAAATATTATCTCATTTGGTCCTCACCACAACCTTGAAAGGTGAGTACTATTATTATTATTACAGTTGAGGAAACTGAGGCATACAGAAGTTAAGAGACCTCAGGGGCGGCTAAGTGGTGCAGTGAATGGAGCACAGGCCCTGGAGTCAGGAGGACCTGGGTTCAAATTTGGCCTCAGACACTTAACACAAAAACTAGCCATGTGACAAGTCACTTAACCCCAATTACCCTCCAAAAAGTAAAAGAAAAAAACGAAGTTAAGAGAACTCTTTATTAAGAACCAACTATGTATAAGGCACTAGGGATATTAAGATAAAAGTCAATTAGGTCCTGTCCTCAAGAAGTTTACATTTAATCAAGATAAACAACACATACATATTTAGGTATGTGTACAAAATAGATACCAAGTGTTTTTGGAGAGAAGGCACTAGTAGCTGGGGACATAAAGAAAAGCCAGCTAAGGGCGGCTAGGTGGCGTAGTAAATAGAGCACCAGTCCTGGAGTCAGGAAGACCTGAGTTCAAATCCAGGCTCAGACGCACCACACACAAACTAGCTGTGTGACCTTGGGCAAGTCACTTAACCCCAATTGCCCTACCTTCCCCCCTCCAAAAAGCCAAAAAAAAAAAAAAAAAGAAAAGCCAGCTGCAGAAGGGAGCTCTTGGAGGGAAGCAGTATTTCTAAGAGACAGAAGTAAAGAGGGAACGAATGTGTTCCAGGCTTGGGCACAGCCAATACAAAGTCATAGAGACAGGCAATGGAGTGCTGTGTATGAGAAGCTGTAATATTGCCACTCTGAGAGATGCTATGGAGGGAGAATGTAGAAGCAATTATTACAAAAAGATTCACCAGGGGGTTCTTTTAGTTGCCGGCTCCCGTGGAGTATTTAAATGTTTTATTGGCTATTAACTCGTGAATAGAGCTGGAAAGAGGCTTCCCTGGAAGGCTACTTAACACCAAAGTTTCAGGTTAGACACCGTGAACAAGAAGCTGGAGTTCAGAGGAGGGGGATTCAGGCTGGGCTGGTCAAAGAAGGCTTAAGCAAGGATTCGGGAGGTGAGTTAAGCCTCACTGAAAGAGGAGAAGACAGATGGGAGGGTGCGCTCCTGTGATCAAGAGCCACGCAAGGAAGTTGTCAGGAGATCAAAGGAGGCACTTTGCAGTAAAGTGGTATAAAAATGGTAATTACACAAAATGAGATTTCAGGTCAGGGGGACCTCAAAATAGGGACTCAAAAGCAGGACTGACAGAACCTATAACTTTGACATCATAAAACAAAACAACCAATCAGGTTGGAGCTTGGGATCGGTTCATTTTAAGCAACTTCCTAGAAGAAAAGCTAGTAAAGAAGTCTTTATCATTATTCTTCTTCTGAGGTGGTCCCCTGTAGACCAGGGTCCCCTTTTTAGAAGGTAGCCCATCCCCCTTTTCCTTTCCTGGGGTTCCCTTGGTCCTAAACTTCCCCCTTCCCTCCACTCAACTACAAAGACTTACCTCTGCTGAAGACAGTGTCTCTCTCGAGACATTACCCCTCCTCCACAGGTACGGGAACAAGTTGACCAGGAGCTCCATTCCCCCCACCATTTCAGGACGTCTTCTTCCCAGGTAATGGTCCCTTCCGATGCCTCACTGCTATCCTGACCAAAACAAAAGACAGTTAGCTAGAGAGCTCCAGCTGGGAAGAGATCTCCCTCAGGGAGGAATCGAGTCCCTTGGAGACTGAGCTACCAAGAAGATAAAAGAGGGGAGGGTTTACCAAGCCTGGGGCTCACTTTGGAGGAACCAGAGAGGATATTACCCTGTCCTTCTGGGCAATTATTATCCAGTTGGTGACTTTAGCCACCCAGACCCCAGAGCATCCTGGGCACAGCCTGCTTCCCTCGTAGATGCTTCCAAATGTTCCTCTAGATGTCCCAATGCCTGCCCTTGTCAATATGTGTTCAATTCAATAAAATTCAACAAACATTTTCAAAGTACCCATTATTTATTACCCACGTATTTATTCAGTAAATACATGAATAACCCCTTTTCCTACTTGATGTAGGTATAGAAATGCTAGTAGTAATAATAGGACAGAAAAGAAGTTTAAGGTATAATCAACATTGATATTCTAGAGATAAAATTAATACTTAGAAAATCGCAGAGAATGAGATCAAAGGAATGAATTATGAACGGAATGTGAGAGGCATTGTGGCATAATGGATAAAGAGTGACTTTCCAAGCATGAATTCCTGGGCTCAAGTCCTATCTCTGATATCCTCCAGAACGGGGGGCTATCTTTCTTTTTGCTTGTTTGTATCCCTAGTGCTTAACCCAGGGCCCAGAGCAAAGGAAGCCCTCCATAAATGCTTACTGACTTGATCTGCTAACTTGGAAAATCATGGAGAATAGAGAAGTTACAGGCCTGGTAATCAGCAAATGCTATCTTGATTTTTCTTCTTTTATAAATTACTTTTTTAATTAAAACCATTTATTTTCTCTCCTGTCTCTCTTCCTACAGAAAATAAAACAAACAAAACCCTTATAACAAATATATATAATCAACTAAAATGAATTCCCACATTGGCCATGTCCAAAACTATATGTCTCATTCTGCATATTGAGTCTTTTACCTCTCTGTTAGGAAACCGGTAACAATCTTCATCACTGACCCTCTAGAATCTTTGTTGGCCATTGATCTGATCAGAATTCTTGAGTCTTTCAAAGTGTTTGTAAATTGTTATAGTTATTGGTTCTGCTCACTTCATTCTATATCAGTTCATAAAAGTCTTCCTAGGCTTCTTTGAGACAAACTCTTTCATCATTATTTCCATAAGTGGAAGGGAAGGGATTAATAAAGGGGGAAGGGATAAGTATTTATTAAGCACCTACTATGTGCCGGGCATTGTGCTAAGCACTTTACAAAAACTATCTCATTTATATTCATATACCACAATTTATTCAGCTTAGTTTACAGAAAGGGACAAAGGCAAAGTGTTCAAACAATTTGCCAGTAAACTTGACTTTGGTTCCTAAAAAATTTTTACAACATAATTTTATTAAAAGGATGCCTAGTTAGCATCTAGAAAAGGAAGCTATGATCACTAAGAAGCCAGCATGACTTCATCAGAAACAGGTCATGCTGGAAGAAACCCACTTCTTTTTCTGACAGGGCACTCAACCGGTAATTCAAGGGAAAATCAACAAAGAATTTGACAGAATCTCATTCTTTCTTCATTAACAAGTTGGAGAGAGGTAGGCTAGACAGTAGTATTGTCTAGAATCTATATAATCTAGAATCTAATAATATTAGGTAGATTCTGGGTAGGTTGAATGACCTGTGATTTCTAATAGATCAATGTCAATTGGGAGGGAGATTTAACTAGTTCAGAAACACGTCCTTTACCCTAGGGTCTAATCTTGGAACCATTTTTACCTGTGCTTTGGATAAAGGCTTTCAGATTTGTAGGTAACAACAATGCCGAGGGGGAGAACTAATATTCTGAACAACATGTCAGAATCCCAAAAGATCTTGAGAGGCAAGAACAATGGATCCAATATAATAAGCTAAAATTTAATAGAGGTAAATATAAAATACTATACTATGTTCAAGAAATATACTGTACACTTACAGAATGGGGGTAGTGTAGCTTGATAAGAATTCTTATAAATAAAGATCTATGGACTTTAGGAGACTAAAACTCCAGTGAATGAATAGTACAAAATAATAACCAAAAAATGAGTGTTATCTTTGGGCCCATTATGAAATATATAGTGTCAGAGTTAGGGATGGTATAGTCCCATACTACTGGGATCATACTACATCTGGAATATTGTGCTCAGGTCTGGTACCACATTTCAGGAAAGACTGTGATAAACTTGTACATGGGTAAAAATGTACAAACAGGATGATAAGGGGACTCAAAATAAAATAAAATCTTCTTGGGGGGAAGGGAGGCGGCTAGGTGGTGCAGTGAACAGAGCACTGGCCCTGGAGTCAGGAGGACCTGGGTTCGGATCCAGCCTCAGACATTTAATACAAAAACCAGCCATGTGACCTTGGGCAAGTCACTTAACCTCAATTGCCTTCCAAAAAGCAAAAAAAAATTCTTCTTGGGGGCAGGGTCTAGTCTTTTTTTTTTTTTTTTGCCTTTTTATACCCAGAATCTAGTCCAGTCCTTGCAAACAACAGGCACTTGATAAATGCCTGCTGAACTGTCTATGAGGATTATTGGAAGTAACTGAGGATATTTAATCTGAAGAAGAGAAGATTTTGAAGGGGTATGACATATACATTTATATTTTTGAAGGGCTATTATACAGTAGATGGATTAGACTTGGTCTAATCCCTGGTCTCAGAGGGCAAAACTTGTTGGAAGTTACAAAGAGGAAAATTTAGTTTCAACGTAAGGAAAATCTTCCTAAAAATTAGTACTGTCCAAATAAAAGTACTATGGGCTATCTGGGAGCTAAAGGGTCTCCCAACACCATCCTGCACTGGACATTTTCAAATGGAAACTGGATGACTATTTGTTACATATGACATAGAAAGGATTACTAGTCAGGTTTGGATAGACCTAGTTAAAGTCTGTGTTCCTTTCGAGACTGAGATTCAACTAATAGTCTAGTTCAGGGAACCTGTGGCCTCGAGGCCACATGTGGCTTTCTAGGTCCTCAAGTGCAACCTTTTGACTGAGTTCAGATTTTACAGAACAAATCCTTTTATTGAGGGGGTTTGTTCTGTGAAGTTTGGATTCAGTCACAAAGGGACACACCTGAGGACCCAGAGAGTCACATGTGGCCTCGAGGCTGCAGGTTTCCCCACTCCAGGTCTGGTTAGACTGGAATGTGGACTGAATAACGGGAAATTGAGTGAAATAAAGCTGGAAAGGTAGATTGGGGCCAGAAGAGAAAGGATCTAAAGTGTTAGGAGTTTTCACTCTATCAGTGGAGAAGCACTGAAGCCAGGCTGTTCAGACACATGCTTTTGAAAAAGATTATTTTGCCAAGTTTCTGAAAGATAAATTGGGGGACGGAGAGACTAGAGGGGGAAAAATCATTAACTGATCCAGGACTGCTCATCTATAAAACTTTCTTGAGTCTCTACTTTCTAGGCTTTCTAGGTCCTCGGGAGCAGGAACTGACAGCTCTATAGCAACCCTGAGAATCAAGGACCCTAGTTCTCATCCATCCATAGCCTATATCAAACCACCAGTGATCTTGAGACACTGGCTGCATCTCTCCAGAAGGAACCAGGGCATTGTTCTAGTCAATTTCTCAGTCTATTCAACTTCAAAGGCTGAAACCTTGAGCATAAAAGGGCAGCAAATGGCCATTGATCTCACCAACATTTCCCAAAAACCCCACAGCTTCATGCTGAGTTCGGGAAACCAGAAAATCAGGGGCTGAATGTAATACTCTGCTTCTAAATTTAAGACAGCAATTAATCAGTATCTAAATCTAATTACTGATAATTGACTTATAAAGAGGGAAAAGATTTGGGAGAGGAGGCTTCAAGACCCTTATGAAAAAGGGGATTTTTTTTTTTTTACTGAGGACTAAACTCTATCATTCCTATAAAAGACTACAACTGGTCTACACACACACACACACACACACACACACACACACCTCATAGTAAAATGGGTGCTGGGTAATAGAAGTTTGCTTCACACACCACCTAGGGGTGGAGAGGCTTAGGAATGAGGGCTATTTCATTCACTTTTTTCTTTGTAGCCCTAACGTCCAGCATAGGGCTTTCACATGGATTATGTGTGAATATTTGTGGATGACTGTGCATATATGTTACCAGTTTTGTTTTTCCTTTTTTTTTCCCCAATAGGAGGGAGGTGGGAGGAAAAGAAAATTAATTTTTGTTAACTGAAAAAAAATTTTTTAAATAAATGTTTGTTCAATTTAATTTATTATCAGGCTGAATTGAATCAAGTATTTTTCCTTTCTAAGTGATTAACCATGGGAGGACAGGAGTAACTGATCCACAAAGAAAAGAGAACGGTCAAAAGGAATTTCCCTCCTCCTGAAGGATTTTAATGATTGGGATTGGAGGTTCGAGGTGGACAGGACTGGAAAGCCTTGGTGTAAACCAGGCTGTGCCATTTCAATAGTTACTTAGCTCCTCTGTGCATAAATTCTCCAACTTCTATACTGTATTCCTTGGTTACACAATACATACAGTCAACTCCAGAAAATATGCAATATTGAATGGTGTGGAGAATTTAAAGCAGGGTGGATTGTGTCCTACCTGTAATGCAGCTGGTAAAAGTAAAATTGGCCCAAAGCCATGTGAGCAAAGAGAAGATAGTTCTGTGACCAGATGGATAGTGGAGGGAAGCTTGCAGATAATCTGAGGATAATAAAGAACTGACCATATTCTAACTGATGGGTTCATTTAAAGCCC
>NW_027187313.1:724361-828430 GCF_028583685.1 Petaurus breviceps papuanus | reverse complement strand
AAAAATTCCTATCCATGAAAGGGCAATATGTCAAAAACAGTGGGGCTCAGATCATCTTTTCGAAAACAACCTGATTTTTGTTCCCCAGGTACGGGTTAAAAGCAAGCAGGCTGAAGATTAGATCTCCTTTAGCCACAGAAGCATTTGTAAGGGGTGGGGGGAGGGGAACAACAATCTGAGACTTCCATCTAGAAGATGACGACAAAAGACCCTTCCCCCTCCTTTCCCAGGATAATTCTCTCTGGGTTGGGTGAGGGTCTGAGAAGAGACGTTTATTTGCTTGGGGGAAAGTTTCTGTCTGTTTCTGTCTAGGCCCTCCTAGTTTCCCAGCTCAGGTTCATTTGAAGCAGCTTACTGAAAGAAGCCTAATTTTGAGGAGTCCAGCACTAATAGCAGGGGATTCAGCACAAATAGTAATTATGCTCACAGTTGCATAGTTTCTTTTCCCCAACACCTGGCCTGACTTAGACAAGAGTTAAGCTGTGTCTGCAATAGAAAACCAAATCTGCCCCAGGCCTCTGACCCCAGAGGGCTCCCAAATATTGATCTTACACAGACATCTTTTGTGGGGAAGAGATAGAGAAGGGAAGCAGTCAAACACCAATCTACAAAGGACTAAACCTTACTTCAGGTGATCTGAAATATTCAAAGCCTGGACCTTCTCTTCCCAACTCTTCAAATTCTCCTGAATGTAGTAAGTAGCCCCTTGCCAAGTAAGAGAGTCAGAGGGGGAAAAAACTAGTGACTATATTTTTCAGATGGGGCATGAAAAAGAGGATGGTCCTTGGACAGGAAAACTCAACAAGGATATAGCCCAATAAACAAATTATGTTATATTACTGTAATGGAATATTATTTGTTCTGTAAGAAATGACAAAAGGGATAGTTTCAGAGGCATTTGAGAAGATATTAGAATCAGAGTGAATTAATATTTATAAAAATATGAAATGCCCAGGTTAATAGAAAAAGGATTACAGAATTTACATAACCAAATTTTAGAAAAAGAAATAAAAAATGTCATAAATGAGTTCCAAAAGGGAAAAAAAAAACCAAGATCAGGTGGATTTACAAGCAAATTCTATCAAACATTTAAAGAATAATTAATTCCAATACTCAAGTGAGGAATAACCAAATAAAGCTATGGTATATGAATGTCATAAAATACTGCTGTGAAATGATGAAGGGGATGGGTTTCAAAGAAATTTAGTGATATTCACATGATGAAGAATGAAGTGAGTAGTCAGAACAATTTATACAATAACAGCAATATTGTAAAAAACGATATACTTTGAAAGACTTAAAAACTCTGATCAACACAAGACCATCCCAGAGGGCTCCTGATGAAACCTGCTCCCCACTTTCTAACAGAGAGGTAAGGAACTCAAGCCAGAGAGTGAGCCACGTTTTTGAACGGGACCAATGTGTGACTGTTTTCTTTAGCTATCCATATTTGTTACAAGAGTTTAGTTTTTCTTTTCTTTTTATAAAGAGAGGAAAGGTAGGAGAGAAAATAAATGTTAATTTTAAAATAAAATTTAATTTTAAAAGATGAGAAAGAAGAATAATAATCATTATTATTTATAAAGAAAAACGAATACAAACCAATAAGAATTGGGGTTTTTTACTTACACGAGATGACCGAAACCACATTAACTTGGTTTCAGAAAAGGGAAAATGAAGAGATGGGTTGAGGAAGAGGGTCACGATTCCAAATAGGAAAGATGGGGAGGAGAGAGAAGGGACAAAGCTACCTTTGTGGTCAAGGCTGCAAGTCAATCTAGAGCTCAAAGGTAAGGATGGGGAACAAACAAACAGAAAAAAGCTCTGTCCCCTCCACGGACTCTGGGGCCATTCAAACCAGGTTAGGTGGAAAGGGCAGTCAAAAGATCCGGGATCGAGGGAGTTCAAGTGAGGGTCCCATACGTCCCCCTCTCACTCTCAACATACACACTCCCTGGATGGCGGTGTGATTCGGTCCTTTAACTCTTACCTTAGCTCGGGGGGCTGCCGCATGGGTCCGAGAAAGCCCAGTCCCGGACAGCACCAGGAGGGAGAGAAGGAGGAGAAGGCGGCGGAGGCTGGCAGAAGGAAGGCGGGCGGCCATCCTGTACTACTGCTCCATGAGCAAGGAGGCGAGGCGGCAGCCTGGCAGTGGCTTCAATGCAAACCTGCATGGCTGAGTAATTAATGACTTTACAACCAGCTCCACTCCTGTGAGGCAGAGCGGCCCGAGACTAACGGTGATTGACAGGCAGCCCTGAGACACCCAGGCTTGCAGCCCAAAAGGAGGAAGGACTGAGACAGGTTGGGGAGAGTCTGGGATGATGGGACATCTGGGGGAGGGGATGGTGAAAAGAGGACAGAACGAGGTGGGGAGTGCAGGGGGGGAGCTGTGTAACCGCCCAGAGCTTTGATTTTGTGCAACCAAAACGCTTCTCCCCAAATAAAATCAATGAGAAGAAGGGAAACAGTTTACTGAGGGGGAAAAATCTTTGCAGTAAGTTTTTCAAAAAAAGTCAGATACCCAAGATACCCAAAGGAATTGACACCAATATAGAAGAACAAGAGTCATTTCCCATTATGTATATGGTCAAAAAATTTGTACAAAGATCTCAAAAGAAGGAAAGTAAGCTATCAACTACTATATGAACAAATGCTCCAAACATCAACAATAAGAGAAATTTAAACAATTTTGAAGTCCCACACTCCAAAACCATCAGATTCACAAAGGTGAAAAAAAATGTAAGATGTCAATTGTTGGAAGGATTGTGGAAAGACAGGACCAAGTGATTCATCTGTCCGTTACTGATGATATGAGATGCAAACAGCTGAGGGACTTAGTAGTTAAAGGACTGGCCCCATAGAATCAGAAAGGTCTAGGTTCAAGTCTGGTTTTTTTCATATACTAGCTCTGTGACCCTGGAGCAATGATTTACAACTCTCTCCCTCACCCTACCCCCAACTTTTAAGAGCATGGTAGTGTTTCTTGTAGTGAAAGTTAGCAGCAAGTGACACACCCTGGAGAAACAGTGGCTGAAGTAAAAGTCCCTATACAATGACAAGTGTGAGCTGGTGCCAAGGGAAGAGTTGGAATCAGAGAGAGAAAGATCTCCAGAGGTTGAAGACCTCCATGCTGACATTTGATCAGATGTTGCTCAGTAGAGGGAAAATGTAAAATAGTTAAGCAGTCATGAAAAAAATCATTTATGTCTTAACAAGGTACCTTTATTTCTACTGATAATAATAAAGACACTAATGTGATGTGGTAAACAGAGCACTGAATTTGGAATCAGAGGACCTGGATTCAAATCCTGCTTTTGCTACTTACTACATGTACCTACCCAGTACTGACTTCAGAGGGGTCTCCAAAGTGAAATTTCATAAAAATGAAAGAGTGAGCATGAAGGTAAAGAGCTGGAATTATGGCATATGAACTAGTAGGAGATACAGGGTGATGGAGTGAAAAAAGTGTTGGACTTAGAATTAGGAGGCTTGAATTTGAATCTTAACTCTAATGTTTACTACCTGTGTGACCCCCTCTCCTCTAAATCTCAGCTTTCTAGTCCTTAAAATGGAGGTGATCATGCTTGCACCACTGAATCCACGGGGTTTGGACAAAAAAGTGTTTTCTTATCTTTGAAGAGACCTATGGGTTATTATTATGCAAAGGAAAAAGAAAGATGACCACTCTTCCTTCCCGCATCTTATTCTTTAGAGAAAACTTGGGAACAATCAATATTTCTAATACGGATAACAAAAACATTAATATTGAAAAGTAGCTGGTTTGTCTTCAAGACCCTGGAGGCACTTTATAAGCATTTATTTTTCAGTACTGCCCAGCCCCCTCTTTCAATGAATTGTCAACTAACTCCTGCTCAGCCCCATTGCCACCACCAAGGAGCTGGCTCAACCCTTTTAGATGTTACCTCTTCCAACAATGCTCCCATTTTAATTAAAGATTCTTGAAACCTCCCAAAACCAATAGAGTGAACATCTGATGGTGAAATTTCAAATATCACCATAAGTTGGGAGAAATCTTTTGGTCACAGGTCCCTCTCCAAGTCACCTCCTTGTAAAACCTTCTGAAAGATGTGTTTTGATGTAAGGAGAATAAAGACCCAGGTTGCGAGGTGTTCCTCTAGGAGGGCAGGCCTAGATGGGTTACTCTAAAGAAGGGAGAGCATCCCAACGAGCTTGAGAGGGATCATGAGATCACTGGGTATTTTTATAGGAGGGATGCATTATGAAACAGACTTGGATTCCTTCACACTTGTCTGGGGCAGAGTTTGGGGACTGGTCCACTATCTTCATTTGCTTCACAACATGTTTTCCCTTTCAACATCTGAATTCTTTTTGTTCACTACTCCCTTCCCTCAACACAAACTCTTTTTCCTTCAGCTCCTGCCTTCCTGGGTGACTTTCAGGGTCATCCCTGACCAACCTCTAACTAACCTCCCAGATGCAATAATTTGTCAGCTCTTACCAATTCTGTCTCCCTATCATCTCTCACATTCATCTCCTTCTGTCCATTGACATTTAATAACCTTCTAAATAGACTCCCTGCTTCCACATTTTCTCCTATCCAATCCCCAAAATCATCTTCCTAAAGTTCAAGTCTGTCTTTGTAAGCTAGAAGGTCACTCTTCTGCTCAAGGCCCATCAGTGGCTCCCCTATGTTTACCTGTTTGCCTATAGGACAAAATTCAGATTTCTAGGTCTAACATCTAAAGATATCCATCATCTGGCTCTAATCTATTTTTCCAGACCTTCCTTCCCACCCCCACCCCACCCCCAATTCTTCCCTTTGCACTCTCTTTGTTCCAACTCAACTGGCCTGCTTGCTGAAATCTTCACTCTACCTTTCTTCATGCCCTCCTCAAGGAATTTAGTCTTGCTTAATAAAGCATAGATATTTTCAAGTTCAAAGGACCCTTCAAAATAGAATGACTCAATTCCCTCATTTTACAGATAAAAAAACGGAGGTTTAAGGAGCTTGCCTAAAATAAGACAGAACCAGGATTAAACCCCAAATAGACTAACACCCAGTCTAGAGCATTTTATACCATATCATATGCCATACCATATCATAAGAGACCCTTATAGGTCTCTAAGGCATGTATGTGGAAATCTATTTTGAAAAGTTTGAACCATAAAAATTTTACAGTTATTTTTGTGTATAATTATTATATTCTTATTAATCAAAACCCTATATCAAATGACTTTACAGTAAATCTCCAATTAAAAAAAATATTCTACAAATTTGCAATTCTACCAGAAATGAATATATTCATTCCTCCTCGATTTTTTTTAAGCCAATGTGATTAAGTGTAGGAAGTAAAAGTTACAAAAATAGTCATATCCTTTGACCTAATAATCCCATTATTAGGACATACCCTAACAGTATCATCTCCCCTCCTCCCCTCTCTCCAAAAAGTCTATCAGTTCAAGGATTTTCATGGCAAACAAAGGAAAACTGGAAGAACGGCATGAAAGCTAATTATAATTATAGGGGGAAAAGTGAATGGGGATCGGTGGACAAAGGGCCCTGGTGGGTACTTGGAAGAACTGTTATGATTATTTATGTAGTTATAGTAAGAAATTTACATGTGGATAGTTAGTAAGCAAGTGATGTTTGATATTTCTTCTAAAAAGACACTGGATTTTTTAAAAAAGAAAAATATCTTCAACCTCAACTCTGGTTACCCCTCAACCTAGCCCCTCTTTGCCATCTCATATACAGCTTCCTCATTCTTGGAATTCCCACTTCTCCTCTTACTTAGTTGTCCTCCCCATCCCCCATTCAATCACCTTTTTTTAAAAAAAACTAGCCCGAAACTCATCTCTTCCCCAACTCCACTAAAGTGATTTATTCCATACTATCTCAGCATTTCTATTTCTTTTTTTATGCCTGAGTACTTATGCATATATACTATTCTACCCTGCATTTATTTAGGTAGCCCCTTGTATACAGCAAATCCAGTATAATAAATTACAAAGTACATCTTGTCTTTTTCTGTCATACGCTAATTTTTAACATAAAATATGGCTTATGGTAAGAGGTATTGACTAGAACTTAGCAATTTTTTTCTCTTATGGACTTCTGTTGTTGTAATATTTGTCATAATGGCTACTGTCACTATGGCTATTGAATTGGCTCTTTTATAATCATTGCATTCTGTGCACAACTTCATGCCTTCAACTGTCCCTTTGTGACTTGACTCCAGATGCAGACTGAGGATTTAAAGAGTGAAAAATGGAATCAGGTGTTTTGCCCTCCAGTTGGAAGATTCAGCTGAGGATGGATCTGCATGCCAGATGTGGCATAATCAGTGAGAGAAACTGATCAGAATTTCTCTCCCATTCTGGTCTCAAAGATAGACAGAAGAGGAATCACTGAGAGAGGGAATTACTGATCAAAGCAGTTTGCTAAAGTTGGGGATGGACTGGAATGCAGCCAAAGATGACCAAAGAAGAAAAAAGGATGTAGCAGCCCAAGGGAGCTGTCAAAGAGACACAAAGAGGGGAAGAAGGAACTGAGAAGACAGAGCAAGGAGGTTGTTGTAATTCAGTCGTGTCCAACTCTTCATGATCCTGTGGACCATACTGTCCATGGAGTTTTCTTGACAAAGATATTGAAGTGGTTTGCCATTTCTTTCTCCAGTTGATTAAGGCTTGCCATTCATCCTACATTTTCAAATAGGACCAATGATGTCACAGAATGCTATTTTGACTTCTGTGTGAATTGGATTTAAGTGAGGCAGGGTTGAAAAAGTTCTCAGCCTCACTTCCTGAGTCATTGAAGTCCAATGGCAAAACCGAAATCAGGACAATGAGCAATGGCTTGGGATGCAGTGGATGACCCTGGTGTTTTCTATGTCTGATCAAACTCTAAGGCCATCATATGGTACATAGTAGATGCTTAATAAATGTTTACTGACTGACTGACCTTCTAGTTTTAAATCAGTGAAGGTAAGTCTAGGTTCTAACAAAGCTAGTATCAGAAGCAGAATTCAAACCCAGATCTTCCTGACCCCAGCCATAACTCTATCCATGACAATTTGAGGTTAAGTGACTTTCCCAGGATCACTGAACTCAAGTCTTCCTGACTCCAGGTCCACTAAGCCACCTAGCTGCCTCCTGGGGTGGGGTAGGTTGAGGACATGAAGAGGAAGGGGAAAAGGGAAAAGGAGAAAGTAAAGAGAATCCAAAGAAATCAAGAACATAGTAGAAGTGATCTCAAAGGGCCATTTAGACTATACTCTTCTTTCTCCCAGGTTTACACTGTATTAGGAACTACAAAGGTTAGTGACCAAACTCTTGGATTCAGAGCCATCCACAAGGAAGCTCCTCAAATTGATGTTGCCCAATTCATTTCTCTTCTTTTGCTAGAAAGCTAGATTCTGAGATCACACTGCCTAAGAAACTAAAATTCTTCTTCCTCTACACAGGAATTTAGGGTTCGGGAGTAGTTTTCTTGACCTCTCCTCTCAGGCCAGGACAGAACATGTTGACTACTGCTATGCCGCCATTTCTGCCCTTGGTGGCTCAGGCGAGGAGGAATCTCCCCCTCAACCCCAAGAGGTCTGCTCTGCTGCGCGGACTAGATCGCCTTTATATAGCACAACCGATACTCTTTTCAAATATCCAATCAACAGGAAGCAAGTCACTTAGCTGTCTGCCTCAGTTTCCCCATCTGTAAAATTAGATGGAGAAGGAGATGGCAAACTACTCTAGTTATCTTTGTTAAGGAAACCCCAAATGGGGCCACGAAGAGTTGGACATGACTCAACAACCACACATTTTAAAACTATCAACATGGAAGGCACACGTTTTGAACAAATACCCATCAGCTTCTTCATAGGAACAGGTGCTTTTATGAGGATCTGCCTAACATGAAGGAGCCACTTGACTGTTCCCCCAGGACCCAGAGTCCTGCCTGAGCATTGTGATTAGTTTTGGGTTTAGTTCTGAGGAACTCTGACCTCTAATTATGGGGATTAACCCCCACCCCCCATCCTCATACTCTTCGGCTCATTAAGTCCCCTACTGTGGTATCAAATTTATGTTTTAGGGGTGGCCAGGTGGCTCAGTGAGTAAGAGCACCAGCTCCAGTGTCGGGATGACCTGGGGATCGAATCTGGGCTCAGATACTTAGCACCACACCCAGAAATAACTGGCCGTGTAACCTTGAGCAAGTTACTTAACCCTGATTGCTCAAAAAAAAAAATTATGTTTTAGACGATGACTCTAGTATAGAGCCCTAAAGAGAACAGTAATGAGAGATTCAGTGTACAAACAGGAATCAGATATGGGACAAACATAAATCAAATATGGGACAGGCAGTTTATTCCTACACAGAAAGAAATGCTATACCTAGAGGGGAGAAACTGCAGTATATATTAACAGAATCATGTAAACAGAATTCAGTGGCTCAAGTTATAACTACTTTTACAATCTGCTGGAAAGCTGGTAGCTAAACCTCATAAACATTAGTTGTATGTGTGTTCTCTGACTTCATTGGACAAGGACCATAGCACACATGCACAAAAAACTAAATATAGCAAAGCTGGTGGACTAGGCTGTTTATTGCTTGTTCCAAAGGAGTCAGAAAGCAACTTCTCAGTACAAAAGTCTTTTTCTGGCCTCAACTTCATGTATTTCCCCCCAGGTTTTCAAATTTACTGAAGAAGATGATGGGCCCCAGGCAGATAGATAACCTAGGTGTGAAAATCATAAATCAAAATGGAGCAGCACACCAGAAATTTAAGTTTCTTGTAGCTTGTGCCTCTTTTGGATGCTTTCTACATAATAGACATTTGTCTAACTGAATGAACTTGTTCCCACTAAACAGCTGCCTGTATGTCAAGTTACTTCATTGTTAGGCAATGTGGCATACGAGATTGAGCCACAGAATTATTGTTAGGAAGACCCGCGTTTTAATCCTGCCTCAAAAACCTGCTGGCTATGTAACCCTGGTTGAGTCATTTATCTTCTGTTTCTTCATCTATAAAATTTGGATCACCATATCCTACATTACCTGCCTCAAGAGGGTTGTTGTAAGGAACAAATGGAATATAAATGTGAATTATTATTTTATGGTCCCCATCTGTGGATCAAAAATGTATAGTATCATCTAATTTATTGGGCCATTGCAGGTAGGAATTAAATAATGGCATTTGATTTTCTTCATACAATAGAACTCATGATATTTATGCATTTTTTTCTTCTCCACAGCACACTCTGTATGACTTCTCTCTGCATGTAGGACCTTTCTGAAGAGCAGCTGCTGCACCCCCACTGGGTCTCCAAGGCTTGCCAACTCAAATCTGTCAGAGATTTGTTCATCTGTTCATCATTCCCTTTGGTGTGCATGTGCCTGTGTGTTTCACCGCTCAGGTCACTTACAGCCCCGAGCCCCAGCTGGAAAAATCATTAGCCATTTAGAGAACTGACCTGTAAGGCTTGATAGGTTCAACATGTGTGGTCCAGGAAATCATCCATAATGCAAGTCAAACTCAGACACTAACACAACAGTGTCCTCTTGAAGGCACGTGTAACTAAAACTTGTAGCTTTTTCCCTTTCTCAATGTCTGGAAGAGCATATTCCTCACTAGTACCTAAACAGCAAGAAGGAAAATGGCAGGAAGAAATGAGGATATTCTGCCATGTTCATAGCTTCTTAGTCACATTTCTAAGAGTGAAAGGAACCTTTTCCTCTGACAAGGTCAAGGCTACCTAAATACACTAAGGTTGCAGTATTACAGGAGAGTGTTACCTGAAATCACTTGAGATCTTTCTTTGTCTACTGGACATTCCTCCCTCAAAAAAAAAAAATTCAAATAGCAAGGAAAGACAGGCAATGAGGAAAGGTTATTAAGCTGGATAGATTCAGAGGACACATGAAGGTGTTCCCCAATTATGGTAGCATGAGTTAAAATTCTTAGTCCTGTGAGCACTATTTATAAAGGGGGAATCCTTCAGACTTGGTAACCTTGACTTCAATTCCTGGAAAAATTCTAGAACAACTATTGAAAAGGTGTTCTGCAGACACTTAAAATGGGAAGCAGTTTGTCAAGAAAAAAATTGTACGATTAAGGAATTGATGAAAAAGCCATTCTATACTAATATAATGGAATTTGACTATACAATAATAAATGCAAAAATATGAGAAATTTAGAGAAAGGTTGAAAGAATCACATAATCTGAGTCTTTAGAATAAAATATGTAGAACCAAGGGAACAATATAAAAAACAATTATAAAAAGGTAAATTAAAAGATCACTAAGTAACTGGAAACACCAACAGATAATGAGACATACCTCCCCACTCATGGCAGACAGACGGAGGATAGCTGGGACTGAATGATATACATTATCATATAGGGTTATTGTATTGGATGTGTCTACCTAATTATTTTTTTTTGTCACAAGGAAAAATTCAGTCTGGAGAGGGAGTGGGAAATTACTGTGCTCAAAGACAAATAACATCAATAAATGTAATTTTTAAAAAGGAAAGATATCATGCTGTACTAACCATATTTCCTTTTTTTTTTTTTTTTTGGACAAAGTTACCAGATTAGTCACCTCCGTTAAAAGTCCTACTGCAATGCCTCAGGCTAGCATAGAGGTTACCCTAGGTTTTTGAAATCTGTGCAGGTATGGAGTGAGCTCTAGCAGGTCCTACACAGTGTGAAAAGTTTCATATATGGTCTGGGTGATGAATGAATACAAGAACGAATGCATGAATTAGAAAATATTTAAGGACCAAATGTCTGTCATCCAAGTTAAGGTGGGTCATAATCATGGAAGTTGCAGGGTGGTATGATAGTAATGGCATTTAAAGATTCCCCTGTATTGGCTTGGTTTTCAAACTGATTGTGTTAAAACCCAGAGCTTGTTAATCCCACCTGTGGGATGGACTTGTTGATGTGAAAAGAAAGTCCTGAACTGGGAGGAGCTGGTGACGCAGATTTGGAGAGACACAAGAGAGACACAAGAGAGAGGCAGAAGGACTTTTTTTGGAAGCAGCACCTCGTGGAGAGAGAGAGAGACTAAGAGAATTGTTGGTGGCCACTTTGAATTGCCCTGGACTTTTGAGACCTGTCCCCTGAGCTGCCAAGGACTGAGGAGACATGGCTGTTTTGCTGGTACTTTGTCTGTTTTGATGTTGTTTTGCCAGATTTGCCCACTGGTGAAAGACAGTCCTTTTGTTGAAGAAGTCCTGGAACCTGGCTGTTGGCTAAGAGCTCCTGAGACTGTCTTGCAGACAGAGAGTGAATACTGTCCACTGGTGAAGGACAGTGCTGTTGTTGCAGGGGTCTGGAGACTGTCCTGCAGACAGAGTGAATGCTGTCCACTGGTGAAGGACAGTGCTGTTGTTGCAGGGGTCTGGGAACCTCTCTGTTGGTTCAGAAGCCCTGAAGGATTTTCTTGTTGTATGTTTACAGAAATCCTGGGAGAGGGTTTTGATAAAGTTTTCAGGGGTTCTAGGACTGTTCTACAGACAGAGGATGAATTAATGAAGGGACTGGCAATGTATCTTGTGGCCTTGCTAAGCCTTGTCTCCCCAGGAACTAAGATTGCTGAGAACTTGCCTCTTGTCAAGATGAAGAAAAGACCTCCAT
Organism: Petaurus breviceps papuanus; assembly: GCF_028583685.1. Taxonomy (NCBI): domain Eukaryota; kingdom Metazoa; phylum Chordata; class Mammalia; order Diprotodontia; family Petauridae; genus Petaurus; species Petaurus breviceps. The sequence goes on along the minus strand of NW_027187313.1, from coordinate 816,808 downwards.
TTGGGTATTAAGTGCTGTGCTTAAACTTGATGTAACTCTGGGGTAGATTCAATTGTGATCCAGGGGTGGGGAACTTTTGACCTTTTTGTGCTCTGGGATTGAACAAATGAAGGTACTTTACTTATGTTTGGAAACTAATCTCCATTTGAGAAGAGGGGCTTTGTGGTGGACTAAATGAAGGTACAGCCTAGGGGTGGAGAAGTATTTAGAACTGAGACTTTGTAATTGATTGAATGATTGGAAGGTCCTGGGGTGGGGTTGTACTTGGAGATTATTTAATCACTCTTTGTAAATGCTGTATTTGGAATGATGTCATGTTTTGATCTTCTCTGTTCTTGGTTGGTCACTGAATAAAATGGAGAGCACCTATGCTGGTATTTTGAACCTTGGGAAGTTGCCTTTCCTTGGCATTACATTACAGGTGGTCTGCTTCTTGACAGAGGGCATGCTTGTAAAATTTGAAGATGACACAAAATGTAGAAGGGACCATTAACACATTACAGAATGGAGTTGGGATTTTTTTTTAAACTCACAAGATTAGAAAAATGGGTTAAATCCAATAAGCTGAAATTAAATTGGCATAAACATAAAGGTACTATACTTAGGCTCAAAAATCCAACCGCACAAGTAGAGAATGGAAAACAATATGTTGTGTATGAACTGGGCTTACAGGTTTTAGTAGACTACAAAATCAGGAAGAAACATATGACATATAATAGGCAAAATGGCTAATTTAATTTTATTCTGCATGAATGAAATATGAGATAATAAATAAAATGTAAAATAATCCTGATCTACCCCGCCCTTGTCAGGTCACCTTTGAAATAATGCATTATGTGTGACACATTTAGAGAGGGAAATTAGCTAGCTAGAGATTATTTGGAGTATAATCAAGATGATAAAAGAACTCAAAATCACGTCATAATGAAAAGATTAGAGAAAAGACATTGAACCCTGATAACTATCGTCAAATATGTGGAGGGCTGTCACTCAGGAAAGAGATTACATTGGTAAGAACCAAGTGCTCACAGCAGAACCTGAATTCTGTGCCAGTAAACTGGGCTGGATGGTGACTCCTCTAATGACATTCATATGGCTCATGTTTTGCCCCTCATCCAAAGAGTCTTTCTGGGACCATCTGAATTCAGCCCAATTCTGACTCTCTCCCAGAGAAATTGTGTCAGCTTACCTAAAATTGAGCATTCAAGTAAACACTTTTTAAGTACCTACTATGTACTAGGACATTGTTTGAAGTTCTGAGGGTACAAAGAAAGGTAAAAAAAAAAGTCCCTGCTTCAAGGAACTCACAGTCTAATGGGAGAGACAACATGAAAACAACTATGTAGAAGATATATTAAATTAGAGATAACCGCAGCAGGAAAGCACTGAGATTTTAACTGAGACTTGAAGGAAGCCAGAAGGTAGAGATGAGGAGGAAGAGAGCTCTAGGCACAGGTAGCAGCCAGTGAAAATGCTCACTCAGGAGATGGAGTCGTTTCAGGAACAGCAAGGACAATGTCACTGGATTGCAGAGTATATTGGGGCAGAGTGTAAAGTGTAAATAGACTAGAAAAGGGTGTGCTGCAGGGCTTAGTTATGAAGAGCTTTGAATATCAAAGGATTACATTTTTTTTTAGATTTTTCTTTTTTCTTTTTGGAGGGGGGGAAGGTAAGGCAATTGGGGTTAAGTGATTTGTCCAAGGTCACACAGCTAGTTTTGTGTTAAGTGACAAGCTGGATTTGAACTCAGGTCCTCCTGACTCCAGGGCTGGTACTCTACTCACTACACCAGCTAGCTACCCCAAAATTTTTTATCACTGGATTTTATTGAGATAAAGGAGTGACATGGTCAGACATGTTTTTTGGCTAATCAATTTAACAGGAGAATGGATTGGAGAGGGGAGAGATGAGTTAGGGAGACTTGTAGCCACTAGGTTATTGGTAACATAAGCATGAAGTGAAGAGGGCCTGAACTTCTGGGGTGGCAGTACCATAGGAAGAGAGAAGGCAAAGACGTTTCAAAGGTACAAATGACAAGATGTGGTCACAGGTTGGATACGGGGGTGTTGAGAGTGAAGAGTTGAGGATGATACTTTGGTTGCAAGACTGGGTGATTAGTGGTAGCCTTGACAGTAATAGAGAAGTTAGAAAAAGGGCAGGGTTTTGGGGAAAAGATAACAAGTTCACTTTTGGATATACTGAGTTTGAGATGTCCAACAAGCAGTCAGTCAATAAAGGATGTAAATCAAGAGAGAGGTTAGAGTTGGAACGAATAGATGCTGAGAATCATCTGCATGGAGATAATTGGTGAATCTGTAGAAGGTGATGAGATCACCAAGCAAAACAGTATAGAGGGAGAAGAGAAGATAGGGCCTTGGGGGACACTTACAGTAAAGGAGACTGAGGAATGGTCAGAGAGGTAGGATAAGAACTCTGGGAAAGTGATGTAACAACAAAAAAAGTATCAAAGAGAAGAGAGGGATTGATGGTGTTAAAAGCTCTAGAGAGGTCAAGAAGGTTGAGGACTAAGAAAAGGCCATTACATTTGGCAATCAAGTGATTATGAGTACCTTTGGAGAGAGCAGTTTCAGTTGAATGATGAGGTCAGAAGCCAGACTGCAAAGAGTTAAGAAGGGTGAAGAAAAGAAATTAAGGCACCTATTGTAGAATGTCTTCTCAAAGAGTTTATCCACAAAAGGGAGAAGAGATATGGGACAAAAGCTACTGGGATGAATGAACCAAGTGAAGGTGTTTTTGAAGTTGGGGGAAGACAAGGGCATGTTTGAAGGCAGTGGGGAAGCAGACAGGGAGAGAATGAAAATCAAATTGATCTAAATTGAGCAGCAAAGCTAAGCTGGTTTTACATCCTGGGATTGGCTGAAAGAGGGAACCCTGACTTTTAGGTGCGGTTTAGTGATCATGTAAAATGGCATTAGTTTGGACAATTTTCTCTGAGAATAGGGATGAGAAAGGGGATTAGACTGCTAGACAAGACAGGATGGAATGGAATCAAATCACTTATGGTTTTCCTCCAGCTTTGTTGAAAAGCATCTGAGTAGGAGTGAAGGCAGAGGATGGTGGGAGTAATCCAAGGCTGAGGTTTGACAAAGCAGTCTTTGACAAGATATGGGGGCAAATGATTCAAGAGGACTGTATAGAGTGGAACTGCTCAACAAGGGGTCAAAATGGAAAAGGAGGAGTGTGTAAACCTGAACTAGGAATCGGGGTCTATGGGAAAACTTAAGAGCTGTGTGCTATATAGGTGATAATACCCATTTGCACTACCATACACTGCCTGGAAGGTGGAAACTCTTCAGAGACCAGTCAAGGGAAGAGAAGACACTTATACAAATCCCAAACTAAAAGTTCACTACCTCAGCAGTGAAAAGGCTTAGCTCAGCAGAGGAGTGCTCTGATCTGAGCACACAGAACTGATGGTGGGCCCTCACATTAACCCACACGTGTCACGTTCTTCGCCCTCATCACCTCACGGCTGGACTATTGCAATAGCCTGCCTCAAGTCTCTATCTCCCCATTCCAATCCATTTTACATTCATCCACCAAAGCGATCTTCCTAAAGGGCAGGTCTGACCATGTCATCCTATCACTTCACAAACTCCACAATGGCTCCCTATTGTCTCCAAGACCAAACACAGAATGCACTGTCTGTCATCCAAAGCCCTTCATAACAGCTTCCTCCAACCTTTCCAGCCTTCTCACACCTCATTCCCTGCCACATACTCTTCATTTCAGTGACACCGGCCTCCTTGTTCCAAGAACAAGATGATCCATCTCTCAGCTCTGGGCATTTTTAACTCTGCCTATCATGGTATCCTGTAAGTCCCAACTCAAATCTTTTATAGGAAGCCTTCACCAACCCCTCTTAATTCTATTATCTCCCTTTGTTAATTATTTTCTATTTATACTGAATAAAACTTGTTTATATATAATTATTTACATGTCTCCTCTGTTAGTTGTGAACTCCTTGAGGGTAGGGACTATCTTTTAATCTCCAGAGTTTAGCATAGTGCTTGGTTTATAGAAGTTTCTTAATAAAAATTGATTGATTGATTTGTGCTTAAACTTCTAGCTAAAGGACATTAGTTTTGTTCATCTGTTCAGTTCTTTATGTCTGTCAAAATAACTTAGGAGTTTTCTTTATATACCTGTATTTTAGGGGCAGTTAGGTGAATAGAGCACTGGCCCTGGAATCAGAAGGACCCGAGTTCAAATCCAGCCTCAGAAACTTAACACTTACTAGCCGTGTGACCTTGGGCAAATCAGTTAACCCCAATTGCCCTGCTTTCCTCCCTCCAAAAAAGCAATAAAAAAAATAAAATATGTACTTGTATCTTAGATTAATGGCCATGTATCTAAAATTTTGTCATTACTGTAAATTTTTTTCTATTGATTTTGTCTGATGCCTGAAATATATAAAAAACAGATTTTGTTCATTTAGCTTATATCCTGTTAACATTGATAAAATTGTTTAATATCTCAACTAATGTGTTAGTTGAACATTATAGATTTTCTTAAAATATGCAATCATGTCATCTGAAATGGAGATAGTCTACCTTTTACATTGACCATGCTTATTCACAGAAAATCAAAACCTCAGATGTCATACAATCTTTTATGTATATAGGAATTAGCACACTGTCATTTCTTGAATACCTTCAATGATGGGGAGTTCAACACCACATTCTTTTTTGTCTTAATTTTATACCTAACATTTTATAAACCAAGTCAAATAGAGGTTGACTTGTTCTCTATTCTTTGCTCTGGTAATCCAAAAAAATTCAACTTACTTTAATTTTGAAGCTCATAAACTTAATAGGCTGTTTCCTTGAATCCAAAGAACCTTGAAGGGTCTATACCTGTACAAGTGTATCATGGCTTTCTGGGTGTGGCTCCCAGAGAAGGACATCTCTAGTGTCTCCTTTCCCTACTCTTCTCCAAGTATTTTTTCCTTGTTCCAACATGACATCTCTTTGCTACATCCCTACCATTCAAAACGCCATCATAGTGGGACCTTCCCTTTTTTGATTACATCCCTCCCAAAGCAGCAACTATTATTTCACTACATTTTGTAAGAAGCCTCCTCAGGTAAGGCCACACTCCCAGATGAACCCCAAGTTAACCTAACTACCTCAATTTAAGGTTTTGTTTTGCAGGAATATACTACCTATGTGAATAACTCCCACAAAAACACAGCTTGAGATGAAACATTGCCAGAAGTTCATCCCACAGCAATAGATTATAAATTTTCTTCAGTGTCATGGATGGTAGATACATTTCTAAGTAGCCAAAATTAAAAACCTGAAATCTTGACAGAAACCAGACTATATTAGGCCTAGATTCAGTAAAGCTGCTTAGAAACTCTACCAGATATGACACATTGCCATCTGAGGGAGACTAGAGGTTTGCAGCTAGTGCAGAGGGGAGAATGTAAAACTGGGGAGTCTCAGAATGTGAATTCAAGTCCCAGTTCTACAATTTATTGCGTGTGACCTAGGGTAAGTCACATGGCTTCTCCAGATTCATCTGTAAAATAAGGAGGTTGTATTAGATAATCTCTAAGGTCCTTTCCAGCCCTAGATAGATGTGTGGTAGATCCTGTGGGTGAAAAGAGGGGCAGGGCAGCTAGCAGACACAAACCAGTGACAGTAGAAAGGATGTGGGAGGAGCTTCTCTTTTTTCACCAGAAAACTTCTGACTTCAAGTGTCAAATCTAAGTAGTGATAACTCTCAGATGAGTTTGGATACTTTTTCTATAACAAAAACTATCATCTACCACTGAGGTAGGTATAACACAACTCTCCAAAGGAACTAAGCAATGGATAAGTTGTGAGCCTAGATGCCATGTCTAGAAGGAGTCAGTTTAATCAGATCTCAAGCCTGAACAGCCACATAACTTTAATCCACCTTTGAGGACAATCAGTGTGATAGGGACTGAGCCTGTATAAATTTGGCTTAAGTTTTGTATTTTTTTAAACCCTTTTTTTTCTTGTTCTCATGTCCAAAAGCAACTAGGTGAAATTAATTTAATGTCTTTGCTGTGAATGGAACTGCTGCTTTTCCCTAGACGTATATATAAAGTGCTTATAATCTCCCTGAGATACTTAGCAATAGAAATGAATAAAGATTTAAACTGGGCAGCAAAGCCAAACTTGTGTATCCTAGGGTTGGCTGAAGGAACCCCGACTTTAGGGTGGGGCTTCGTGATAATGTAAAATGGTGTTGCTTTGGACAGCTGTCTGTAACAGGCTCTGAACCGAGTTGTAGAGAGGGGTACCTCCTGTCTTTACCACTACCATTACATGTAAAGAAGCTACACTAACCAGGGCCTTTTGATTTTAAAGCTTGGGGATGCAGCCTACCAGAACAAGGACATTCTCATGGAAAGTAGCTGAGATCATTTCTTTTTAGTTGAGCCATTTTTCAGTCGTGTCTCTCTGTGACCCCAATTTGGGTTTTTCTTGGCAACGATACTGGGGTGATTTACCATTTCCTTCTCCAGCTCACTTTACAGATGAGGAAACTGAGGCAAACAGGGATAAGTGACCTGTCCAGGGTCACACAGCTTGGACATGTCTGAGTGTTTCAGAAAGATCAGCCTTTCTGGTTCCAAGCCCAGTCCTTTATCCACTGCACCACCTAGCTGCCCCATTTGTTTCATTACAGGCTAGCTATTAAGAAGGCTGAGTAGTGATTAGTTTTATGTAATTTTAAATCCTGCCTTGACATTTCTGAATAAGGCATAGTTTCTACATGTTCAATAGGTATTAGCATAAAACAAAAGAAATTCTTCATTTAGCCTTTATCATTCAACTGGACATCAAGAACAAGGAAATACTGCCTCAGACTCATGTTGTGCTGGACTGAATGCTCTGTTATAACATTAGGAAAGATTTGTGAGAGATTTTGACAGTAGGGGTCACCTTTCCATTTAAAAGTTCCACAAATTTTCTCTGAAAATCAGATTTGGGGTACTCAACACATTTAAGTAATAATAGTAGCTGGGCAATATTACTGCCAAGTCTTGTTTCTAAGGATATAGCATTTTTTCACCCAAAGAATTATTAAAGCAAATTCTACAAATATAAAATTTCCCAGAAACTAAATCTTACAGTCACTAAATAGGGGAATGAGAAGCCTCAGATATGATGTTTTCCCAGAATTTTTCATTCTTAATTAGGAATGTTGAAAAGGAATTAGATACAAAGAATTTGTCAGCTATTTGGCAGTGCTAAAGGGAAAGCAATACTCTATCTGATGGAAGCAAGTATTCTAGTCACTTCAGAAAATATACTTGAGAGTAAAAATGGGAAAATTCTCGTAGCCTGGATAGAAAAACCCATAAGGGTATGGTGATAGAAGGCTAAGATCTGGAAGAAGACAAAAATTGGCTTTGACTCTCATTTACTATGTCACTTAATTCCTCTGAATCTTAGGTTCCTCAGCTGCAAAAGGGAAAATATTAACGTAACATCTGCTTCACAGCAGAGCAAGGAACAAATAAGATATTTGTAAAGTGCTCTGTAAAGCTTAATTTACTATACTACTCAGCCACTACTATTAATGATAGTTTCCCAAATATGAAAAGAAAAACCAGGAGCTCTGGATAGCAAATATGAGCGTTCTGGTCACAGGAATATCATATCCCAACTGTGAAGTAATATACTGACATCCTAATCTACTAATGAGTCTCTTAAGAATCTGGTAACCCAGTTTCCTAGAGCCTGATCACCTACTGGATGAAATGATAAAACTGAGTTTCTGAAACTGAAAAGTTAAAGATTAGTCCCTGAATGTATGAGGCTCCATCAGAGCTACTGAATGGTTTGCTGCTTCAACATCATCTCCTAGGTGCAACACAGATCATTGAGTCACCTCACTTCCCCTCATACTTACAACTATCACCCACGCTTACTACAGACAAACTATTTCATACTAAATTTAATAAGATCAACAGCAGGTAGAAAGTTACTATGCTGAGGGATGCTAAAAGACGACAGAGGGTCGCTGAATGAAAGCAGTAGATTCCAGGCATAGATGTCCTTACAAAGCTGCTTATTACAAAATCACTTGATACATCTGACATGCTTTGGGCTTTTTTAGACTTAACAGTTGCCAAATGAAAAATATTAACACAATAACTTGACAGCTACAATGTATCAATTTCTTTAGCCTCAGTCAATAATCAATTCATTAGAATAAATTACTGGGCTTTATTTTTGGTTATGACAAGCTATATTGAATAAGGCACATTCTCTATTATCCAAGAGACAAATGCAAAAGCAGCCACTCTTACGTAATGGTGAAAATTCCTGGCAGAATCAGGAATTTTGATATTAATATGGACACCGCTCTTCTAGTTTACATCATTGTATATATTTGGTTTCAGTGTCAACATCCTGTCCTTTTTTAATGGCAATACTTCTTACCCTATTGCTTCAAAGCACTTAGGTCCTCTTTTTAATCAGAAAAATCATCTTTGTAGGGAACACAATTGGCTCTTTGAATAAAAAGTAACCAATATATGGATTTTTACAGAAAATAAATATAAGTTGAAAAACATACCAGAAATGATTTAGGAAGAAAGGAGTCAATTTGGGAAGGGAAGGGATGAATATATAAGCTCTGCAGTTCTTTGCTCTCATGCTCTCCTATGGCTTAGTTTAGTACACTGTATTCTTTATTTTGGGAAAAAGAAAACCAAAAAGATCTGAGAAATACCATTACACAGAGTCAGAGGTAAAGGTCAGTATAAGTGGAAATGAGTTTAATGAAGTCATCTTCAGTAGGGCCTGGGGAATTTGAGTTGTCATCTTTAGATATGTTACAACCTGAGATCTAGAACTTAGCATAAACCAGAAAAAAGGCACATGTGCAAAGTCATCTGAGTGATGCTAGCTCAGGGATATGAGTAACCTCTCCTGGATGAAATCTGATAGTAGTAGCTTCTCTTTGTGTAAGTGTTAGAACAGTCACTAAATGTACAAATGAAGTTCAGAATACAGGAAGAGTCTTAATTGACAGACAAAATGACTCCTGCTTTCTTTTGCAAACTTAATATTAAAGTCTTGGTTTATGAGTATATCTTTGTTTTTTAAATTCATTGTTATCTGGAAATATTTCAGATATATACATGAAAAAATTTAAGGCTACAGGTTATATATTATGTTAAATGTCCAAGAAACAATTCTGTAAGTCAAGCAAGTAACAGATCATAAGTATTTATGAAATATGAAGTAGCATGAACAGGTAATTTAAAAATCTGAATAGCATTTAAAAGACTCTGTTGAGAATAATTTAAGAGATTACAATAGATTAAAGACTTTGGTCAGTTTTTGTTTTTAAAAATGTAGTTTTTAGCTTTAAAAAATATATTACTCATATTGCAATGTCTCTTTATATAGTGCTTATTAAAATGGTCTTTGAAACTGAATACATAAACTTGACATTTTGAGAGAATTAACTTTGATCTTTATATGGGAGGAAAAGTGTGTTATAGCAAAAGCAATGAACAAATCACCAAGAGTTCTAGGTCACATCTTGAAGTGGAGGGGATGTTGAACTGAAGAAAGAAAAAAAGAGCTAATCCCAGGTTCAAGTGCTGACCTAACAGAAAGGCATGCTCCAGTCTGGTTCTCTCCTTAGATAAGACCTGAGGTAGTTCATTTCTGTGGACCGATGTAATAGTTCTTCAAGGCACCACTGATTTTACTTATATTGAGGCCATCTATGATATGTAAATGCTGGGAGAACCAAAACATACTAGATCCCTTTTTCTGCCTCTTTTTCTTAACTGACACTAATGTTTTAAGCTTCTGTTCATATCTTACCTCACTAGTATGAGATTCCATCATTAAGTCAAAAAATTACAAATATGAACCAGTCAAGCTTGGCCTCCTCCTGCCAAACTGAGCCTAACTGTAAAAAAAAAACAACTTGATTTAAATCTATGTGTTTTCTCATTACACTTATTTCCAAAAACACTTTCCTAAATCCTTATGTTTTAAGTATCAATGATGCACTTCAGTTTACCCCAGGGTCTTCTTTTCTTGACAAATTCTAGCTCTTTCCGCCCCTTTAGTCCCTTTAACTATCACTCTCTATGCTTTCTTAGGTATGTATCCCTTATGAACACAAAGTAATGAGGTGACCTCCCCCGAAAAGACATACTAGCCCCGTCAAGAAGTCACACACATCACAAAGAGGTCACCAGATAGTGCTAAGTCAGAGTTCTGGGTCTGTTCTTGGGTCTGTCTCACTTTCGAAGGTCGTTGGTCATTTAAAGCTTAGCTACCTAGTGTTGTCTACTTCAAAACCTTGCAGTCTGTTTGGCGAGAGTCCTCTAACTGAGAACACTAACTCTCTGGTGAGAAGATACCTTCTTATATTCTCACTTGAAACAGTAATGAAGACCCTGTAGTTAACCCTTGAAAGTAATAATATTCTCCTAAGATAGAGACCTGTGATGTTATTTTTTCATATTTAAAAAGAACTCTCAGTTGAAAAAACTATTGTGCTGTATTTCAGAACTGATTGGTTTCATCAGTTTTCATTTAGGAAGCTCTAACAAGAGGTAAAAAGATTTTAAAAGTGCAGATTTGTCCTAAAATTAATAGGATGCTTCTCAGAGTTTTCTCTCAAGTTTTCAAAGACCTATGCTGTCCTTAGTGTAAGCCTATACTGGATAGAATTCTGCGCTTAGCTTCATAGAAAACAACCTTTTTCTTCTATCTTCTTGACTGGTTGGACTGGCAGCACCAGGTGGGAGATGCGACTCCACAAGCCACTTAGTTTGTCTGAATCCATATGATTGAAGGAGCTGGGGGTGTCTGAATTAGTGAACCTAGCCCAAAGCAAGTCCCTCACTTTTTCTTCAGTTTCCCTTGGACCCACACCTGTATCTAGTGTCTCCTCTTCCAGTAGAACTGTCAGCACCAAGGCAACGTCCTTGAAGGCTGCATTCTCATGGTCACAATACTTGTAGAAAATCAAAGTGGAGCCTGCAGGAAGGGACTCAAAGCGATGGACCACTGCGGCTTTCCGTCCAACCTCAAACCCAGTACTTAGCTCGATATCCACAAACAGCTTGATGGTGTCGCTGTCCTCAGAGGTCCGCTGAGCACCATCGATCTTGATGGCCGTGACGTTCTGGGAGGATGTGTAGGCATCAGCAATGAGGTGGCTCAGGCACTTCAAGGTCTCCTTCCCTTCCTGAGCAGCTGTAAAGATGACAGTGGCTGGCTCTGTAGGACTAGATGCATTCAAGTGCTTCTGGAGAAACTTGCGTCCCCGCTGCCAGAGGTAAGAGCTCTGGCCTGGAAATTTGTCCTTCAGTTGGCTGAACTGATTCAGAAAGGCTTCCAAAGCAGGGTTTTTGGGCACATGCTGGGCCTGGGATGAGAAGCTGCCACACCAGGAAATGATGAATACCACAGAAATGAATACAGCCAAAAGACCAATGACACGTCCTGCAAGAAGGTAAAGAAAGAAAATTAGAGAAAGCATGAATCATACATAAATCTTGGGACAATTAAAGAGGAACCAATGAAGACAGACCACTAAGCATACACTTTTACTGGTACTGGTGGCCTTTTCCTAATCCCTCTGACTTTTTCTCAACCCCAAATCCCCTAGACACCCATTCTCTGCTCTGAGAAAATCTTATTATTACAAGGGCCAGGTGAGGAAAATGCCAGCACACATTTAAAAATGACTAACCAAAGATTACTTTTCAGTTTATATCTTGTGACATTTCCTTCCTATTCTGGGAACTTCCATATTGCTACACACGGCAAACTGCTTGCCAGATCTCAATGTTAACACCCATTCTTTCATTCTTTTCCTTTTTTTTTTTTTTTTGCTTTTTGGAGGGGGAGGGCAGGGCAATTGGGGTTAAGTGACTTGCCCAAGGTCACACGGCTAGTAAGTGTGTCAAGTGTCTGAGGCTGTATTTGAACTCAGGTCCTCTTGACTCCAAGTGCGCCACCTAGCCACCCCTTTAACACCCATTCTTACAATTATCTAATGTGCCATTTTTTTTTTACCTACAAATGTATATTTTGAGTTACTTTTTGTAATTTTGGAATAAACAGCTAATTTGCTCCACAGATTCTTTTCAAGGTTCTTTCCCACATCCTGGGTCCTCTCTTTGCTTTCTTCAGGTGAGAGTGTTTCTACTGGTTCTTGATGATGACTTTTAACCTCTGGGAACAAAAGAAGAAAAATACAACAAATCATTAAGAGGATTCTTAGCTATCTAACCATCACTGACCTAAGGGATCTGATTCCTCAAAAGATTTGTATATGTTTTAATACAGATCTAAAATGAAAGGTTATCATGAGAACATTGTATAAAGTAACAGAAGCATTGTGAACTGATCAACTATGATAGACTTAGATCTCCCTAGCAATACAATGATACAAGAAAATTCTGAAAGACTCATGATGGAAAAGGCTATCCTCATCCAGAAAAAGAACAATGGAGTCTGAATGCAGACTGAAGCATACTATTTTCACTTCCCCCCCCCTCTTTCTCATAGTTTTTTCCCTTTGGTTCTAATTCTTCTTTCACAACATGTCTAATGTGGAAATACGTTTAACATGATTGTACATATATAACCTATATCAGATTGCTTGCTGTCTTGGGCGGGGGGAGGAAAAGAGGGAGAAAAATTTGGAACTCAAAATCTTACAAAAATTAATGATGAAAACTATATTTACATGTAATTGGAAAAAAATAAAGTACTATTAAGTGAAAAAGTTTAAAATGTTAAAAAATAAAATCAGGGACAGCTAGGTGGCGCAGTGAATAGAGCACTGGCCCTGGAGTCAGGAGGACCTGAGTTCAAATGTGACCTCAGATGCTTACCAGCTGTGTGACCTTGGGCAAGTCACTTAACCCCAATTGCCCTGCCTTCTCCCCTTCAAAAAAGAAAAATTTAAATGAAAGGTTATTTTTCTTCTCTCAGTTTTCTTTAAGACTTGACATTTGTTTTCCTTCCAACTGGGGGAATACAAAATGTTTCTTCTTGATCAGTAACTACAAAGTGAAGTAAAACTCACTACCTCATAAGGGAATAAGAAAATTTTCTCCAAAGATTTTCAATTCTAGGCTAGCTTTCAGGATGAAGGCTAACTTCCTTTTTTTCTTTTTGGAGGGAAAAGGCAGGGCAATTGGGGTTAAGTGACATGCCCAAGGTCACATGGCTAGTTTTTGGTTAATTTTTTTATGTTAAGTGTGTGAGGCTGGATTTGAACTCAGGTCCTCCTGACTCCAGGGCCGGTGCTCTGTTCACTGAACCACTTAGCTTTCCCCACTATATGATATTGTAAGCAAAATTTAGTTTCTGGCTAATAGATAATTTTTGTATCCAATAACTCACACTAACATGTAGCTTCTAAAGTAAATGACAAGGTAACAATCAGTTTTTATCCATGGTGGCAAAAGTTCTATATCAGTTCTTTCTGTTTACTGGGAAATCTGGATGCAGTCTATTAGTCTTCTGGAAAGAAAAGTACAGATACACCTAAACGATTTAATTTCAGAGATATTTAGCAGGCAAAACTGACAGGTAGACCTCCCTTTGATGAGACAAGCATCAAGGGAAAAATCCACTAAACTGAATATTGTATTGAATTATTCTTTTGTCTGGGTGATTGTGCATAAATGGAATTGTTATAATATACAGGTTTTTCCCATACACAATACAAAATAAATTCAAAAGTAACTGGCTGGGGTGGGGGGTATAGCAGTTAGGAGAACTACAAAAAGACCCCATATAGGGGACAGTATTTGAACTGAGTTTTGAATAAAACTCAATTAGGGGAACTATATAACAGGCTAAGTTAAAGAAGAAATGCATTCCAGGCATGGGGGCCAGCTTATCCAAAGGCACAGAAGAGGGAATGTCATGTTGTGAGGGAGAGTTAATTAGTAATTCAGAAGAAATGTAGGTACAGGTACAGTACCAACAATAAGGGTTCTGAGATAGTTTGGGTTCTGACTCATGTAAACAATAACGTTAAGAAATGTTGATTAGCTACTTTATCTGACTGAATTATTTTTTCTTACCTTGTACTCCAACTCGTTTCCTCACCACAATATCATTTTCTAGTGCTTCTTTAGTAGGAACTGAGCTCTGCGTTTCCATGGTGTCCTGGGGAATACTGGATTTTTCATAATCTTCTCTGAGGACTACAGAGCTGTTCTCCTGGGGAAGGGTGGGACTTTCCTTTTCATTTAAGGAACTGTCAGTGTTTTGATCCAAGGGTCTTTCACATGGTCCTTCTGAATTGTGAGGATAACCTTGTTTACCACTGGGATCATCCTGGCTCTCCTCCTGCTCTGGTTTTATCTCTGGAGAGTTCCCTTCATCAGTTTCACCAGCATTTGCAGATTTATTTTCTGCATCCAGGCTTTGTGACCCTATTGTTTCTACCCCCATGACATCCTTAAGTCCAGAAACAGGACATTCAGCCTGGGTTTCTTCAATGGCACTTGGTACCATTAAAGTCTCCTGAGCCTGAGGAATCATTGTTGGATCTTTTTCCAGATTCTCTTTCATCTGACATTCTGTTTAGAAAAAAATTCACAATTTAGTGTACTTTCTTGAGAATGACTGAAAATGTCCCTCTGCCTTTTAAAAAAGTGGTTTCTGGTATACATTCTTTACTTCCCCTCCCACTAAAGATGTTTTCTTTTGCCTAAATATCATGTTTACATTATCATCATTTCAGTTCTGCTTGGCAGAGCTCCATTTTTCTTTACTTCACCAGTAACCTGGATTCTACTCCTGGTTCTCTTGGCTTTGCTACTAGATGAGCTTTCACCTTATCTTGCCAGGGTCCAGCATCCAGAGCCCACTCTGTATCATGCCTCCTTCTCTATTTGGACCTCTTCCCCACTGGTAACCTGAATTCTACCCCTCAGTACCCCCTGCCCAGTTCTTGCTCCCCTTATTATCTTCTTCCATCAGAATGTAAGCTCCTCAAGAGTAGAACTATCTTGCTTGCTCATATTTTATTCCCCAGATTCAGCACATAGTAAGCACCTAATAAGTGACCTATAAAATATATTATTTTTATCCTGGGAAGACTCTCCACCTATATCTTATATATCTATTAGCAGACTGGAACATTTGAATCGAGTTCTTCTGCCTCTGCTAAAATGATCAGAGCCAACTAAGTATATGAAATCCCAATGCCCTTTAGACTCTACAAACTTTATCCTATAGGCCTTTCCACCATTCTTTTTTAATGTATCTATCATTCTTGAATTTCATCATCATTCTTCAAAATTACAGGTTACCAATTTGGGCATGGCTTCTTAGTCTTTGGAACCAAAAGGTATCTCTATCTTATATTCTGATAAAATGCTAGTTTTCTTTTTGTTTTCCCTGCACTGGAGATTTTATCAGTAGAGTGAATTCCTGGGGTAAATGCTCCCTCCACCAAAGAAGTATATTCTCTGTATATTAGAGAGTTGCCTGAGGAGTGACTAGCTACACGGTCACACAACTAACACAGGACTTAACCCTAAGTGTTCATGATTCCAAGGTTGGCCTTCTATCTGCTACACTATACTTTATCTATCATGTACTTACTATCATTCTATTATTCAGCAAAACTTAATAATAGTAGTCATAGCCAATTAACCTGTGCCAAACTGGAAATACTAACCCAGATATTTTTGTTTAAAAGGGTACTTAATGGACAGTGATTTTTTTTATCTTAATGCATCCTGTTTTCTAGAATACATACCATGAGCCTCAGATTTCAGTACTGCAAAGACTGTACATACCTTCTTGAGGATTTCTGTATCCATTGTCACTCATTTTTGTGCCCTCTCTCTTCTGGATGTGATGTAGTCAGTTTTATTCCCTGGTTTTCCTTATGATGATATCTTGCTTTCTTCTATTTTGTTCAGAAACAACTCTCTCAATCTCAGTAAGTTCATGCCTCCCAGGACCCAGAGACCAGGGCTCAGAGTAACTTAAGGCAAACACAAAAGTATAGTTGATTAATGCAAACACCTAAATAGTTTAATGAATAAAGTTTCTAGGCACATGATGGTAAATAACAATCAGTTTTTTGTAATGTAAAACAGTTACATTCCTTATGCCTAGAACATCCTCC
Source organism: Petaurus breviceps papuanus (assembly GCF_028583685.1). Classification (NCBI taxonomy): domain Eukaryota; kingdom Metazoa; phylum Chordata; class Mammalia; order Diprotodontia; family Petauridae; genus Petaurus; species Petaurus breviceps. The sequence continues at coordinate 800,656 of NW_027187313.1, read as the reverse complement.
CTCCTCATTTGTTTTACTTCCTTTTGAAATACTATCTAACCTTTAAAACCCAGCTCAAATAACCTGCCTTTCACTGATCCCTCCAACTCTCCTAAATGAAAGTAATTTCCCCTTACTGCTGAAGTCTCTTAGCACTCTGAATTTTTCATATTTATCCTGTTTTATAGTTTTTTTACAAAGATATTTTCTTTCTCCTACTAGGGGCAGGCCCAGTAGTGTATTATTTACTTCTCTACTTCCTTCTGTATCTTGTATAATGCCTAGTAAATAGGCATGATGTAAAAATAATTAGTTAATTTTTTAGTTCTTTAAAAGATTTCTTTCCATTATGAAACATTTTGGGCGAAAAACAAAAACCATCCAGTTATTGTGAGGATGAAACTTATGGTCCTGAGATCATAAACACAACTAAAAATAACCACATCACTGCCAACTATTCTAAATGTTAGAATCTATTATCTTCCTGTGTTAAAGATGATGAAGCTTATCGTAAGCCTATTTTTCTGAGAAGTTATACATGTAATCAAAATTTATAAATGAATTCTAAAATGCTAGAAAGGAACTAAAGTGAAAAGAAAATCATTGCTAAACTATTATTTGTATTCAATACTATATAGATTCTTTATGAGACTTCAATTCCCTTCTAGTTCACATGGATAGATTCAATTTTTACTGCTAATCTGAAGTTAATATTTATCATAATCATAAAATTTCCAAACATATTTAGAAGGGATCTCAGTAACTATCTTGTAGTCTAACTCACACCCAAAAAGGAATCCTCTCTACAATATACCTGAGAAGTGGTAATCCAGTCTCTGCTTAGACTTCTAATGGAACAGGAATCTACTCCCAAGGTACCTCCCTTTACCCCTCTTCAACTTATGGATGCCTCTGAATCTTGCGAAGTTTTTCCTGACATCAAGTTTGAATCTGCCTCTTTGAATCTTTCAACCATTGTTTCCAGTTCTGCCCTCTAGAGAAATTCAGAGAAACATGGGAAGACTGATATGAAATGAAGCAAAATGTAATAAGCAGAACATGGAGAACTATTATGTACCATGATTACAATAATATAAACAGAAAGAATGCTAAAAGGAAGCCAAACTGTGATTGGAAGTGATGATCTCACGGAGAAGAAATGAAATGAACCTCTCTCTTGATTTCAGTAGAGATGTGGGACGACAGTTTTAGAATGTTGTACACACACACTGTCAGAGATTCTTACTGTGTGAATTGGTTGTCCTTAACTTCTTCTTTGTTACAAGGGAGGGGTAAAGGTTGGAGGTGAGGAGGTGGGCTTACCTGAAGATGTGATATAAAAATGGGAATCATCAATAAAACTTACTTTAAAAAGTATCTACAGTAGAAAAGGTCAATTTAGACCAAAACAAGCACCAAGAATCATTATTTGTAATTTGATCTGCAGCTCAGGGATATTGACAGAAAAGCCATACCTCTGACATTCCCACACAAACTTATCCTCCAATATATAAGGAAAGTGCAAATCCTAGGCTTTTTTGAAGTTTCTCCTAAACCTATATTACAAAATAAGTATAGTTCAAAAGAAGATTGTAATTTGACATCAGAATAGAAAATACAGTTTTTTCTCCCAACACTTAAACTTTCAGATTTAATTGGGTTAGAATACAAATTCTGAATGTTCTGTAATTTCCCTTATCACCCAACATTATCTTTTTTCACCACTTGTTTTTTCCTAAATAGAAATTGAACAATTTATTTATTTGTTGCTTTTTGGAGGGGAAAGGCAGGGCAATTGGGGTTAAGTGATTTGCCCAAGGTCACACAGCTAGTAAGTGTTAAGTGTCTGAGGCAGGATTTGAACTCAGGTCCTCTTGACTCCAGGGCCAGTGCTCTATTCACTGAGCCACCTAACCACCCCAACAATTAGTTTATTAAAGAAAAAATCCCCTTGATCTTTCACTAGTAGTGATAATTTGCCATTTCTGACAGCAGATGAAAAGAACTTCCCCTGGGCAATTTCAATCAGCTGAATTTTCATATGGTGCCCAAAACCATAACAGAAGGATATAAAATAACTTCTGTAAAACCCTGGAGTTCTCATTTAAAAGATTTCCTACAGCAATACCACTACTAGGTCTATATCCCAAAGAGATCAAAGAAAAAGTATTCAAATGTACAAAAATATTTATAGCAGGTCTTTTTATGGTAGCAAAGAACTGGAAATTGAGGGGATGCCCATTAACTGGGAATAGCTAAACAAGTTGTGGAATATGATTGTGATGGTATACTATTGTGCTATAAGAAATGACAAAGGGGATGGCTTCAGAAAAACCTGAGATTTATATGAACATCTGGATACAAAGTAAAATGAGCAGAACCAGGAGAACATTATACACAGTAACAGCAATATTGCAATGATGAAAAATACTATCCACCTCCAGGGAGGGAACTGATGAACTCTGAGTATATATTTAAGCATATTTTTTCCACTTTATTTTCCTTGCCTTTTTTTGTTGTAACACGGTTAAAATGAAAATGTGTTGCATGACTTCACATGTATAATAGGTATCATATTGCTGCCTTCTCAATAGATAGGAGAGCATGAGAGAAGAAAGAATCTAGAACTCAAAATTTTGTAATGAATGTATATAAAATACATGTATGTACACATATACATATGTGTGTACATATGTATGTATTTGTATATTTATTTCCTCTATGGTATATTTAATTTTCTTTTTCCTATTGGAGAGCAATTGGGGTTAAGTAACTTGCCCAAGGTTACACGGCTAGTGTGTGTGTGTGTGTGTGTGTGTTTGTGTGTGTGTGTGTGTGAAGTGTCTGAGGCCAGAACCAAACTTGGGTCCCTTTACTCACTCTGCACCACCTAGCCACCCCTGGTATATTTAATTTTCAAGGCTTTTCTAGTCCATAACATTTATTTCATTTTTAGAAGAGTTTCCCTGATAAGTTTTGTATTATGTAATCCCTTGAAAGAGCTCTTAGTTTTACTGTACTCATTTTTTGACAACTACTCCAAGGCAGTGTAGTATAACAGAAAGAGCACTCCATTTAGAATCTGAAACTTTGGTTCAAATTCTGACTGCCACTTTATTATCTGTGTGGCAACTTGTACCACAGGTTCTTACTCCAAGGCCAATGGTCTTTCTACCCTGCTGCCAATTACAAAGCAAAGCTCTTCAGGCCAATGCTATTATCTCTACATTACTGATAAATTCAAATAAATAAAGATTCTGTGACTCACAAAACCAAAGGTTACATGACAATTTCACGGCTTAACTGGTCATCCAGTTCAGATCTCTATATACTACCATACCAGTATGTCCTTCACTGTAAACATTTTACCCCATGTTTCCTCAAGGTGTTATAAGACATCAGAAAACCCCAAAGAACTGGATTAGTGAGGTTAAAAAAAAAATTTAATCTCCCACTATTAGGTAACTTAATCTTTATTACCCCAATGGGTCATTAATTTACTAATAAGATACATTAGAAAAGGTTAGGTTAGAGGCTTCAAAATTAATTTTAAGCCAATAGGAAAGATAAGTTAAGGAGGTATTATCATTATTATTGTTATGATTATTATTTTATATATTATTGTATAATAATGAGTATTATTGTTATGATTATGATTTATTATTGTTTAATGTAAGAATTGAAATAACATAAAAGATGTCTGGCCAGGTACAAGGATCCATTTTAGTTAACAATATAAATTAAAAATATAAAGTTTGGAGAGACTGCTGGCCTCTAAGACTTAGGTTCAAGTCCTCCCTCTTCCACATATAGGCTGTATGACTCTGGACAAGTCACTTAACCAACCCGATAAGCCACCAATAAGATGTACTGCAGGCCTGATCTATTTTGACTGTTAGAGCTCCTCATTGGGAACTGATACAAACAACATCTCAGGTCTGGTAAAAAAGAAATAATAAAGTCTTACAATTCAGTATTTGTGATAATACAAAGAGTTATAATAGGTTTGGTGGGTACAGCTGAGTTTTAAATAATTTTTTTAAAATTCAGTTCAAAACAAACATACTATACTAGTAGGAGGGCTAGACTGGTTTCATTTTCGTCTGCATCTCCACAGCTTTGCAGTGCCTGTCACATAGTTGGTAGTTAATAAATACTTATTAATTGACTGTTACAATGCAAAGTCATTCTAAATATCATGTGTAAAGAAGGACAGGGTAACTTTCTGTGATTTGGAGACAAAACAGGGCATTGCACATTTATATTACATAACCAAAATGGTAGATGCATTAGAGGACCTATGTGTTCAGAAGCCTCAAACTTTCCTCTTTCCCAACTCTTAAAAAAGGCTTTAGAGAAGTTCATCATAAGGTTCTATCTTCAACTCAGCACTATTCTTAATTGTACTACATAGTTAACTGAGTAAGGATTTCAACTAGACCCAGGAGCTAGGTTTCCAGTTCATTCTCTAAAACCTATAAGAGTTCCCCTTTTCCCACCGTTCCACTGAAACACAAAATAATGTATTATTCCTTATTTGGTGACTTTTTTTCCTGAGGGGGGAGGGGAGCTGGGGTTGGTAAACGGGTAATACTGAAAAGCAAGCATTCTAGAAACAAACAATATAAAGTTAAATGTTAATTTTAATCACAGAATTGTTAGTGCTAGGAGTTTAAAGATCAATTCATCTAACCCCTTTATGTTCCAGATGAAGAAATTAAGTTTACTTACTCATAGATTCTTGATCACAGGAAAAGCATTCTTAATAGTGGATTTTGAATCAAAGCCCACTTCAATAATCAAATTCCAAAGGCATGAAACTTTTCAGTTTTCAATCCGGACTGGAAAAACAGGTAGCTACACACACACTCCTGGCCTCAAATCCTTCCTCGGTCAACGTGACAGTGAACTTTGCCTCAAGGAAAAGGCCTCCAGTGGAATGCTGGGAGTAGTAGTTTTTCCTATTTCCTATAAGGAAGCTTATGTAACTATTAAGTTATGACTATTAACAACATGTACTTGCCTTCATTTTTTTGGTAAGCAGTACTTCAAAATTCTTATTTTCAGAAAATTATTAATATTCTAAAGATATGCTCCCATCTTCTGCTGACATCAGAGAGTTGTCATTAGTCCTTTTAACAGCTGAGTAACCCCCGGAAAAGTCCCATCACTTCTCTCAGTCTGTTTCCTCAGTTCTAGAAGTGCTTAATAATAGCACTTACCTCACAGGCCTGTTGTGAGGATCAAGAGGGTTTACATGTATAACGTGTAAAGTGCTTTGCAAATCTTAAAGCATAACTTAAAAGCATTATTATGATTGCTATTATTAATTCTTTAAGTACTTTCCAACCTATAAAGCAGGAACTCTAAATTACTCTGGTCACTTTAAATATATAGAATCACAGAATTTCAGAACTGGAAAAGCCCAGTCCAAAACATGATAAAGAATCCCTTGAAAACCTCCAGTGAAGGAAGAACCCATTATATCCTGAAAAAGCCCATTCCACTTTTGGATAGCTTGAATTATTAGGAAAATTTTCATTATGTAAAGACCCAATTTTCCCTTTTACATTTTTTTATCCACTAATCCTGGTGCTTCCCCTGGAGTCAAGCAAAAGCAATAAAACCCTCTTCCAGGTGACAAGCCTTTTAAATACTTGAACACAGCTATAACATTCTTCTCCCTGCTTACCCTCAAGTCTTCTCTTCTCCAGGATAAATAACCTCATTTCCTTCAACTAATTATCAAACTTACAGGTGGTGGACCATGCACAAGTCATTTACTCTTGAAAGCCTGTATTATAATATCTCTATATCCACAAAGTGGGGATAATAGCACCTGATCTGAACTGCTTCATGTCAGTGTTACTGTGAAGAAAGTTCTTTGTGAACCTCAAAGCATTATATACACATTATTATGGTAACAACAACCAAAAAGTATAACATCCATAAGAAGTGAGAGCATCTAAAAGGAAAAGGTGGTCAAGAGTGTCTAGATCCTTCATAGAGGTATATAGGTAATAATTAGGTAGCACTGAAATAAAAGGCTGTATTAAGCAATTTGATGGTCATTAGCATTTTCTGAGACAGCAATTCCAGTCAAACTGATTGGGTCATAAATTCAAATAACAAAAGTACAGGTAATTAAGGAACTTAGGATCAACTTTTTTTAGCTGTCTTTTTTGAGACAGAAAGCTAAATTCCTTTTTGACCGGGTTAACAATCTGCTATGGGAGATGCTATCAATATAGTTTACTTAATTGTAGCAAAGCATTTAATAAAGTATGTCATGTTATTTATGTAAAATAAAGGATCAACAACCTTGAAATGAAAAAGAAAAAAAAAAGCAAAAGGCTAAGACTAGCAGCTCAGTTTATCTTTCACTTAAAAGTTCAAAATTACTTTATCACCAACAAAAACCCCACAACAAGAGATATAAAAGATACCCTATTTAAAATAACCATAGAAAGTCTAAAATACCAGAGATTATACCTGCCAAGAAAAACCCAGGAACTATATAAACATAATTACAAAATATTTTTATACAAATAAAGTCAGATTTAAATAACTGAAGAAATATTAATCTTTCAAGTGTGGTCAGAGCCAATATAAAAAAAAAACAAAACAACACAATTCTACCTGATCCATTTATTCAATGCCATCCCAATTAAATTGCCAAAAAGTATTTTATTGAGCTAGAAAAAAATAATAAAATTCATTTGGAAGAACAAAAAGTCAAGAATTTCAAAGGAATTAATGGGGGAAATTGTAAAGGAAGGAGGTTTAACAGTACCAGATCTTAAATTGTATTATAAGGCAGTAATAATCAAAACTGTCTAGTACTGGCTAAGAAACAAAGTACACATAAAGTATACTGTAGCAAATGATTATAGGAACCTTATGTTTTGACAAATATAAAGTTTTAAGCTTATGGGATGGATAAGGACCGACTATTTGATAAAAAAAAAGTTTGGAAAACTAGAAAGTAGTGTGGCAAAAATTGGGTGGAGACCAGTATCTTACACCATTTATCCATATAATGTCAAAATGGATACATGACCTAGATATAAAGGAAGATGTCATAAATAAATTAGAAGAACATGGAACATATTACCTATCAGATTTAGGGATAGAAAAACTTATGAATAAACAAGAAATAGAGAATATTGGGAGCTGTAAAATGGATTATTTGTATTACATTAAATTAAAAAGGTTTTGTACAAATAAAACCAATGTTGCCAAGATTAGAAAGAAAGCAGAAAATTGGGAAAAAATTTATAGACAGTTTCTCAGATACAAGTCTCATACTTAAAAAAGATAATTTTGTTAAATTTATAATATGTCATTCTTCAATTGATAAATGGTCAAACAGAGCTTTTCAATGAAGAAATAAAAGCTATACATATGAAAATGCTCTAAATAATTATTGATTAGAGAAATGCAAATTAAAACAATTTTGAGAGATCATCTCACACCTATCAGATAGGCTTAAATGATAGAGGGGGAAAATGAGAAATGACAGAGGGGTTATGGAAAAATTGGGACACTAATACACTGTTGCTGGAACTGTGAACTGATCCAATGATTTTGGAGAACATTTGGAATTATGTTCAAAGAGTAATAAAACTGTGTATACTCTTTGGCCCAGTAATACCACTATTAGGTCTGTTTCCCAAGGTGATGAGGGAAAAAAGAAAAAGAACCTATGTGTTTTAAAATATTTATAGCAGTTCCCTTTCTGGTGGCAAAGGACTGGAAATTGAGGAGATGTCCAACAACTGGGGAATGGCTAAACAAGTAGTAGTATATGATTTTGATGGGAAACTACTGTCCTACAAGAAATGATGAGCAGGCTGATTTTGGAAAAACACGGAAAGACTTGAATGAAATAATGAAGAAATGAGCAGAACCAAGAGAATGTTGTATACATTAACAGCAATGTTGTAAGAAGAATAACTGTGAATGACTAAGTTATATATGAACTTATTCATTGTTATTCTGAGTATTATAAACACTGAAATCAGCTACAAAGGACCTATGAAGGAAGATGCTACTCACCTCCAGAGAAAGAACTGATAACTAGAAGTATGCATAATATAGTTTTACATATACATGTATATATCTGTGTCAAACAGTGGCCTTCTCTACTGCAAGGTAGGGAGAGAGGGAGGGAGACAGCTCAGAAAAATTAAATTTTAAAAAACTGCTAAGTTTCTAAACCAGTGCTTTATACAATTTCATATCATATTTATAAATGAAATCAATGATTTAATTACATAGTGTTAAATTATGTCTGCTACACAGAGATGGGATGGTAGAAGCTGGACAGACCAAAGGAATCAAAGGTCATTTGCTGTTATTGCTAGACAGTACAATAATAGGACACTGGATACAAATCAGATACATCTGGGTCAAATTCAGCCTTAAGACATGTACCAGCTGTGTGACTCTGGACAAGCCATTTGACAGTTTGTCTGCCTCAGTTTCCTTCATCTGTAAAATGGGGATAATAATATCACTTATCTCCCAAGGTTGTTATGAGGATAAAATGAGAAAAGATTTTGTAGAGTTTTTTGCAAACTTTAAGGAGCTATATAAATGCTACTCTAACAGTTTTACTGCTAATGTTTTAATTATTAGAGAGACCTGAGCATGTTTGTAATTCAATCACCATCTGCCAAGTTGCAAATCTTCCCTTGCTATATCACTCACTATTCTCATTCCCATCAACCTCAGCCATACATCTCTGCAATCCTGCTACTCTGTCTTCTCCTTTCCCTGTGCCCTCTGGAACCCTGATCCATTGTTGATGAAACTTCTCTTCTGCTTAGATGGCTTCCTCTTAGTCTTTACAATTTCTTGGACTCAACAGAAACCTGGCTCCCCATTCCTTCAGAAGATACTGCATCACTAGTCATATTCTCCTGTGCTAAATGTACTTAGTATCAGTCAACCAATAAGCACTTAAGTGTATACTCTGTGCACTCTCAGTGCTTGGCACTGGGTATACAAAGAATGGTGGGAGGGGGATGACCCTTACTCTCAAGGAAATTATAGTCTAATGGGGAGATAATAACAAGTAACTAAGTGAATACATAATCTATATAGAGTACATGGGATCAAAGGGGGAAGCGACTCACATCTGGGGGTGGGACAGAGATGAAGCCAGGAAAAGTCTTCCACAGAAGGTGGGCTTTGCACTCAATCTTGAAGGAAGCGAGAAAAACTAAGAGGTAAAGATGAAAGAACATTCCAGGAGGGTGTAGAAGTCTTCTGAACATGCAGAGGTGAGAAAACTAGGGGAGGGACTTTTAGAGGCATGTATGGATTGGATTGGGTAGGGATGGAGGGATTCTTGGAGGGGTGGGTGAATGGGGGATGAGAGGGTGGAGAGAGAAGATATGGTAAAAAGGATAGGGTAAAAAGAGAGGCTAAGAAATAAAATAGTGGGTAAAAATAAAATGGAGGTGTAATGTAATGCCAAGGAAAGGCAACTTCCCAAGGTTCAAAATACCAGCATAGGTGCTCTCCATTTTATTCAGTGACCAAGCAAGAACAGAGAAGGTCAAAATATGACATCATTCCAAATACAGCATTTACTAAGGGTGATTAAATAATCTCCAAGTACTACCCCACCCCAGGACCTTCCATTCATTCAATCAATTACAAAGTCCCTGTTCTAAATACTTCTCCACCCCTAGGCTGTACCTTCATTTGGTCCACCACAAAGCCCCTCTTCTCAAATGGAGATTAGTTTCCAAAACATAAGTAAAGTACCTTCATTTGTTCAATCCCAGAGCACAAAAAGGTCAAAAGTTCCCCACCCCTGGATCACAACTGAATCTACCCCAGAGTTACATCAAGTTTAAGCACAGCACTTAATACCCAAATGGAGGTCTTTTCTTCATCTTGACAAGAGGCAAGTTCTCAGCAATCTTAGTTCCTGGGGAGACAAGGCTTTAGCAAGGCCACAAGATACATTGCCAGTCCCTTCATTAATTCATCCTCTGGCTGTAGAACAGTCCTAGAACCCCTGAAAACTTTAGCAAAACCCTCTCCCAGGATTTCTGTAAACATACAACAAGAAAATCCTTCTTCAGGGCTTCTGAACCAACAGAGAGGTTCCCAGACCCCTGCAACAACAGCACTGTACTTCACCAGTGGACAGTGTTCACTCTGTCTGCAGGACAGTCTCCAGACCCCTGCAACAACAGCACTGTCCTTCACCAGTGGACAGTATTCACTCTCTGTCTGCAGGACAGTCTCAGGATCTCTTAGCCAGCAGCCAGGTTCCAGGACTTCTTCAACAAAAAGACTGTCTTTCACCAGTGGACAAATCTGGCAAAACAACATCAAAACAGACAGACAAAGTACCAGCAAAACAGCCAGTCTCCTCAGTCCTTGGCAGCTCAGGGGACAGGTCTCAAAAGTCCAGGGCAATTCAAAGTGGCCCCCAACAATCCTTTCAGTCTCTCTCTGCCTCCACAAGGTGCTGCTTCCAAAAAGTTCTTCTGCCTCTCTCTTGTCTCTCCAAATCACCAGCTCCTCCCAGTTCCGGACTTTCTTTTCACATCAACAAGTCCATCCCACAGGTGGGATTAACAAGCTCTGGGTTTTAACACACTCAATTTGAAAACCAAGCCAATACAGGGGGAACTTTATATTCCATTACTATCACAGGAGGGAAATTCATGAATGTAAATGTAACGTTTATTGAAGTTCTCTCTTTGTGATGTCAAGGATTGGAAATTGAGGGGATGTCCATCTACTGGAGAATGGCTGAACAAATTGTGGTATATGGCTGTGCTGGAATACTACAAGAAATGATGAGTTCAATGATCTTAGAAAGCATGGAAAGACCTGTATGAAATGAAATGATTAAGAATAAAGTGAGCAGAATCAAGAGAATACTGTATATTGGATACAAATCAGATACATCTGGGTCAAATTCAGCCTTAAGACATGTACTAGCTGTGTGACTCTGGACAGGCCATTTGACAGTTTGTCTGCCTCAGTTTCCTTCATTTGTAAAATGGGGATAATAATATCACCTATCTCCCAAGGTTGTTATGAGCAATATTGTTTTAAGAACGCCTTTGAGCAACTAAGTCATTTTCACTGTTATAAATTCAAAAATCGAAAAATAAAGGACATAAAAAGATGTTCATCGAAAGAACTAATAGAATGTATAATTTTACATATACCTATACATATGTATGTGTAGACACTAGACACATCCTATTTGTGTCTAGTGGTAGCCATCTCTAAGGTGGGGGAATGAGAGAGTCAGGCATGGTAATAAGAGACGAAGCATTGTGACCAAAATACTGCAAGGTCAGTGTAACTAGATCACTTTGTATGCAGAATCAGGTAAAATTTAAGATTTTAAAGGGGAAGGGGACAGATTATGAGGGGCTTTAAAAGCCAAACATTAGTCTTTAATCTGATCTTGGAATAGGGAGCCACAGAACTCAATGCTGTGTCAGAATTAGGTCCATACTTTAGAAAAAAACTAGTCCAGCAGTTGAGTGCAGATAAAATGGAGTGAGGAGAGACTTGAACTAGAGTTCTGGCTTTATGAGACAAGGGATGTATGACAGATGCCATCAAGGTAGAAATAACAAGATCTGACAACAGATTGAATATGGGGGATGAAGTGAGGAATAATGAATGGCCAAGACAATAAGGTTTTGAACCTGAATGACTGGGGACAGGGTAGTGCCCCTCCACAGTAATAGAGAAGTTCAATATGAAATGTAATTCAGTGCTTTAAAAAACAAAATTTTTCTCCATGACATTCTAGGCACTTTACCAAGAAATATTTCAAAATTGTAATCAAACCACCCCCTGGATTGGCTGGCCACAAAATCCACTGGGATCTGTAGTTCTTCCCAGTTTTAGAAGAAATAGGGGTTCCAATCTTGTTAGGTGTTGTTACAGTAATTTTCAGAGATTGGTAACTGACATGACAAAAGTTTATTCTGGTCTTAAAAATAATCTGACAGGAAGGAATTTCTTCTACAAACCTAAGAGATAAGTTCTCTGGTAGGGTACACAAATTAAATTGGCTCTGAAATCAGAGGCTGTGGGCTCAAATCTCATCTCTGATTACCTGTAAACCTTCAAGTAACTTGATCTTTCTGGGCCTATTTTCTTATCTGTAAAATAAGGGGTTAGTCTAGCTGGCCTCTGAAGTCCTTTCCAGCTCTAAATCTATCATCCCAAGGGGGATTTCACTCCTGAAAACAGACAATTTCACTTTTGGACAGCTCTCTGTCATTAAAACTTCTCTAGGTTGAGCTTTGAAGGGTTGCTGGGTGAAACACATATGTTGTTAGGTATATATGTAGCTGCCACCTCACAAACAGAGGAGGGGCCAGAATATAAGTGATCCTCCCAGGTAGACTAAGGCCATAAACAAGCAAACTTCTGTCTAAAATTGTCTATACCTTTTCTTTTTTTAAAAGGTTCATTTCTTTGGGGAAGCTATTCTTGAGCTATTTTTGGCAGTACACTAGTAAGTATAATAGTAGATGAACCCCTTCCTTTCTAGACCACAGGCATAAGAAATTAAGAAAATACCTTCCACAACAAAATGGGCCCAAAGGTAAGTTTTTTATGTGTCTATTATTTTTGCTTATATTAAATCTACTGGTAAAAAAAAAATGAGGCCCTTGAGGGCCCTTTTGACAATGTCTATTAGGTATAGCATTTGATTAATTGTAGACAGTATAATTTAATATTTTACAGTCAACTAATAACGGTGTTTTTTAATGTTAATAATATACTCTCTTTAGACTAGTTTTCTAAAATCCTAAATGCTAGTTAACTTACTTTATACTTTTAAATAACTTTAAACGCAGCAAAAAAACTTGTGGTCTCATATTCCTTAGGCTAAAATAGACCACTTTCATTTTCCATTCCCTGATAGCAATAAAAAGCAAAAAGCAAGTTATTTCTTAGTGTTCTTCCTTTTTTTGTCTTTTGTTCTATTATTTTACTGCAGTCCAGTGTTCATATCAATATCTAAAAAATGAAGCACTGATTTTTAAAAGCACCATTATGTCCCCATATTATGTTACCTAACACAAAGAATATCCTTTATCAATGCTCTAACTAGAGTCTATATGATAAAAACCATAAAACGGCAAGGTTGCATCTACTAATTCTGAATTTATGATCATTTGGCCAAAAGTTGAGACATTGAAGTTTTTATTTACCAAGAGAGTAGTTTAAACAAGATCCTAATAACTTTAAATTCTTTAAACTAATTTCAAAGCAGACTCAAGTATTTGTCACCTATATAAAATTGATATCCTAAACATAAATCCTTTTTTATTTATTCACTAAATCATCTTCCCTGGCCTCATTGGACTAGTACTGGTCACTGTGTCCTTACAATAGAATTTTTTAAAAGACATGAGGCTTTTCACCAATTATGAATATCCCACCCCAGTATTTCAAATTGGTTGTTAAATGCATATAATGCTATTATTTATTATCTTGGTTCTACCTAGTTTTTAAAATTTCTTACTTTAGTCTCTGGCACAGATTCGGTTCTTAATAAATGCTTGATGGATATTAAACTAAAATTGGAAATTGTACAATTAAATCTAGAATAAATCTGTGCAGGAAATTCCTGAAGCAGATTAGAAAAAAATACAGGTGTATTTACCAAATTTCTAATGAAGCAGAAAGCACTCCATAATTTCACATCAGAGGAATGTCAGTTTCCAAAAGGATCAAAAATTTAGAGTTGGAAGAAATGTAAACAATCTCTCAGTTTTAAAGATGAGGAACTGAGGCGCTCAGCAGGACCGAATAAAAGTAAACAAGTAGTCTTACGTCAGCTTGACTCTGCATTGTACCAAGCACCCAGTTTTACAGGTGTAATCGGCTGATAAATGTGTAAGCAAGGCTCTTCAGAATCATTTCAGTATCACGATATGGTTAGCGGATAAACTTTTGTTTTCATTTCTTGCGCTACTCAAATGTTGCTTTAAGTAAATGACTAGGTCGTTCTTCCGGTAGAAAGGGATTTCCCTATTCTTAAGAGTGGACTATAAAATTAAGTGACTGAAAATACAAACATTTCGCCATGATAGAACATACACACACCTCCACTTTACAAGTTTTTTATTTTTTCTCTCCCACTCCTAATTTACAAAGGGTCAGGGAAGGAAGGTGGGAGATCTTTTCAAAGGGTAAATAATCCCAAAAAAACCAAAACCGCATCCCCGCATTATCCACGTCCAGAACCGTCAGTGCCTCCTTCCGACAGGTCAGGAGGAGGTGACCGGCTCCGGCCGACGGCGGGATGGTCAGCCTAGGCACTCCGGCTACGGATTTAACGAAATGGAGGCAGCGGCGGTAATGCCGGCTGGCCTCTGAAGGCCCGTGCCCCGCCACGGCCTCCCGGTGGGGAGGGTCTCGGGCAGGCGGCCGGGCTCAGGAATGCTGCGCCACAGCCAGTCCCCGGCCGAGCCAGCCCCGTGACCACGCTGGCTGCAGAGCCTGGGATGGCCGGCTCCGGCCCGCCGCCTCCTCGGGCCCCTCCCCGCCCCCCGCGCAGGAGGGCCAGGCTCTCCCTTCTCCTCCTTTTGTGGGCCTTCGGCCAGGAGGGCGGGGGTGACACACACACACCCAGCAGCAGCTGACCGAGCCCGGGCACTGCCTGCCTCACAACCCTCGGGAGCTACCATGGGCCCAGAGGAGGCCGGACCCCGCAGCAGCGACAGCGACAAGAGCGGCGGCGGCCGCGGTCCCAGCGACTCCCAGCTACCTCCCTGACGGGCACGGAGCCCCTACCGCCGATCCAGAGAGGAACCCGGCAGGCCAGCCTAGGCCCGCGGACCATGGCAGGCGAGGGGTGGGCAGCGCACGTCACGCCCAGGGCCCCGCTACGACAAGGGAGGCGCCCGCTCGCCCCTCAAGATGGCGACGGAAGGGACGCGCTTGCGTACGGAAGCCCCTCGCCTCAGCGCAGGGGCCGGCGGGAAGTGAGGTTCTCCGAGCTCCCGCCCCAAGTGTACGGAGACTTCGAGCCGCTTGCGTCCGGAGGAAGTGCCCGGGTAGAAAAGCGAACCCAGACACAAGAGTTCCGCCCTGTGCCCGGGAAAGAGGAAGTGGAGGAGAGAGAAGCCTATTATTACCTTAGATCTCGGCAACCCGCTCTCCGCTCGTGCTTGGGACCCGTAGAGATGAATACGAGAAGAACGACCCGGCTCCAGCAGCAGGAGGCTCAGCCACCGCCGCAGCCCTCGCCGGCCACTACCAGGAGAGGGCTTCGGGACCTGCAGTCCTCGGAAGGTGAGTGCGGCGGAGGCGGTCGCCGCCGGTAACGGGCTGGAGAGGCGCGCGCGCGTCCTGGGTGGGTGGGAGGTTTCCCGCCTAGGCGGGCGAGCACCGCTTCGCGCCCCGCGGGGGGTCCTCTTCTCGCACCGCCTCGGCCTCTCGCGAGGGATGGGCTCCCGGCCGGGAGACCAAAGGTGGAGAAGGAAATTGATCGGGAACGGGTGGGACAGGATGGACCCTAGAGTCCCGCGGAGGATGCGGGACGTCCAGGCTGGGAGAGAAAGGAGGACTGGGATGGCGTAACGCGGAACAAACCCTTTCAGCAGCCCCCCACCTCTCCGGAGCTCCCCTGGCGCCTTTCCTCGCCAAGGGGTCCCCTGGATGCTCAGACCAATGGTCCCACCCCCACCTGTTATCCTCCCCCCCCTTCCCCCAGGAAGAAAGAAGAGGGGAGGTAGCCCCCAAGAGGGGGAGACGAAGGGCGCCTGTGTTATGCTTGATGGGGGGCATTGGCCCCACCCCAGGCTCAGTGAGAATTTTGACATTTGTCATCGTTCTTGAGCGCTCTCTCTTGGAGAGTCCATGAGTATTTATTAAGCGCCTACTGTATACCGGACACTGAGCTAAGCGCTGGGAAATGGAAGACCTCCCTGTTTCTTGGGACCTCAGTCCGACGGAGACAAGGCGAAAACCGCGGTGTACGGAGAAGAGCAGGATAAAGGAAGATGATCATTAGGGGGAAGGGGCTAAGGGGCATCAGGAAAGGCTTCTAGTGGCGGGGGGGTCTTAGCTGGGATTCGGAGTAAGCCGGGGGGCTGAGAGGAGGAGGAGGGAAAAGGATACGCGGCGTGGGGATCAGCCAATCAGAGCGCCAGAGCGGGCAGACGGGATGTCGGCGTTCCTGCGCTCAGGGGCCTTTCCTCTCTGTGCGATCCCCTTCCTAAAATAACGTGACCTTGCCCTGAAAGAGCTGGGGAGGGGGCGGCAGCGGAGGGCTTCCACGGCTGAGAAAGAAGAGGAGAAATGAGAACCTGCCCTAGCCGTAAAGAAACCTGACCGGAGGTGAGCTCTGGCCAGGGAGCATCTCTAAGCGCCCGTTATGTGTCCAGCACCTTGCTGAGTGCCTGCGAGTGCAGGAGGGAGACACACCTGGGTTTGTAATGCCAGGTGCAGTTGGGGTTGGAAATTACCCCAAGGTGTGTGTGTGGAGGGGGGCGGCGACAGTGACTCATAGGCAAGGTCACGCAACAGATGTGAGTCAATAGTGAGGTTTGAATTACAAGGCCGTATGGTAAGTTGCATTGATGGGGCACTTATTAAACTCTTACTGAATGCCAGCCCCTGTGCAAAGTGCTAGGGATACAAAGATAGATGAAAAACAGACCCTGCTGTCAAGTGTCTCACATTTTAATTGGTAAACATGTAAACGATTATCAACATGCAAAATTAAAATATATTAACACATATAAATATATATGCAGGGTAATTTGGAAGTAATCTCAGAGAGAAGGCACCATACATTGAGGGGAAGGGGAAGCAAAGGCAACTTGCACAAAATAGGATTTGAGCCTTGAGTCTTTTTTTTTTCTTTCTGGAGGGGTGAAGCCAGGACAGTTGGGGTTAAGTGACTTGTTCAAGGTCACACAGCTAGTTTTGTGTTAAGTGTCTGAGATCAAATTTGAACTCAGGCCCTCCTGAATGCAGGGCCAGCACTCTATTCACTGAGCCACCTAGCCACCCCCAGCTTTGAGTCTTGATGGAAGCTAAGAAGCAGAAAGGAGAAAAAACATTTTAGGAATATGGGACAGCAGATAAAAAGGCACAGAGAGGAGAAATTGTGCCCAAGGAATAGAAGCAAGACTGGTGTTGCCTGATCTTGTGGAGGCTAGTAAAGCACAAGACTTGAAAGGTGGGAAGGGGCCACCTTATAAAAGACTTTAAAAGCCAAGGGATTTCACATTTGGATCCCTAAAGTAGTAGGGAGCCACTGAAGTTTATTGAGTAGAGGAATGACCTGTACTTTATGAAAATCATTTTGGCAGATCACTTAACCTCTCAGTCAGCCAATTATTAAACATTTATTAAGCGCCTACTATGTGTCAAGCAAAAAGGAGGCAAAAGACAGTCCCTGCCTTCAAGGAATGGAATCTCTGGGCCTCAATTTCAAGTTCATCATAAGTAAAATGAAAATAGATGTAATCCTTGTCTGCATCATGAGAGGTAAAGTGAGGTAGTGGATATCTGTCCAGCTGACCTTGAAGCCCAGAAATCCAGATTCAAGTCCTTCCTCTGACATAAACTGACTTTATGACCCTAGAAGTCATTTAGCCCTTCAGTACTCTAGGCAACTCTCTGATACTGTAAGTTGCCAAGAGGGTAGAATGCTGCCCTGCATTGCTAGAGGGAGCAGCCCCCTCCCCTAGTTCTGTGAAAATGGATAAAATCCCAGGTCCATTCTCTAGTCTTATTGTCTGTTAAAAGGGTATTGGGAACAAAGTTCATTATAAATGTGAGCTATATTATTCTTTTTTGGCATTTGATGACATTTGGAGGCTTGTTGATTTCAGAGATTTCACATTCACCGAAGTTTGTATTATTATTGCATGTTTTCTTTAAAATATTTTATTAATTGTGTATGTGTGTTTGTGTTTGTTAAGCAAGATCACACACTTAAGGGCAGGGCTGTGGTCCTGTCATTTTTTCTGGATCCCACACCCAGCACCTGTGCACACAATGAAGGTTCAACTGATAGTCACTGAATGAGAAAAGTCAAAGAATTACTATGTTCTCTACTCTTGAATGGATCTTTGATCTCATCAGCTTGAGCATGTAGCCCTTCAGTGCAGATTGCAGCCCATTCTTCCTTTCTCCTCTTGTACACATTTCCCTCCAGAGGGAAGTACTGGTTTCACTTCTTTAGTATTGCTTCTACATACTTTGCTAGTTAACCTGACTATATAGAAATATTTTCTCTTTCTGACCACCTTCATATGTCTTCCCCACTACTTTCAGTGTTTCTGACTTTGTAAATTCCAAGGTTTGGTTTTTTTTTTTTTAATCTTAACATAATTAAAATTTACCAAGCACCTACACTGTATGCAAAGTACTGTGCTAGGTGCTAAAAAGAATATAAGTGAATAAAGTCTTCTAGTTTGTGGCCTTGTAGGACATACTTAGAGAAGTAATTTTAAAACAATATTTAAATGTTTAA
Source organism: Petaurus breviceps papuanus (assembly GCF_028583685.1). Lineage (NCBI taxonomy): Eukaryota > Metazoa > Chordata > Mammalia > Diprotodontia > Petauridae > Petaurus > Petaurus breviceps. The sequence goes on along the minus strand of NW_027187313.1, from coordinate 782,172 downwards.
AATTTAAACACAAGTGCAGAAGATATTGCATTCACCAGTTATTTATTCAACAGCTACTTTGTGCAAGGCACTTAAAAGCTAGGGATATAAGAAAAATTATAGACTTTCTCCTCAAAGAAGAGGATGAGACAAATAATAAATATTATGATACAAAATGGAATATGGTAGAACAAGGTAGAGATCAAATTTTGTTTAAAAAAAAAAACCACGAGGAGAGAGCAATGCTTCCAACCCAAGGATTAGGCTTCATTAAAGATGTGGCACCTGAACTGAATAGATGTGTTGTGGTTTTGTTTTTTTTCCCCCCACATATTCTCAGTTTTAACTAATTAACACGTTTTGCTCTTTAGAGGATGAACCATCTTCCCAAACCATCATAAGCCAGACAGTCTCAAAGAAATCACTCAGGAGAGTACAAGAGATACCAGGTAAGAAATGTCACTTTTTCTTTCTTCTTTGCTGTCTTTTGCCCTCTGACCACATCAGGTCTCTTAAAAGTTGATTTTTCAGAACACGTACAATTTCTGGCTTGGCATACTCTCTAGCTTGATAGTGTCCTTCCTGAACTATGGCACCCAGAAAACTGGACACAGTATTCTAGATGGAGTCTGACCACATTTATAATGTTGCCTTGCATTTTAGTACGATAGCTACCTTCCTATTTTATTGTTAAATGTATTTGGAAAAAAACTTGTATTTTTCCTGCTTCCTGGTGATGCTAATAAAGAAGATCCCAATACGCCGTTGGAATATAATCACTGATGAATTAGACAGAAAAAAGTGAGGGCTTATAGATGCAGTGAGATGATACAGGTATAAATACAGATATTAAAGAAGGCTAATTTCTGTTTGTCAAGTTGGAGGGTCTCACAGACCCTCTGCTGATTAGTCCTCTTTTTTTTTTTTTTAATAAAATCCTTATTAGCAGGTTACTGTTTGACAAAATCTATGCGATTTTAAGTTATCCTATTGTGGAGCCAGCTTAAGTCCTACTTCAAAATAGAGAAGGTCGATTATTAAGAATATATAGACTGTTATCCTTGACCAGTGGGTGACTGAAATACTTTACTGAATGACTACAGAAAGACAAATTCTCCTTTCAGGTCTGACCAAGTGCATCAATCCCTATATATAAAGCACTTTGCCAATCTTAAGGCAATATATAAAGGCTAGCTGTCAGTGATTATTATAAGCAGGAGTTTGAAGGAGAACGAGTAACGACTGCTGTGGCATGTACCAGTGAGGATTGATGACTGACTGACTGACTGACAGCGTAAAGCACAACGTGATGATGACACACATCGTGTTATCTTCTTGACAGATGCTGCTTTATTGAGCACAGCAGCATTGTATTATCAACAGAGCAGTCAGTTCCCATATGGGCTAATAATGATATTATTATTAATATTTAATAATAATATGATATTAACAGCTAGAATTTATATGTTGCTTTAAGGTTTGTGAAAGACTTTATAAATATTATGTCATCCTCACAATAACATTGGGAGGGAGGTAACAGCTATCATTATCCCCATTTTACAGATGAGACTGAGGGCAGAGGTCAAGTGATTTGCCCAAGGTCACACAACTAGTAAATGTCAGGCAGGAGTCAAACTCAAGTCTTCCTGGCTCTAAGTCCTCAGCTCTCTTTATTGTAACACCTAGCTGCCTATATCATAACAGTAGAAAAATCTTTAGAATTTCTTTTCCTAGCATATGTGATCCACTTAATTAGTATAGCAAAATTTCAATGTAACAAAATTATTTGAAGAATCCTTCAGAGTTAATGTACATACTTGTTTGTACTTCGTAACTGTTTTTCAGTGTGGGACCTCTATCCACCAATACAGATTGCAATCCCTCTCTGCCTTAGTAAACTATTTTTGCGACTTGCTGTGGCCAAGAATATTCATCACCCAATTGTTAAGTCTTCTGGTGTTAAGCCACTGTGTGCTGATCCTTGGACATAGCTGTAATTCATTGGTATCTTGTACTTAAAGCCTTTCTAGATTAGTAGAGCCTACTAAACTTTTTGTAGCTTTTGATGAAAATCCAAAGTGAACTCTATTCTATAACAAGATATCTGAGTAGGACTTTAGTTGAGACTTATACATTTTTGTTGCTTTCTAATTAATCATTGTGTTTATTGAACATCTGTTATCTCTACTTGAACATTAACAAACTTTTATTTCCCCCACATTTTAAATTTGATTTATTTACTGAGCTAATTTTCAATATTAAAGTCCTACCATAAATCCTTCCTATCCTCCAGCGTATACAAGCATTTCTGCTTGGTGCCACAGTGTCTGAAGGGCTAGACTTAGAGTGAGGAAGATCTGAGTTCAGATGCGGCCTCCAAGACTCATTAGCTATGTGATTCCCCGAAAATCACTGAGCCTCCATCTGCTTCAGGTTCCTCACATGTAAAATGGGAGTAGTGGTAACACCTGCCTGCCAGGGTTGTTGTGAAGATCAAATGGTTCAGTATATACTAAGTACTTTGCAGATGTTAAAAAGCTATATAAATGCTTATTGTTGTTGTTGTTATTTACAACTCAGATTCTATGTACTCTGAGCCAAACACATCATGTTACTTTTTACCACTATTCTCTGAGGTATCCTAGGCTCAAAAAATATAAGTGATAATTAAATCCTTCCTCTTCTCCCATATACCATCAAATCCTCCTTTATAGTCAACAAACTGAATAATTCTTCCCTAGAAATCTGTCCCATTCTACCCTTTCATCTGCTACCTACCTTTTTTATCTTATCTACATTAATGCTACAGTCTGCCAAGTGCCACCAGATTAATCTTCCTAAAAGACCATTTCATAGTATTATTCTTTATTACCTGGAGTAACTGACCTACAGGGAAAAAAAACAAAATTACATGAGATTATAGAGAGACTCTCAATTTCAATCTCCTCATACATAAAGTAGCTTAATTTGATATTTTTTTCTTTCTTAGAGAAAACAAAATATTCATCTCAGTAATTATTAAGTTAAGGACAAGGAGCATAAAAAGAATTCACTAAGTACAAGAGATGTTTGAAAAAATCAGTTCCATATTATGGTCAAAAAGGTAGAGAAACTATGGGAGAAGAGAAGAAGAGATTTGGGGGAGAGTGTTTGAGACATAAAGGTGACTATTTAGTTAGGGATGTTTCATTGTGGAAAGAACAATAGACTTGGAATCCAGAAGGTTAGGTCCAGATCCTGGCCTCTGCCACTCATTAACCCAAGGTGAGAGCTATTAACAATGATAATTCCCTAAAAGTAGAATGAACAACCCCTGTTGCTATTCATTCTCCTTCAGCTGCAATTCCAGCTCTACTCTCCCTTCTACCCAAATTGGAAATCTTTAGGCAAAGATGGAATGTCCACTTGTCATGGGTGCTGTTGAGGGGCTTCTTATTTAGATTAAATTGGAGTAGATAGCCTCGAGAGTTCTTCCATTGGAGGTTCTGTGAAAATTGTCTCTATGAGCCTCAGTTTTTTGTATATAAAGTGGGAATAATGATGCTTGTATTGCCTGTCACACAGGGCTGCTGTAAGGATCAAATGAGGTGATTTATGGGATGCTTTAGACTCTAAATCCCTTTAATAAAAGGATTTGTTCTGTGAAGTTTGGATTCAGTTGAAGGGCTGCTCTTAAGAATGGACCTAGAGGGCCACAAGTTCCTCACCCCTGCTTTAGAGCATGCAAGTTTATTATTACTAATGTTATACATATTTCAAAGTCTCATCAGCTGTCTGAAACCAAATTGGTTCCCAGACTTTGCCCAAAATGATATATGCATCTGTTTGTATTATCACTTAAACCTGAGAAACTTTTTTAAAAAATGTTTTAATAACTGTATTTAAGTATAATTGTTTTCCTTTGTAATCCTGTATGTTTCATATTATGCATTTTAAAATGTTATTCTGAGGAGTCTGTGCCACCAGTTACTAACCCCTGCCTTAGAGGAATGAACAAATGAATAAAAAAGCTTTTATTAAGTTCTACAAACACAAATACTATTGTCCCTGCCCTTTAGAAGCTGCCCCTCTAATAGGGAAAGACAAGACTCATAAGGAATCAGAGTTGGGGCAGGACATGTAGGAAATAAGAGGTGGGTTCAAAGTGGATAGAGGGACAAAGGCAGAACCCACTCCCTGAAATTCTCAGGGAGTCTCCAGTCAGAGGAGTATGGAGTTGGAGCTGGCAGGAACCTCAGAACATCATTTAGTTCAACCTCCTCATTTTATAGATGAGGAAACTGAGGCCCAGGAAGGTTGAGTAATTTGCCTGATGTCACAAAGGGGAATATGCATAGAAGAGAGCATTTGAACTCATCCTCTGGCCACAGAGTCCTTTCACTGTACCATGCAACCTCCCTATCATCTAGGCCTTGAAATGTTAAATTTTCTCATTTCTCTTTTGGTCAGGCTTGTAGAGAGGCTCAATAGAAAAGATACCAAGAGTATCTCAGTACTAGGGAAATGAGTCTTTCCAGCCCTGGTCACCATAGTAAAATCCCCCTGAGGACTGACTGTAATCAAGCCCAGGGCCTGAAGGACCACTCTCTTGTCCCTCTTCTCCCGCAGTTCCTTGGGCATTCCAGAGCTAGAGCCCTCCCCACTTTCCTAACTGGATCCTTGGCTTCAGCCAAAAGCCAGTGTCTCCATTGTCCTCTTTTCCTAACTCTCTAATGAGGCCTTTGCTAATCCTGTTCTTCACAATCTACTCCCCAACTTCATGTAACCCCCACACAAGAGAGAACTGTCCATTGCTTCTGTAGATCATTCCTCAGCGCTGTGCACAGTAACCATATACACAGTAGCCCCTCACTTAAATATCTGTTGAATTGATAGCTGTGTTTTAGAGGTAATCTTAACTGAAGAGCACTCATTGAAGGAACTCTTTCAGCTCTGAAAAAAAGAAGAGAGCAAAGAAGGCATACATACCTTGAGGATTATATTTAACTGACTTAAAAGTGGTTCCTAAAACCTAAAGTGTGTGTGTGGGCGGGGGGGACAGCAGTAATAGGGAAAACTGCCTAGTAAGACAGGAAAGGAGTGGTCACTAACCCTAATCCAGCTTCCATTCATCTTCACATGGACAGGCTTCCCTTCAGAACTACTTCTAGAACTCCTAGGCACATTGAAATGTGGAGGGTTGAAGGATTTGAAATGGTACTTGAAACGGACTGTTGAATGCTAGGCTAAAAACTCTGTCAACAACAAAGTTGTCCTGTCGATTTGACCCTGCGTTATGGCTTCCTTCCTCACATTGCCACAACTCAGTCCAGTTCAAGCTGTCATTGCCTCTGTTGGGCCATTATAACAGCCTCCAAAATAGGCTTCCTAGCCTACAGTTGTTCCTGTCTTCCATCCCTCCTTAGCTGCCAGAATCTTTATTTTTTTTTCTTTTTGGAGGGGGGAGGGCAGGGCAGTTGGGGTTATGTGACTTGCCCAAGGTCACACGACTAGTTTTTGTGTTAAGTGTCTGAGGCCGGATTTGAACTCAGGTCCTTCCAACTCCAGGGCCGGTGCTCTATTCACTGTGCCACCTAGCCACCCCCAGAATCTTTCTAATGAACAAATCTGACCATATCACACCCCTGACCTCCATGGCTCCCTAACTCAGTAGAGCGCGATGCAAACTTGACAGTCAGTAAAAATGTGGTAAGCACCTGTTATGTGCCAGGCACTATGCTAAGTGCTGAGGATGAAAGAGAGACAAAAAATAGGTCTGCTCTCCAGGAGATCATGGTCTAGTGGGGAGACACATGGAAGCACCTGCGCACAAACAGGCTACGTATGGGACCAAATCAGCAGGAAGAAGGCACTTTAAGAGGGGCTGGGAAAGGCTTCCTGTAGGGAGCCGGGGAAGCCAGGAGGGAGAGGAGGGAGAGCATTCCAGGCCTGCGGGACCAACAGAGAAAATGCCTGCAGACGGGATTGGAGTTTGTTGTGCAAGGAGCAGCCAGGAGGCCAGAGGCACTGCATCAAAAAGTACATGGGGGAGTATAAGCTGTAAAAGGCACTAGAAAGGTGGGGAAGGGTCAGGCTCTGCAGGGCTCTGAAAGCCAGACACAGGGTGTTACAGTGGATCTGAGGTAATAGGCAGTCACTGACGTTTATTGAGCAGAGGTGTGACGTGGTCAGAGCTGCTTTTGAGGAAGATCCATTTGACAGCGGAGTGGAAGTTGAACTGAATTGGGGAGAGGCTTGTAGCAGGGAGACCAACCAGTAGGCTATTTTAGTAGCACCTGCACCAGCATGGCAGCAACATCAGAAGAGAGAAGGGGGGCATATATGAGCAATGTTACAAAGGTCAGAATAGCAGGACTTGACAATAGATTTGATATGGGGTGGGGAGGGCTGGTGAGACAGTAAGGAGTCAAAGATGACACCTAGGTTTTGAGCCTGGGGGACTGGAAAGGATGTGGGACCCTCAATAGTAAAAGGGAAGTTTGGAAAAGGGAGAGCTCAGGGAGAAAGTTGAGTTGGACATGTTGAATTTCAGATGTCTTCAGGCCATCCAATTTGAGATACCCAGTAGGCAGTTGGAGATACAAGACTAGAGGTCAGAAGAGAGATTAGGGCTAAATAAGTAGGTTGGAGAACCATTAGCATAGACAATTTGAATCCTTGGGTCCTCTGCAATATGGGGCCAACTTACCTTCCTAGTGTTATTTTACATGATTCTCCTACACATACTCTTAGGATGGCTTACAAGCTTTTCTTCATCTTGTCCTGTATCTTGTGTGTAGACTATCCACATTCCCCTTGTGCCCAAACTTCACTTCCTTCCTGTTTTTGCCTACCGAAGAAATTCTTCCTTCAAAACTCAACTCAGGTGCTGCTTCCTCCAGTTCAGTTCAACAAGCATGTGTTTAGCCCTGGCCATATGTGAGCTAGGTGCTGGTGATACAAAGATAAAAAGCAAATAAACCCTGTCATTAAGGAGTTTACATTTCTACATAACATCATGGGGTTGAACTGGATCTTCTCTTACAACTCGGGATATCTGGTCTTGTTATCCTATTCTGTTATACAAAAATAGAAGATACAAGGTAAGGAGAGGAGAGGAATGAGACTGGAGAAAATAGCAAAGCCTTCCTCTGGAGATGGCTCAGATCTGAGCCCTGAAGGAAGCCAAGGACTCTGTGAGGCGCTGCAGAGGTGGGAGTCTCTTCTGGCCAAGAGTAGCCTGTGTGAATGCGTGGCCATAGCCATGCTATGCTCTGTGGCTAGTAGGCTATTTGTCTAGAATGTAAAGATGAATCTAGAGAAAGGAGTTAACATGAAATAAGCCTCACAAAGGGAGGTTAAAGCTATGTTGTCATGGAGCTGAGCTCATTCCTTTCTTCCTCTCCTATTCTGCCTTTTATTTACTCATGGATGTGCCAGACCCTGGTCAGTCAGGACTGAGGCCATTGCTCCTTTTTGTATCTCCAATGAGACACACAGTACGTTCGTTATTCATTAGTGTTGCTTAATTGAGCATATTAATGAAAAATATTAACATAAAGAATATATATTTCAAAATTGTGTGTAGTCAGTTCCATTATCTGTGCTGTACAGCTAGGGAAGTGATGCACTCAGTGCATATTGGATCTTAGAAGGTCTTACAAGAGTTGCTAAAGGCCAAAAATTCATCACCCTGAAGTGAAGCCAGCTTAGTGACGAATGTCACCAAACTGATCGGAGCTGGGCTGCAGGTCATTATTGAGCCTATGCACATTGAGAGTACTTAGCAGGACTTCATTCCACTGGCCAGAAGACCCCCAAATCAGTCACCTCTGAGTCATAAGGAAGGAAAGAAACAGGGATTTATTAAGAATGTACTATGTGGGGCAGTTAGGTGGAGCAGTGAATAGAGCACCAGCCCTGGAGTCAGGAGGATCTGAGTTCAAATTTGACCTCAGACACTTACCACAAAACTAGCTTTGTGACCTTGGGTAAGTCACTTAACCCCAATTGCCCTGCCAAAAAAAAGGACTTACTATGTGCCAGGCATTGTGCTAAGCACTTTATACATAATCTCTGATTTGATCCTTAAGACAGCCCTGGGGGGGGGGGGGGGGTGGATGCTGTTATTATTCCCATTTTGCAACTTTGAGGAAACTGAGGTAGACAAAAATCTAGCGACTTGCTCAGGGTCATATAGCTAGTAAGTTTCTGAAGTTGGATTTGAACTGTAGGCTTCCTGACTCCAGGCCCACTCCATCTAACTACTGCACTGCCCACTTGCCTCAATGAAGTGCCTTAACACTTCAAGGATAATACCTTGCAAAAATTCTGACAGAAAAAAGGTGCTTGATCGTATCTTAAATGCTAGTGATTAAGATAAAGCATTAGCTAAGCTGAAAGAGAGATTATATTGGGCTTGAGAATACTTTAAATTGGAAGGAGGAACTGTTTTTGTGGGTTTGTTTTTTGTTTGTTTTTTTCCGCAAATGGCCTTTGTAATGCTGTTTTCCCTGACTTAATATTAAAGTTTTAATAATTAAAATAATTTGCATTTCCTGAATGTGTTCAGGCTAGTCAAGTGGAAAAATAATGTACTGGGCAGTTGGAAAACAAACTTGAATTTAAAATTTCCAAAGATAATTCATAAAGCAGATAGTAACGAACATATGAGATAAATTTTATGTTGCATTATATATTTTGGGATTTAAAAAAAATTTGAGTTGAGGAAAGTAAAGGACTTGTATTCAGTTTTCCCCTTTATCAGTGTAGTATTGCTTCTTCACTGTTGTACCTACTTTGATTTTTCATCATGATATAGAGATGTCAAATGCCCACAAAGTACAAATACTGGCAAGCTTTGGAAAGGCTTTGAGCACAGGACAGCAAAAGTTCTGCCTGTTTTCTGAGGACCAGCCTAGCAAAGGGCAGGTTATCAGCCTGCAGCTTGATTTGAGGGATAGAGAGAGGGGGTAGAGTGTGAGGGGAATTACCGCAAGGTTTAAATACAGTATTAAATCACAGATCTTTTGACATTAAATTATTCTTTGATATATGGCAAATTTAGAATTGCTTAGAAATGAGGAGAGAAATTCAATGTATGTGTAATATATTTACTGTTTCTAATCACGTAAATGTATTTTCTTCCTATACTTGTAGCTAATGAGACTTCTGCAATTCTAGTTGACCTTCGTAGACCACCTATAAAAAGTTCAGGATCTGGTAAGAGTTTATTTTCTATATGTTTCTATAGTTCCATTTATTACTATGGTGATTGTAAGACTAAGAAAAAGATTTTCATCTCTACTAGTTAGCGTGGTAATGAAAAACAAAAGGTTGAAGATTTTGTGTTAGATCCATGAAATTGTCTTATGCAGAATAATCAGATTTATATATATATGCCTTTGTTTCATTGGCTTATGAGTTGCTTTCCCATCTGGAGGGGGAGCGAAAAGACCTAAAATATTCCTTATCAGCATATATCTCTACTTAGTATCAATATATTGACTGGTGCCTAAAAGATATGGTCATTCTGTGGCTGCACTGGTATCAGAGGAATTGAAAAGGCACCTTACTCTTTTTTTGTTTTTAAATTGTGTATTCTTAGAAGGTCACTGCATCTTATTTCCTTATATGTGGCTTTGTTTTCTTCTGGGCTCTGATCATTTTTTACTCTTTGTTGCAGATTACTCCTCATTTGGGACAAATGGAAATACTAAAATGAAGGAAACAGGTTGGTGGCTGTGCTTTTAATTTGTCGTTTGTGGAAGTTCTGATTTGTGGCTATATAAATATAAGTAAGGTTTGAAGGCTTACTATATTCTCTATTACAACAGCGTCCTGACTTGACAATTTTGGTTTCAGCTTTACAAAATAGGCAAGTATGAGATAGTAAATTTGTTTGTTAAATGAGTCTTTCATTTAAAAATTTTCATTCATTTTAGCCTCTTTCAAATTCACAGTATTGAGGAGGAGGGGTAAATTTCATGGCTAGAAAGCAGTTTATATGAAAAAACCCTAGGAATTCTTGTATCTCTAGCTCAGTAGGCAAATACTGATGCAAGCTACATCCAGCAAAAAAGCCTGTATGATTTTATGCCACATTAAAAGAAGCTTAATGTCCACAGCAAAGCAGGTGACGGTCCTGATGTGGCCTCCCCAGTCAGTCCCCATTTGGAGTACAGCAGCCAGTTCTGGGACACATCTTAACAGGGCTTTGACAAACTGAGACGCATGCAGAGAAGAGAGCAAGCAGGATAATGAAGGGACTGGAAACTGCCATTTGGATCAGTTTAAGGAATTTGGGATGTGTTTGATCTGAAGAAGAGAAAACCTGGCAGCAGGAAGTAGGGATAGGGCATCTTAGGTTTTGGACTTAAAAGGACTTGAAAGTCTACCCTTCTTGCTTTACAGATGAAGGGGAAAGTCACCTGTTTGAGTTCCACTAGGTGGTACCTGACAGTTCAGATGATAATCCAAGCCCTCCAACACCAGTGAGAATCACAGTGCCCCACGAAATAGTTCTCAGACATTTGGAGGGAGGCCAGGCTTTGTGGGCAGCGTGCTCTGGAGAAGAGGACTTGGGCTAATGGGTAGAAGTTACAGTTTATTCCACCTAAAAATTTCCCAGAAGTTCGTCCAATTTGACTTTTTGATAATATCGTGTCAGAATGTAATTGAGTTTCCTCTTAGCTTCAGAAAGAGGTTGCATAACTACTTGTTTGTTATTTGGAAGAAGAGATTCATGATTTAAGCAGGTATTTTTGGACTAGCTGACTTTGATCCCTTCCCAATTTTAATTCTGTGATTCTTTGTATCAGCCAGGCTTGACTTGCACCAAGGTGAAGATGCTTTTGTGGGAGGAACTGTTAGGCACATAAGTTTCGATTCTTATCAAGGAACAGCTTGATTTCGCAATGAGTCAGAAAAGGAAAGGGTTTGGGGTTTTCTTTAAGAAACTGTTTTTTGGTATGAAGCTTGGCTTAGAGCTTGAGCAAAAGTTTCACTTTGTTCCATAATTGCCCTCTTGTGGCTCCCAAGCATTTAAAGTGGCCCTTTCTCAAGGGCCCTCCCTCTATCCAGTTGGTTTTTGAGTAAAGTTGGAAAGGCCTCAATTCATCTGCTCCAGTGCCCTTATTTTGCAGATCAGCATTTACAACAATTTTTTTAACTTTTCTTTACATTTGAAACAAATATAAGTCACTGTTTCAAACCCTAAAGTAAAATTTTTCTGTAGTTATTACAGAAGTGGTACCTCCTGATTAATTGTGCCCCAGTTTCCATGCAACTAGGAATATACAATAGGAATATTAAGCTTCAGTGGAAATGATTTCCACAAATTGTTGTATCCCATCGGTCCTCGCAGGGGGCCCCTCCCCAACACACACACACTCACTTTTTTCTTGAAGGCATGACTAGCATTGAGCATATCTTTAACCTCTCATTTTTAATTGACCTTCCTAACCATGTTTTATGTTACTTCATTTCATGTGCTTGACCACATCTAACCAGACTGGATTGATTAGTGGTCTGCTTCCCTTTGTCTTCTTGCATTTGTCTAGGCTGCCCTGAGGACTTTGAATGAATATGTTAACTCAGTTTTTCAGTATCTTCATTTTCCTTTAAGGCTCATCTGAATACTGTCTTCTCTGTGACATCTTCACTGATATTAACCCCTAATTGAAAACTATCTCTGCCTCCTCACATTTTCCTGGAGCACTTATTTTTATGAGTCTTCCTTTTACCCACATCACATCCTGACCTATTAGCTGTGGGTCTTACTTCCCCTGCCACACCCAACAGATTGTAATCTTTTTCTGGGCAAGCACTGTGCCCACAGAATCTTTTAATCCCCAGTACCTAGCAAAGTGCCTTAGTTACCCTTGTAGGTATTTAGCATGTGTTTGTCGATATTGAATTTGAATTATATAATTCTGTAATAGAATAATGACAGTAGATCATTCAAATTGTCAGTAAACAAAAATTCATTTGTATGAATGATGAAAATATATTCAGATGCAATTAAATACATCGTAGAGCCTTAGTTGGAAAGTACCATTGAAGTCACCTAGACCACCCCCCACCTGAATAAGCATTTCTTCTACAGTAGACCAACTGGAAGTGGGCTGGCCCAGTGGGTTGTACTTGAAGTTGGGGGGGGGTGATGGGAATGGGAGTTTGAAGACCTCCCCTGCTGTGAAGATAAACTCTGCCCCCTGGTAGGCTGAATGTGGTCACATGGAGCCTGTGGTAGGAGGAGTTTTGCTGAAGGGAAGCAGAGCCCACAGGAAGCTGGTTCAGAGTTAGCCAAACAGGAGGGAAGAGAGAGGTGCTCATTAAGGAGATAGAGAGTTTTGTGAGTAAATCTTGCTCTTGTACTGGTTTGTGGGAAGGCTGAAGAAGGATGGCATAGCTCTCAGCATTATTATGGCTTCTGAATATCTTTGGTACTATGATGGAATCTGCTTACTGGTTTGGGGATTTGGTTGTCTGGTGTCTAAATAAATCCTTCAGCTTTGTCCTCTATCTGGAGAGTTTGGCATGTTTTGTGATCGAACATCATGCGATGCTTATAGTCATGGTCATTATCGTGACTGTAGACGCTGTAGATATTGCATTGGTGCTACAGGGGGTGAAGGTAGGGATGAGACCCCCTCACTTGTGAGGCATGACAGCCTAGTTTTCGGATAGTTCTCTTTTCGTTATTGCACAACTCCAACGTTGTCCTGGGCCTCAGGGATCCATGGGCATTAGAAGAGGGTCTTTGTCAGTGATTCTTGGTGGATCACATCCTGATTTCCTTCATGATATCATTCTCGTGCACTTGACCCCTACACCAAACGGGGACCTGAACTAAGCCCTCTCTCTATATTTGCCGAAGCCCTCCCTTCCCCCTTTCATTGCTCTCTCTCCAGCCTCCAGTGGAGCTAAGAAGTCACTAGGTAATGAAGAATGTCTTTTACGATGAAATGAGACACACTTGTACATGGTGATGGGGAATTCTTTGGGGTTACAGATTCTTAACTGTTACTTCTCAAACAGACCATCTATTTATTTAGTTGTGTTTCAACACTAAGAATTTACACAATCATCTCTGTCTTCTTAGTTACTTTGACTGGGACAATGAAGGATGAATCAAAATGAATATCACTGGAAAAGACAGTTATGAGTTAGACGCGCGAGGTTAGAGATGGAAGTGTCCAAGTGAAACAGCGGAAGGAGCACTGGACTTGGAGTCCTGCCTCAGAGGTTTCTGACTGTGTGACCCTGGGCAAGTCACTCTCTTTGCCTCTGTTTCCTTATCTGGTGGAAATAATAATAGGGCCCACCTCCCCAACATGTTGTGAGGTTCTAATTGAGTGAATATTTATAAAGTATTTTGTAAACCCTAAAGAACTATATAAATGCTAACTTATTATCATTATATCAACAAAATCACCATTTCCTAATGTCCTTAATCATTGTAATTCAGTTATCACAAGGATATACCAAAAGAACCTAAAAGTCTCCTTAGCTGCCTTTTCTAATTTCTTATTTTTTTAAATATATCTTAAAACAATTGTAATTCTCTTCTGTCAAGAACATTTTTTCTTCCTAAATAGGATCTTTATTTAACAAAGCTTATGAATGATCACAAGAAGAGCCAGTTTTTATTTTGTTAGAGAAGCAAGTTGAAATATAGAAAGTTGAAACAGCTATTAGGGAAGCGAAATTGAAACTTTGTAGATTAAGAAGTTGCCAATTTTTGGTCAGGTTTACTTTTAAATATTTATATTTGTCAGTTTTGTAAATTTCATTAAATCAGAGATTGCATTTGAAACCTGCATTAAATCTGAACTCTGAGCCCAACCTTAGCCTGTTGAATGAAGCTTTTTCTCAAGTTTCTGGCCACTGCCTCCTGTTGCATAAGTATCTTTAAATACAGGCAAAATTATCATTTCCACCACTATTTGAAATATGGCTTTATAGCAAATGACCAAATTGTATCCATGAGATGCTGTATCATGATCCTAAAATTACAAAGTGAGCTTTCTTATACCAATTCCAGAAATACTTCTTGAAGAGCTTTTGGGGCTATGAAATATGAGAAATTAATTCATTCTTTGTAATAAGATAGCATTTTAAATTTAGCCATAACTTTTAGGAATTAATTTTGGACATGAGTCTATATCAGATTTGACTTGGAATTTTTATCTAGGATTGCTAACCCTGTTAAAATTTAAATGGTTTATTGAAAAACTAGGTAAGACCAATTGAATAATTACGTTGCTAAATAACCTCATTCACTAACCCTGTTTTCTCAATTGGATACTAAGAACACTTAAACAACTATGTTAGAATGTAATCTCTTTGAGAGTAGGAATTGTTTTTATATTTTTGTATTTGTATTCTGGGAATACACCTAGCACATAGTAGGTGTTTAATAAACACTTATTGATCACCTGAATTAAGGAAAAGTCTGAATTACTATGTCTTTTAAAAATATATAAGAAATTACAGTTTTGTTACTTTCAGGCATATGCAATGAAATAGAAATAGGCTAGCAAAATATTTCCTTTTGGAGGATTTTTTTAAAAATTCTTCCAATGATTGTCTTTGCTCTTGATTAATTTTCTAGTATCATTCATTTTTACTCCAAGAAAAAGCTCATTAAAAGTACAGTAGAGGGGAAGGAATAAATTCAGTAATGAATGTGATATAAAAACAAAATGCATTTTATAAAAAAATCTTTTCTTGCAACTAAAATAAAATACTTCATTTAGAATCAAATAAGTTCTTCTATCAACAATCCAGAGAGAAGCACTGGGCATAAATTTGTGCTTACACTGCAAGAAACTTGTCTTCACTCCTCCTTTGTGACGAATTATCCAATTATGGTGACAGTTTCATCAGAAAAACCAGTTTTAGGGGTGGCCAGGTAGCACAGTGAGTAAGAGCACCAGCCCCAGAGTCGGGATGACTTGGGATTGAATCCAGACTCAGATACTTAGCACCACACCCAGAAATAACTGGCCGTGTAACCTTGAGCAAGTTACTTAACCCCAATTGCTTAAAAAAAAACAAACCAGTTTTTTTGTCCAGTTGCCTAGTTGAGTTTTTTTTTTTTTTACCCTAACTTGTGTATGCTACAGTTGTTGTTATTGTTTGGTCAATCAGTCAGTCACATCCAGATCTTCGTGACCCTATTTGGGGTTTTCTTGGCAAAGATACCAGAGTAGTTTGCCATTTCCTTCTCCAGGTCATTTTACAGATAAGGAAACTGAGGCAAATAGGATTAAGTGACTTGACTGGGGTCACACAGATGTTAAATGTCAATAATAAGTGTCAGGGGCCATATATGAACTCAGGTCCTCATGACTCCAGAGCAAACACTCTTAACCTTTTAAAAAAAATTAAATTAATTTATTTGCTTTTAGTTTACAGCATTCAGTTCTACAATCCCTGGAGTTCCAAATTTTCTCCCCCTTTCTCTCCTCCCCCCATGGCAGCATGCAATTAAATACAGGATCTACAAATACCTTCACATTAAACATTAGTCAGGTTATAAAGAAGGATTATAACCAATGGAGTGAACAATGAGAATAAGGAAACAAAACAAAACCAAAAAAAGAGAGAGCAAATGGTTTGCTTCAATCTGCATTCAGGCTGTACTGTAGTTCTTTCTCTGGATGTGGATATCTCTTTCCATTATGAGTCTTCTGGAATTGTCTTATAACCTTGCAGTGCTGAGAGGAGCCTACCAAAGTTGGTTGTCATACATACAATGTGTCTGTAATTGTGTACAAAGTTCTCCTGGTTCTGCTCTCCTCACTCAACATCAGTTTATATGAGTCTCTCCAGGTTATTATGAATTCCATCTGCTCCTGATTTCTTATAGCACAATAGTATTCCATTACGTTCATATACCACAACTTGTTCAGCTATTCCCCAATTGATGGCATCCCCTTGATTTCCAATTCCTTGCCACCACCACAAAAAGAGCTGCTATAAATATTTTTGTACATACGGGTCCTTTCCCCACTTTTATGATCTCTTTGGTATACAACCCTAGAAGTAGAAGTAGTATTGCTGGGTCAAAGGGTATGTACTTATTTATAGCCCTTTGGACATAGTTCCAGATTGCTCTCCAGAACTCCACCAACTCCACCAACAATGCATTAGTATTCGATTTTTCTGCATCCTCTCCAGCATTTATCATTTTCCTGTTTTGTCATCTTAGCCAATCTGACTGGTGAGATGTGGTACCTCAGAGTTGTTTTGATTTGCATTTCTCTAATCCCAACACTCTTATCTACTATGCCACCTAGCAGCCCCCAAAAAATACAGTAGTGCTTATTCTCATTCCTAATCTTTATGCTATTTATTTTTCCCTTTAGTCCTTCAGTTTCTTATTTGTAATCAGAAATTTATTGTATCAATGAGAATTGCTATCACTGTTATGTCATAGGAGCAAAAGTTTCTGTTAGTGTCATCATAAACATCCTACCACAGGGATTTCTTAATCAGCCAGGTATACATCTAATAATAATAATAGCCAACATTTACATAAAGCCTACTCTGTGCCAGGCACTGTTGGAAGGACGTTACAAATATTATCTAATTTGATCCTCACAAAAACCCTTGGAAGGTAGGTGCTATTATTATCCCCATTTTACAGGTGAGGAAACTGAGCTCAGCAGGATTCAAGTGACTTTTCCATGGTCACACAGCTAATAAGTATCTGAGGCCAAATTTAAACTCAGGTCTTCTAACTGGGTGCACCCAGGACTGTGTTGTGCCACCTACCCAAGATATCTGGTTGAGTCTTGAAACAACTCTAGAGAATGCTAACAGTTTATTCAACTGAAAATGTTGGAGTTATTAGATTCATAGTTCTTCATTTTCACTTTGCAGAATTGTTACTAATCTAGGTATAATTACAACTTTATTTTTTTGCCACTGAAACTGTATTCAAATTAAATGTGACTTTCTTTTCTTCCCCTAGGAATCACTAGAATGCAGAAGGTTGATTTCTCTGAAGAAGGTACTGTCTTCATGCATTTGTTATCTCACAAGCAATTTAATACTGGTTATAAGTAATATTATACCCAGAGACTGGGCTAATAGCAAACAAAATGTCCTTTGGGGTTGAAATTTGTAGAAAAGGGATCATGAGTGAGGGACATGTGCTTGCATGCATTTCTTTTTCACTATACTTTCACAAGGTGCAGAATGGGCAGATAATTCAATAAGAATAGTTTTTAGGAATTGATAGGTACTATTCTATGTATATATAGTATCTTTCTCAAAATGAATTAGTTCTGGGAAACCAGAAGTTCCTGGTATATCCTAGATTTGATTACTATGATTTTTTAAATCAGATATTCTAAAGTTTCATATCATTGTGTTTTTGAATGTCACAAACTATATTTAGTCTTTTAGAGTTCTTCTTTTCAGTATAATATGAATTGATCAACCCATAACTGGCATGCTTACTGGTCTTGTCAGGATCTCAGTTACATATTAAACTTTTTCCGTTTTTGTTTTCCTTGCTCACATTTCTAATACCTAGTGTCCATTTGTTCTCTATGTGGTTTCCATGGTAAGCTTTATTTTTGTTGTTGTTGTTTTGTTTTGGAGGGCAGTTGGGGTTAAGTGACTTGCCCAAGGTCACATGGCTAATTTTTGTGTTAAGTGTCTGAGGCCAGATTTGGACTCAGGTCCTCCTGACTCCAGGGCTGGTGCTCTATTCACTGCGCCACCTAGCCGCCCCCGTCATGGTAAGCTTTATAAAGTTAACCTTTTAGATTTGTCCATAAATGTTTGTTCAGATAATAGATGCCTCAAGGACCACAGAACAGATGTGACTGGCCTTAGCCCATTCAAAATAGATGGCAAGGTGTGATAGTAATGGAATATAAAGATCCCCCTGTATTGGCTTGGTTTTCAAATTGATTGTGTTAAAACCCAGAGCTTGTTAATCCCACTTGTGGAATGGACTTGATGTGAAAAGAGAGTCCTGAACTGGGAGGAGCTGGTGAGCTGGTGACGTAGATTTGGAGAGACACAAGAGAGAGGCAGAAGAACTTTTTGGAAGCAGCACCCTCGTGGAGGCAGAGAGGGACTGAGAGGATTGCTGAGGGCGACTTTGAATTGCCCTGGACTTTTGAGACCTGCCCCCAGAGCTGCCAAGGACTGAGGAGACATGGCTGTTTTGCTGGTACTTTGTCTGTCTGTTTTGATGTTGTTTTGCCAGATTTGTCCACTGGTGAAAGATAGTCCTGTTATTGAAGAAGTCCTGGAACCTGGCTGTTGGTTAAGAACTCCTGAGACTGTCCTGCCAGTCAGAGAGTGAATACTGTCCACTGGTGAAGAATAGTGCTGTTGTTGCAGGGGTCCCTCTCTGCCTCCACGAGGTGCTGCTTCCAAAAAGTTCTTCTGCCTCTCTCTTGTGTCTCTCCAAATCTACGTCACCAGCTCCTCCCAGTTCAGGACTCTCTTTTCACATCAAGTCCATCCCACAAGTGGGATTAACAAGCTCTGGGTTTTAACACAATCAATTTGAAAACCAAGCCAATACAGGGGGATCTTTATATTCCATTACTATCACACAAGGGCATGGACATTATTTGTATACCATGTCTCATATGTGTGCCTGTTAATGATGAAGTATTACTAAGCTGTAGTCATATTTAAAGCACCAAGATCCTTTTGGTGAAAAAAAATTAGTCTCTATATAAACTGCAATAACAACAAAAATTAGCATAATAAATGCAAAGACATTTCTGTATATAGAGTGATAAAAAATAAGCTTTGCCTGTAGTGATAAATGCCTCAGTTTCCCAGAAACATGATCAGATTGAGGATTTGAACATTATTAGACTGTAAGGCTGTGTCAACCAATGATTTTTTAAACAAATTATTATACAATTCCAGGGGAAACTGAAGAGGAGGAGGCAGAATACCATAACATCTCTGACTGTGATGTGAAACCTCCCAGCCATAGCGATGAGGATTCGACTAAGTCAAGAGGTAAATGAGCAGTGTCTGATTATATAGATATTTGGCTTGGGCAAGTTTGTACGAAAAATATTTTAGTCTGAATTTTGCATTTTAAATGAGCACTTGTTAAAAGTTTTTGGTCTATTTATATTCTGGAGTTACTTGATGAGATGAATTATGATGTTTGAGCAAGTTAGCCAAGTTTTAGCCTACTTTGATCACAGGATCTTAGATCTCAGAGGCACTTTCACTATTCCCCTCATTTTACCAATGAAGGAAACAGGTGCAGAGAGACTGTGAGTTACCCAGTGAGGTCCTCGTAGGTGGTAAGGAGGTATACGACCAGGTCCCCCAACTACAACTATTCTTTCCCCTCTGTCATAATTGCCTCTCAGTATTGGCAAAAATATTTAACTTAAATGTGTGAGTAAAAACTTATTTTACCATTATGCTAGTTTTTAAAAAATTAGAGAAATTATGTTGTCATTGGTACTCCTGTTTCTAAAGATTTTTCTGGCTTTAAGAAATTGGTAATAGTTTTAGCCAAAATTTTATCTGTAATTTTTGGTTTAAATTCAGCCCCACATCAGCAGTTGTTATTCTGTGGTTCATGAGTCCAGGTACCTTGCAGACCGTTGAGTCTAACTCCTTCATCTTACGCATGAGGAAACTGAGGCCAAAGAGAAGGGAAATGATCTATACAAGGCACTTGGGTTAAGTGTCAAAAGGAGGAATTTGAAACCAGGCTTTGATTTCAGAACTGGGTGTTCTTTATACCATACGATACTGGTCTTTTCAGTTGTTCAGCCCTAATCCAGGGAGAATTTATCTAAAGAGAGAAAAGTACCGGTGATATTAACAAGATGCTCAAACACAAGTCAAAAAGTCTTCTTGTGCTTTAGTTCCTCTATGACACTGATTCTCAGACTTTCCTCCCACAGTCCCTCCAGAAGCACTGCAGTCCCTTCTGTGCCCAAATAAAAAGTTCATAGTTTTGTCTTGTAGCTGTTTGAGTCAGTGGTCGATGTGACAGTTTGAGTCGGTGGTCTATGTTTTTGTCATCCCTCTCAATAGCAAAACAGACCTTACTAACCAAGAGAGTGAAGCCAGAGAATGAAGCTCTGGGAGACTGAGGGAGGCGACCGACAGTAGTTTTATGCCATTGCTTATCTAGGGGAGTGTGTGACTCCCTAGGACTTCTCAAGGCTTTACTTGGGTTGGCTATCCCGACCATGACCTGGATGAAGTCTTCATCAATTGCTAGTGATTGTCCCCAGTAACAAAAAAAACTGTCTGTTTTTCTGCCTTGGTGTTGTCTCTTCCTCCTCTTCTCCCAGTAGAACCTAAGCTCCTTGAGAAGGTAGCCTGTGTCCTTGTATTCTCAACTCCTAGGACAGTATCTAAGGGCTTGAAAAGTGCTGCTGATTTGAAGTGAATCTTTTACACTAAGGTAGGTAGGAAGAATATATCTGTAGAAGAGAAAGGGGGCATGTGGATTGACAGAAAAGAGATAATTGTTGTATTATATAGGTATGTTTAATGGTGCCACCTTAAAGTTGACTAACCTGCTTCATCTTCTAGCAATATATAAGAATTGGGCAACTACATGATATAGCACTAGACTTAGAGTCAGGAAGGCTCGAGTTCAATTTCAGCCTGAGACATTAGCTGTGTGACCCTGAGCAAGTCACTTGACCCTTTATGCCTCAGTTTCTTGGTCTGTGAAATGGGAATGATAATACTACCTACCTTCACAGGATTGTTGTGAGGTTTAAATGAGATAACATGTATAGTGCTTTGCAAATCTTAAAGCTATATATAAATGCTGTCTATTATCATTAAGCCAGTACTGAGTTAGTTATTCAGAACTTTTTCTTGAATCAAATGGAACAGGTTTTGGAATTTTTTAATGATCCCCAGATTACTTAGTATTCACCATCTGTTAATAGTAAGTTATCTGACATAGACTATAGTTAAAGCACTTTCTAACTCCAGAAGTATTATAAAAATATGAACTTATTGGGGCAGGTAGGTGGCGCAGTGAATAGAGCACCGGCCCTGGAGTCAGGAGGACCTGAGTTCAAATCTGGCCTCAGACACGCAAAAACTAGCTGTGTGACCTTGGGCAAATAACTTAACCCCAATTGCCTTACCTTCCCCCCTCCAAAAAGAAAAAAATATATATATGAACGTATTACGTTAAAAATTTCTTATTTGTAAAGGGAATTTGAGTTTTATCACTTTCAAGTTAATTCAGATACTAGTATAGTACATATTGTAAAGGAAGATTACGTATAGTGGCAATTAACAAGTGAAATTAAGTAAATTAATTTTAAAATTATGATCACAGTAGACTTTATTGCAGCATATAATATATCACAAACATGAAAGTCCTCAAGCATGCAGAAAAGTAACATATTATTTTTTATTTATTACTTTGTGAATGTTTATAATCTTACTATAAAATGGGTTATAAAGCTCAGGTTAAAACTTTAACTTTCTCTGACTCCAGGCTCTAGGAATTTATGATTTCTCTGAAGCTCAAGAATCCGAAAACCTCACTGTGTTTAAATGATCAACAACTTAAATCAGTTGAGGTCTCACAGAACATACCACCTAAGAGTTATTTGAAGTATATAATACCTGAATCTCAGGTATAACAAAGCAGTTCCACAAATAGCACATCCATTTTAGGTAGTTGAACATAGAAGACAATGACAACTGTGACTTTACTTCCTGATCTACTTTTTCATCAACATGATTTTTTTTCCCCAGGATTCATTCTTCTGTGTGATGTATTAAACTTTTAACATTTGCCAACTTTCTGTTATTTTTAAATCTAAATCTTTCTTTGTTTACCTGTATATACTGAAAAGAAAACCCTGAGCTGGGAATCCAGAGACCTGGGTTCCACTCTCAGCTCTGCCATTAACTCCTTGTGTTACCTAGAGAAGTCATATCCCTTCTTTGAGCCTCAGTTTTCTCATTTATGAAATGAATAGGTTAAACTAGAGAACCTCTCAGATCCCTATACTCTGCTGTAGCTTTGTCATTTTGAATCATTAGAATTTTCCACAACTAAAGGTTTTTTAATCACCCCTCTATGCCATATTCTGTTTTGTTACAATTATCTCTAAAGTATACTAGGGAGAAGACAAAAATCAGGTATTACTTTTTTTTTTTTTTTACATATCTGGGAGTTCCCTATGACTTCTCCTACCTACCTCTCACACCCCCCCCCCTGCCCCCCGCCGTGTAACAAACAAGAGTAGGGAAGTGAAACAAGTCATCATACGTGCTATGCCTAAAAATGTATGCCTCCTTCATCTATAGCTTACCCCCTCTCTGACAAGAGATGCAAGTGTGCTTTCCCATCAGTCCTCAAAAATCATTCCCGTTCACTGCATTGATCAGCATTCTAAGGACTTTCAGTGTTATTTTCACTCACTTTAATGTGCTCATTGTGTAAATTGTCCTCATTACCCTGCTTACTTTGATCTGCATCCGTTCGGTCTTGTCTTCCCAAACTTCTCTGAATTCTTCAACTAGGCTGGCCATTTCTTATGATAAAATAATTTTCCATCAAGTTCATATTTGAGTTTGTTCATCCCACTCTCAGTGGATAAACATCCTTTTTTCCTCAGCTACTGTAAAAAGTGCTGCTGTACTTTAATCATTTTTTTTAGTATATGAGATCTTTCCTGCCATCTTTGACCTTGTTAGTCACAATTATGCCTAATGGTAATATTATTGGGTCACACTTAGCATAGGTACAATTCAGTGACTTTTATTGTATAATTCCAAATTATTGTTTAGCAGAGTGGTTAGACCAACTCACAGTTCCACAAACAAACAGTACATGATACAGTTCTAGCAAATACCTTTGGATACCATAGTAGATTCAGTCATTGCCTTATGGTATGGTTTGTTTCTTTATTGTACAACTTAAAATAGGGCCTATGCAAGTTTTAAAATATGAAATATGATGTTATTCAGTATGTCTGCTTGTATTTTTAGATCTCATAGTCAACATCCAGAATTTCATTGGCAGTCATCAAAGAGTATGTTTTTAGACATGTTTCCTTCTCGTCAACTTCTTACTTTTCTGTTTATGGGTAGGTTCAGGTGCTGTTCTCCTCTTTTTTTCCAAGTGATCTTTTGCAGCTTTATTTAAGTATACTAAATAATAAAGAGAAATCAGTGAGAAAAGAAATGAGAGGGAAAAGTGTGCATCTTAAAGTGTCTGAATTTCTTGAATTCCCATTTCTATTCCTAGGCTTGAATTTAAATTTTAAAAAATATACCACTTTATAGGTGTCAATCCGATGTTGATAATGGCCTTGTGATTTTATTCATTGATTACATTGATTTTTTTGATTACATTAATCATAAAATAGTTTTAACCTACTTGTGTCCTTTGGTTAAGAATAGAACTTTTTTGCTCTACTTTCTTGGGTAGGATGCATAAAAAATTTTGATATAATTATTTGGCAATCCCCAAAGTACTCTGTATGTAAAGTTACATACGTGTTTAAAGTTTATTCCCCAATTCTCTTTCTTAAAAGTTATAATCTAATTCAAGAAACCTTGAGGGTTGAATTATTTTTCTTTTATAGACCTTCTTTACAGATTTTTATTTTGTTCTAACATGGCAAGATAGAGATAATCCTGAGAATGGAATAAGAACATTTGAAAAAACTACTTTTCCAAATCCTCCATTGTCTTTATGTGCCTTTTGTTTCGAAGATCTTGGATTTTAGATTTCAATCTGTATTTATACCAAATATCTAAGTGTTACCAATGTAAGTATTTTTCATGGAAATTTGTTACAATAAATGTCTTGGTAACATCAAGATTTTCATAGTTGGTTGTACAAGTTTTATGGATCTTAACTATCACCTTGAAGCTTCACATGGTATAGTGCATAACTCTTACCTTATCACTGTCTGTCAGTAGCCACAAACTTGCTTATAGGTAACATCCAGGCTGTTTAATTGACAAAGCTTCATGTGATCCTGGACATAGTTTCCTCATATATGTGCTAAGGAAGCAACCATTGAAGAAAACGTTATTTGTATTAGACAGGTGGAATATTGAAAAAACTTGTGTCTTAGCCTCCTAAAGAGAAAGAGGGGCAGGGAAGAGAAGGGCAGTCTTGGAATCAAAAACAGTTTGCTGTCTGGTCACCTTGGGCCAATGAAAATCTTATGATCATTATTTTGTTTTTCCTGATCTTTAAAATGAAAAAAAAAAAACCACATACCAAATTCTGACCTGTTAGAACATTTTTGTTTTAGCCTTCTAGATGTTCTGTTTTTTTCTGTCTCTGCTTCCTGTTGCAGGCCAAGAAATAAAACTTCCCAATAAGCAGTCACCATCACTAAGTAAGTACATGAAAGTGTTTGCTTCTTTTTTTCTATTGGCAAGGGGCATAATCTTGCTTTCTTTCCATGAAATATATTACAATCAGACCTGAAATTATTTGGCTTCTTTGTCCTCTTAAATCAAAGGTATGTCAGAGATAAACTGTGTGTGGCAGTTACTTTTGTATTGTGGATGTATTATGTGTCATCCAGACCAGTACTGGATTTTTTTTGTTGTTTTTTCCTTTTTTGACATCAGTACCAAAGTGGGACATCAGGTTGGAAAAATGGAAAGAGTCCATAATTCATGGATAATTTATCTACAAGTTATTAAATGCAGCCCATTTGTTAAAAATTACACTGTAAAATGAAATAGAATTTTATTTGTGTCATTCACTCAGTTAAAAAAGTGATCCCTCCCTGATTAGATATTTTCTGCCTGACTAGTGTCAGGACACTTAAGGATGAATTTATACATAATTTATAAGGAGCACATGAGACAGGGATTAAGGGGTTTTGCCTAACCTTATCTTGGTATCCCACCTCACATATGAATGACCCTGGCCCATCCCCCCCCCCCACCTTGCCTTTTACTTTTACTTCTGAGCTCATTGCTGGTAGTTGTCTTGTTTTGACCATTCTGACTCCCTAACCTCATAACACTGTAGTCTTAATGGACATAATTTTTCTAAAATTATCTGTACATTGAAATTTTGATGTTTTCATTTCTTTCCTTTTACTCCAGCCTTCCAGGCTCCAGTAAAATCTCAAGAATCACCTGGACAAAATGCAAGACTACGGACAAAATCGACAAGTAAGTGGACAAATCTCTGCTTTATTATAAAATGTTCTTAAGATCATTTGCTAAGAGATATAATCCTCTTAAAGTTCTACTTTGTTCATGGAAATGGTATTTTTTTGTTGAGGACAAAAAAGCTTTTTTAAAAGAATATTTGGCACTTTATTGCCAGTGTTTGGTTGTTAGTGGGTAATGATGGTGTTATAAGAATTTGCTTGCATGATGAATAAAAAACAAAAGAAAATTCCAAGGTTGGACTCCGACTTACTCTGTAGACTTGGAGTGACATATAAGATGTCTTGGCTTGTTTGGAATGGACAGAATGACAGTTCCAGTGGTACATTATTCCCGTACTTTATGGCCATTTCTTTACTGATGACACCTTTTTCTGTAGGTTCCCTCTCCAATAAGACATTTGAGTTTAGTTTGTCTAACATAACCTACATTATTTAGAGAAGCTTCATTTCCATTTTGAAGTAATAATGGCTGTAGCATTTGGGTTCTGTTTGCAGTTATATGTTTGGGGTAACTTATTTGATCTGTTTTTAAAGAACTTAAGAAATACTTTAACTTTTCATCATGGATCAGAGTAATATTAAAAATTCAATGTGCGTAATACTTTCAGCAGAAATGCATCAAAAGCAATGTCTTGTCTTTAGAAGAAAATTTATGTAGTACTTAAGTCTGAAGTGACATTCAACCCAAGTGTCTAGTCAGCATTCATTCATCTAGGGCCTATGGCAGGTGAGACCCCTAGGATTTCATAGAGGTTCAGGCCATAGCAGGTCTCCTGAAGCTACGTGAGTGACTGGAATGTAGAACACGCAGAGAAGGTACAGTTTATTGTCTAGGTTGCCTCACCCATGTTTTCCCACAAAGTAAGAGCTGGATTTTGGATAAAGTTGGCCTTCTCCTCTTAAATTTTTTCATAATCCTTAACTGTATTGTATTATAATTGGGCTTAAGTATATCACATAGGTGTCTTTGGCTATCATTGTTAATAGCTAATACATTCTCCTGGCCACTTGTGTGTGTCTGTGTGCTGTGAATATTCCTTATTGTCCATTGCCTCTAGAATACCTCTATCCTTACTCTTCTGCCCAGTACAGCATGGTCTCCCCATATTTCCCCTCGTTTTATTTGTTTTGGGTTTTTTTTTGCTTTTTGGAAGGCAATTGGAGTTGTGACTTGCCTCACACAGCTAGTAAGTATGTTAAGTGTCTGAGGCCAAATTTGAACTCAGGTCCTCCTGACTCCAGGGCTGGTGCTCTATTCACTGTGCCACCTAGCCACCCCCTTTCCCCTTATTTTGTGTTCCTTCTGTTAGCTGCTGCTTGTAAAGCTTTGAAAAAGACTTGAGTAGACTTTTCTTAACATTGCTTTTTGACTCCTTCCTTACCTTGCTAGTCATAGCTAATTTCTATAGCTGTTATTTCCCAAGAACACTATTGGTTGCCTAAAAGACATCTGTGCTCACCATGATGTTATAGTGAGCCCAAAGTACCCCCCCACCAAATACTTTAATACCGCACCAGGTTTGCAGTTCAGCATTATAGAAAATTAAATTACTATGTGTATAGAGTTTATATCATGCATGACCGGTCCATGATGTCATTTTAAAGCATTTCACAAGTGCCTTGAAACAACTTAATGCAGATATGGAGTGGGAAATACCAATTCTAGGTACTATAGCTCTTACTACTTCAAACTGTAGTACCTGGTGTCATAGTAATAATAATAGGAATAACTCTGAGAAGTCTGTTCATTTGGGGCAGGCCAGTTCTACATTTACCTCAAAATAGACTTAGCACAGATTTCCTTTCTCCCTTCTTCACTCCTGCCCCTACCTAATGACTTTCTTTCCTTTCCTTAGCATTCCAAAATTCATGCCTCATGCTCCGACTACATAATTTTGTCAGCTCATATAGAAAGCAGTACGATACTACCATCACCAGGGGTTTAATAGCACTCCACTAGTATTTCAGGGTAGATGACATGTCTATTTCCCACTAGCAAGGGCATTTCCTCCAGTTATTCAGCTTCCAGAATGGCAAAGAACAGAGAAATGAATGGACAAAACCATAGTTCATGAGTTTGTCAGCTACATGGTTGTCCCTTCAGGTTGTAAAGTCATACCGCTGTATAGTAATGATGATCATCTCATATCTAGCACTTGGTAGTACAAATATCTTCACTGTTTTACAGATAAAGAAACTGAAGTTGAGAGGTATACCCAAAGTTACAAAGCTAGTAAGTGTTGGAGCCCGGGCCTCAAACCCAGGTCTCATTCAAGCTGGAAAGGACCATAGAGAGGTCATCTACTCCATCTACTCCAGAACCTGCCCCTGGAGTCCAGGGTCGATAGAGCAACTAGCCAAACCCACATTCACCTAATTAGTAAGTGGAAAGGCCTGAGGCTTGAATGGAGGTCAGCTTTCTTCCAGTCCAGTGCTTTTTACACTTCCCAGAGCTATGTGCTGCTACTGTGTCATTTCCATGTGAATGTGCTAATAACTTGTCTCCTCCTTAGAGAGCTATCTGTTATTGATGAGGATAAAAGGATTACAGTCATCTGTTTCATACTGTGTAGGCAGTGACTAATTATCACTCCACCCTTTAGGCAGGAAGAATATGAACCCCACCCCATAAAAGTTTTATTCTGGAAATTCATACTACTTTCAATATTTTGATTTTGTTATTAAGAATTTTAATTTTGTTATTAAGAATATTATTAAGTGTTCCACATACTGATTTTAAAGCATGTCCTTCCTTATCAATGGTATCAGTGGTAATTGTAGTATGTGTGTCAGCTCTGGTTTTTTAATTAGGTAAATCCTAGGTGTGTTACACAATAACTATTATGGACACCTCATAGACACCTCATCATGATGGGAAATTTTTTAAAAATTAAGAGTCTCTACAATATCTAAGTTCAAATCATAGTTTGAGTAAGAACTGTTATAGGTGATGAGTTATCCCAGTCTAGACTTATTTTGATGACTCTAGCAAGTTCATATTTGTCTTGAGGCTTTTGGGGATTTTTTTTAGTGGAGTATATTTGTTTTTGCTTTTTGGTCTTGAGGCCAAAAATATACCTGCCTGTTCCAGGGATTCTTAACTTTGATATTATATGGGATTGAGGAATACCTGGAAAACCAAAACTTTCCTTTATCTGGAAAAAAAAAATCCAATGTTAGTAAAAATTTGAAAGTGTCTAGGATTTGGGTGATACAAACACCAGACATCAAAGTTTATTTGAAAAAGTCTCTTAAGTAGCCTACATTCAATTCTTTCTCTTTCCTTGCAGCTTCTACAGTAGGCAGGAACTTGATTCATGATCATTTTTCAGATGGTATGTTACATATTAAATTTTATCATGTGTTTGACCTGTTTTCTTTTTCCTTTGACTTGTCCCAGAACATTCTCTATTCTTGTTAAATAATTAAGAGTAAGATAGAATAGTGATACTTTAATTGATTTAAAAGACCTTATCACAAAAAAATAAGAACTTGTAACAACATTCAGCATTGGATCTTCAAATTTTATTTATAACTACTTTGTACAGATAATGTGGATCTGGTTTTATAAGGATTTTATAATTTGCTAAGCAGTTTGATCTTTCATTTGACAAACATATTGAGTACCTATTGTGGATAGAACATTATTCTAGGCTCTGAAAGAGGTACAGAGATAAGACACAAAATATTACATACTGATAGAGAAATCAGAAGAAAAATAACTTATTTGGCCTTGGAGTCAGGAGGACCTGAGTTCAAATCCAGCCTCAGACATTTAATACTAGTCATGAGACCTTGAGCAAGTCACTTAACCCCAATTGCCCTGCCTTCCCCCCTCCAAAAAAAAAAAGCAAAAAAAATTGGGGGGCAGCTAGCTGATGTGGTGAATAGAGCACCGGCCCTGGAGTCAGGAGTATCTGAGTTCAAATCCGGCCTCAGACACTTAACACAAAAGCTAGCCATGTGACCTTGGACAAGTCATTTTGCCCTCCAATTGCCCTCCAAAAAGCAAAAAAAAAAAAGCTTATTTCCTGTTCAGATTGGGGGTGGGGGTGGGGAGGGTGGTAACGATCATAAAATCTGAGATTTAGAGCTAGAAAAAACTTTAAAAAGGTCACCTACTCCAAACCCCTTGTTTTATAATAGATGAGAAAACTCTGAGAGGGGAAGTCAGTCACTTGCCTCTAGTACCAAAAGTAGTCAGTGGAAAAACCAAGATTTGAACCCAATCATTATCTGGCCCCAGGTTTTACTCTCAAGCACAATCAATATCTGCCCTCATCTTTAGGAACTACAGCCATTTAGTCCACCACCCCCTCATTTTGAGGAAACTGGGGCACAGAGAAGCTGAAGTAACTTACCCATGGTCATTCAGGTAACAAGCAACAGAGCTAGGCTTCAAACCCAGGTCCCCTGACTTCAGATACAGAACTCTTTCCATCCTAGGTTGTAGCTGTCTCTGCATATCCTCCTTGTTCCATAGCTGACCCCTGGCCTCACAGGGTCCAGTTGTGGAGCCCTCTTTCCCTGGCACTTATTTTTGTAGTCCCTTCATGTTTATGTTTGGAGATATTTGCTTTGTTGCCTTTGTTACTCAGGGAATGACCACCGTGGGACTTGCTATAGAGTGTTGTGCCCATAGCCCTAGAATTTCTAGAAGTGGTAACTGGGATGACGGTAAGGCTATGGATGGAAGTAGGGAAGGCAAAAAGGAGGAATAGAATTTGGGAGAAGGATGATGATGAGCTCAATCTTGAATATGTAGACTTCAAATTCAGTTTAGAAAATATTAAGTATCTGGAATACATACAGAGCACCACGCTAGGCTCCAAAGATACGGTAATAATAGGGTCCAACACAGATCACGCTGTTTAATAGAGTAGAAAAATATTCACTAGAAATCCTAGGAGGGAGAATACACGTTAACTGGAGGCAGTGTACAAGGAAGAATTTCTCCCCAGCAGTGCTTACTTTGGGAAATATGTAAAGCAAGAGTTCTTAACCTTTTTTGTGCAGTCTGGTGAACACTAGACCCCTTCTCAGAATCATGTTTTTAAATGCACAAAATGTATAGATTACAAAGGAAGCCCAATGATAGGCACATATCATTATCAAAGTATCTTTCTAGGAACAAGCTTGTGGACCTTACATTAAGAGCCTCTGACATAAATGTTCTCTTATATGAAGGTGAAGGCAAGAAGTAGAATCAGAAAGAAATGAAGGTAGAGGTAGTCAACATTACTAGTTGCTAATGAGCTATCAAAAGGGTTAAGGATGGAGAAAGCCCTGAGTTTGAAGGTCTCTGGTAACTTTTGAGAAGGTAGTTTCAGGAGAGTCAGTTGGGGTAAGAAGCAAAACTGTGGAATTCATGTTGCAAGATACTGATAAATGAGTGGGTGGTGAGGAAATTAAGGCATTGGATGTCTGTTCTCTTAAAATGTTTGTAAATATGGTAAAATGAACTCCATGGACAAACAAGGTCAAAGGAGGTAGGAGGCAGTGATGCTTGAAGGCATAAATGAATGGGGTTAGTGTTGGGAAGGTGTGTTACCTGCTCTTAGACACATGAGAAGATAGAAAAAAAAAATGGGTAAAAACAGGAGCTCTGGAGCTGAAAGCTATGACCACACCCTTTTGGTTTCTTAAGTTCTTTCTTTTGTCATGTGATAAGAGTTTTTATTTTTCTTATCTTCGTTGATAACTTTTCTTTTGGAGGGGGAAGGCAAAGCAATTGGGTTTAAGTGACTTGCCCAAGGTCACACAAGCTAATTAAATGTCAAGTGGCAGAGGTTGGATTTGAACTCAGGTCCTCCTGACTTCAGGTTTGGTGCCCTATTCATTGCACCACCTGGCTGCTCCTTTTTCTTATCTTCATTAGAGGGAAATACCAAAATTTTAAAACCTAAATTGAATGACTGTTGTCTTTCTCAATCTTTTCAACAGATGATAACTTCCATAAATCAGACCTTACAAACAAATCGTTATTATCTGTCAACCAGAGTAAGTACTTCTTAATTTCCACTTGACCTTATTCTTCAATGAAATTATGTTAATGATAAAGATAATTCATAGAAGTATAAAATCTCAGAATTGTTAAGGACCTTAGAGACAGACCACCTACTCTAATCTACACTGTATACCTGACCAAGACTCCTTTCTAATTATTCCACAATTCAGTTTTCTGTATTGTTTTAACAATCAGATAGTTAAAGCTTGAAGAAACATGGCTTGAGATCTTCAGGAAGATATTGATTTGAGAGCCTGTTAAATATCTAATATAAGAAAAGCCACACATTGGGGTCTTCCTTTTAAACTCTGTTGGACTCAGTGAAAAAGATGTAGAAAGTGAACAGACTGGGATAGATTTTGTGATAGTTTTAATGCTAATGACCACTTACACTGGACGTTTCAGAATGCTGAAAAACGGCAGAACAAAACAGCACCCTTCTCATAGTTTTATAATCAAGGATGAGAAAATTCCAAACTCAGTTTTGCTACTGTTAAGTTGTATGTATTACAGAAAAAATCGAATGAGCTTATGGTTCCAAAAAACCTGCAACTATTATACAGTTATAATACACAGAGCACTATGTATGCTGAGGCCAGGGTATATGAAGACCAAAGTGAAAACAGTCCTTCCCCTGGAGGAGTGCTAATGAATACATATTCTAGGGTCCCATGTACATATACAAGTATATACAAAAGTTGCAAGATAATTTGGGAAGGGGGAAAGCACTAGCAATTGGAAAAACTAGGTACTGTGGGAGACTGAATATAAAAACAAAATCATAGCTGTTATTAGTAATATGTGGAAGAGATTAATTTAAATTATCCTTTTTATTTTTATTCTCATATTACAATTGCAATAATAGAAAACATTCAATCTAAAATAGTCCACCTTTTGGGTATAATATGAACTAATTTCTTTATAGGAAATTGTGTTTCATAAATTTGGTCTGATATTGTTCTTTTCCAATTTTATATTGCCCTGTGCCACAGCAGAAATAAACAATATTTAGGTATACTATGCGCTCTTATTTCTGAACTGTTTGTGGCATTTTTTCTATTTCTAACTGTAAGGCTATTTTTTTAACCATTTCTGCAGTTTTAGAATTTTAGAATTAGAATGAACTTTAGAAATCATCTGTCAGTGTCCTGTCTAAAGAAACACATGCACATTTACATATGCAACATTGAAGATTTTTGCATACATATTATAATAGAGTAACAGTTCTGTCTTTAGTTAAAGAAATTACATTCTTCTGTTTCATCAACCCTTCATTTTTTTCACTACCCTTCCTCTTATCTTCTAAGTATTTCTAAAAGAACAAAATGGTATATTACAAAGTTTAATGTTAAATTTCAACAAGTCACTGTTCTGTGATGCTGAGAAAGTGATGTTTATGTTTGTCACTTCTGTTATTCCTTAAGCAGATCAGTCTAAAAAGAAGTCTTCTGTCAAAGTGTGGCTGCTGGTGGTGTTAGTAATTCTTGTTGCCCCCAGTTTTTTCTACATGAATTGGACTTCAACCACAAGTGTAGAAACCACTGCTGTGCAGAAATTCCAGAACCAGATGAAAAAACTTATGAATAAGTACCGAAGTCAGGATGAAAAGTTATGGAAAAGGAGCCAGACGTTCCTGGAGAAACACCTGAATAGCTCCCACCCTCGGCCTCAACCCGCCATCTTGTTGCTGACTGCTGCCCAGGATGCTGAAGAAACACTCAGGTGTCTGAGTGAACAGATTGCAGATGCCTACTCCTCCTTCTATAGGGTTCGTGCAATCCGAATTAATGGGACTGGCAGATCCACCCAAGACAGTGACGTTGTCAAGCTGGAAGTAGATAAAAAACTGAACGCGGGGTTCACGAATGGCCAGAATGCAGCTGTAGTTCATCGTTTTGAATCACTCCCCGCAGGCTCCACTCTCATCTTCTACAAATACTGTGATCATGAAAATGCTGCCTTCAAAGATGTGGCCCTGATTCTTACAGTCCTACTTGAAGAAAAGACCCTGGGAACTGATGTAGGCCTAAAGGAGGTTGAAGAGAAAGTGAGGGATTTCCTCAAGGCCAAGTTTACCAGTTCTGAAACCCCTAACTCTTATAATCACATGGATTCAGACAAACTAAGTGGACTGTGGAGCCGTATCTCCCACCTAGTCTTACCTGTCCAGCCTGAAAATTCCCTGAAAAGTGGGGTGTGCTTATAACTATGGGAGAAAAGGAAATATTCCTCATGTCCAAGAACTTCTCAAGCCCCCTGACCAGTAATAAGAATCAGAGCTCTTTTTGCAAGAACTATTTTCTTTTTAAAGGAAATTAAAGTTCTGTTGTAAACATAGGACATAGTGAATGCAAAACATTGTAAATGCTTTTAATTTCATAGTCATCTTAATATGGTCTGTAATCCTGAAGAGAAGATCTTTTTCTTTGTTACATGCAAAATAGTGAAGACTTAACTTAGAGTTGCAATTTGTTTGCAGGTTTCAAAGAGTTCTCTTTGAGAATCTGGGGCAGAGTCATTATAGGTTTGGTCTGATTCATGAATTGATGGACTCCTTTCCCATCAACTTTTCCAGTTTTTTAGTTTAGCTATTTTCTTCCAAAGCTTTCCCTGCCACCTCCCTCGCCCTCCCTGCCCTTGCCCCTGCCCTCCCCACTCCTTACCCCTGATGCTTATGCATTGGCCTCATGGGATGGCAGCTCTTCACACACAGCTCAGCTATGGGCTTTCCTGGTCCCTTTAGCACATTTTAGGTGTGGCTTTATCCTCTTAACTATTTCTTAGAATAACAGAAGCACTGAAAGTTTTCAAGGGTTGGGGAAAGGGGGGAAGGGGAAATCTTGCACAAAATTAAATTTTAACAATAAGCCATTGAGAGGCAGCTAGGTGTCCAAGTGAATAGAGCACCGGCCCTGGAGTCAGGAGGACCTGAGTTCAAATCCAGCCTCAGACCCTTAACACAAAAAACTAGCCGAGTAACCTTGGGCAAGTCAATTAACTCCAACTGCCCTCCAAAAAGCAAAAAAAAAAAGAATCCATTGTAATTAATACATAATAGGGGCGGCCAGGTGGCTCAGTGAGTAAGAGCACTGGCTCCAGTGTTGGGACGACTTGGACATTGAATCCCGGGCTCAGACACTCAGCACCACAACCAGAAATAACTGGCCATGTAACCTTGAGCAAGTTACTTAACCCCAATTGCTTACAAAAAAAAACAACAAAAAAAAAAACAATAAGCCATTGAGACTTGGATGATCGAGGTGTTCATATCATCCTTATCATCCCATTTAATAATTCAATTCAGTCTTTCCTTTTTAGTATGGCCATCTCAAAGTATTCTTCCCATAAGAAATGTCTGATCCTGCAATAACATTTGGAAGGGAGTATATATCATGAGACTTAAGTTCAACCATCCTACCTCTTGAAGGGTGGGCAAATTCTGGGTAGTTTATTCTGAACATATATGTTAAAGCTTTTGATTTTAATAAAAATCTAAAATTGCAGGATCAATAAATAATATTAACTTCTCTGTATATGTATTTTATTCTGAGTCATTTAATAAAACTCTGTGAAGAATATGAAGATTTACTATGCATATAAGTTTATTTTGAGTGCCTCATGCCAAAAAGAAAATAAAGTACCACAGATGAAAAATTTTTAAATGTATATTTAATGTACTTATATATTTCATTTTTAACTTTCAATCTGTAATTTATAGAATTCTTGTCTCTTAAGTTGCTATAGTTTTTCTTAGATTCTTGTAATTATGGAATGACCTAGGGATGGGTTGGGGTTTTTTTTTTGTTTGTTTGTGAAACTTGGAAAATCTTTATTCTCATTTTCTTTCAGAGTGTTATTAGAGCTAGACATTGGTTTCATAATTGCCTTTGAATGACCTATATTTGATAGTAAATAGATAGATGGTTCAATTTTTCTTTGGTGAGGCCACCTATATTCATAAATCACATCGCTACTAAAATGATTTTCTGACAATCCAGAATCATATTATTTAAATCCTTTTCCCAAAAAAATTCCTAAAAGAACAGGAAATGATAGAAACATTGTCATTTTATACATACAAAAAATATTGGGTGGGGAGGTAAATGTTTTTATTAAATATTTTGCTGACCAAATAATTTTAAGTGATTAATATTGTACCTTTTGGAAACATTAATTGTAGCAGCTGATTTGTAAATGACTTTCAAAACTATTTTAGTAATTTAAATAAATTTACTTTTTTGGTTTTTATTCAGAGTGTGGTGTGAACTTAATGAGAAGCACTTAAACACATTGTTTGCTGTCTGCCTGGCCTACCAATTTTACACCATCTATCACGTTCCATCTCCCACCTCTGCCCCTTTGCATGTGGTTCTTTGTGTCTGAAATGCACTCTCTCCTCACCCTGGTCTCTTGAAGCCTTTAAAGTCCTCCAAAGCTAAGCTCAGATGCCACCCTCTCTAGCAAGCTTTTCCTTATCTCCTCCTACAAGCTTGTTAGTTACATCTCCCTCTTGAAATTGCTTTGTATAATTATGTGTTTGCTTATCCATGTGCCTGTAATAATCCCTCCATAGAATGTGAGCTGCTTGAGAGCAGGCCTGTTTCATTTTTTTTCTTTGTATCCCCAGCACCCAGCAGTGCCTTTACACACAGTAAATGCTTAATAAGTATTTGTTGAATTGAATTAAACAATTCTCGAATGAACTTGTTTATATTTGGAGTAATTTATTTTCGTGACCCTTGCTAAGAGAAAGTCAAGCTAAAAAAGTTGGGTGTCCTTCACAAAAATCATTCAATTCACTTCAAATGCCAAGGGCCTACTATGTGTGAGGACAAGAAATCTGGAAACAGAGTGATCCCTTTTTAGCTGGATGAAACTTGGGAGACTTCATGGAAGAGGTGGCAACAGAGTTGGACCCTGAAGGAGGATTTCTGAGGCAAAGATATAGGGGACATATTGACTTAGCAATAAGGTATGTACCTTACAGTCCTCTTCAGGAAAAGGGATCTAAAGAACATCCCTGTAAGCATCAGTTCAGAATTCTAAATCCAAAGAATTGGTCGAATAATTTTCATTGAGGAAAACAAGACAATTGATTTAAAATTTAAGAATTGTCAGATACTACCATTCTGCCTTTGTTTACATAATTCTTGTATTTGTCATCTCTTGGGTAAGATGAGTTTAAAATGACCTCTGATCTTCAAAAAAAGGCAGATTTTATTCCCTTCATTGAAAGGAAAGTATAGTAATTTGTATAGGCTTCTTGCATAGGGGCGAGAGCTAAAGCCCAGGATTCTTGATGGTAGCATACCTTCTCAAAATGGGCTTCATAGTAGTAGTTAATTGTGCCAAGAATGAAATGAAGGCAAAATAATTATTCTGGCAGAATTTATCAGTGATGTTTTTTTAGTGTATATGCTATATGGCTATAAAGCAGACTTGATTTTTAATAAGTAAACATACTAAAGAGGAATGTCCTGGAGAATAAAATTGTTAAATATTTATTATGCCCCTGCTGTGTGCAAAATTCTGTGCTAGGTACCTTGGGGAAATGCATTTAAAAAGAGAAGCTTAAAATCTAATTAGGGTGGGCAAGATGTAAGTATTTTTAATATAAAGTATAATGTGAAAATTACAATGTATTAAGAACCTAATGTGCTAGACACTGAGAATACAGAGAAAAAAAGAAATTCCCTGTACTCAAGGACCATATTCTATTCTGTTGAGGTCATCAGTAAAAAAAAAACATTTATGTATCACTTAAGGTCTGCAAACTTCTTTAAATAATTGATCCTAACAACCCTATAAGATGCAGTAGATACTATTATCCCATTTTACAGATGAGAAAAGTGTTATGGTTAGTAGTAAATGGTTAGAATTGCACAGCTAGTATATTAAGACAGGATTTGAATTCAAGTGTCCCTTAATCCAATGCCAAACTGGATTCACCACACCATGTCACACACACACACTTTTGTTGTTTAGTCATTTTCAATTGTGTCCAACTCTTTGACCCTCATTGGGGTTTTTTTGGCAAAAATATTGGAGTAGTTTGCCATTTCTTTGACTCTCATTTTACAGATGAGGAAACTGAGGTAAACAGGGTTAAGTGACTTGCCCAGGGTCACACAGCTAGTAAGTGTCTGAGGCCAGATTTAAAATCGGATCTTCCTGACTCCAAGACCCTGCACTCTATTTACTGTGCCACCTAGCTGCCCCTATACACACATGTATATGTAATTTTTTTTTTAAGAAATCTGTGATTTCATTAACATCAGGAACACTATATGGAAAATCCCTTTGTGGATACAAATCAGTAACACATCAGCAACTAACATTCTTGGATTGTTGCCTTGGATTTTCCCTGTGGTTAAGTGGCTTGTCCAGGGTCACACAGCTAGTGTTAAGGGCAGAAATTGCACAGGATAAATCTGATAAAATCTGTTCTTGTGTATGTACACATATGGTATTTTGGCCAATCGTGCCTCATAGGTAGATAATACAACAATAATTATGACCAAAATATTCTTACTCAACAACCAAAGATCAGAAGTTTAAGAGTTAGAATTCATCACAATTCAACTAGAATTATTATTAGTAGTGTTATTAATATTAATATAACAATTGTGGTGGGAAGGGAAGAAGGGAGAGAATTTGGAACTCAGAAGTTTTAAAAATGAATGTTAAAAACTGTTTTTACATGTAAGTATGCCAAGAGCATGAAGAATAACTCAGTTCATTGTACACAATTACAGACACATCATATGTGTGATGACTAACTTGGATAGACTGGGCTCCTCTTAGCAATACATGGTTAGAAGACAACTCCAAAAGACTCATGATGGAAAGGGCTATCCACATCCAGAGAAAGAACTACAGAGTCTGAGGGCAGATTGAAGCAAACCACTTGCTCTCTCTCTCTTTTGAGTTTTGTTTTATTTTGTCCCTTCTTTCTCATTGTTCACTCCATTAGTTATAACCCTTCTTTACAACATGACTAACGTTTAATGTGAAGGTATTTGTAGAACCTGTACTTGATTGCATGCCGCCATGGTGGGGTGGGAGGGGGGGAGGGGAAGAGGGGGAGAAAATTTGGAACTCAAGGGATTGTGGAACTGAATGTTGTAAACTGAAAGTAAATAAATACATTTTAAAAAGTAACTCAGTTTAACAGGTTATTTGGGTGCCTATAATAAGCCACTGTCCACGATAAAAAGGCTGGAAATTTAAAGAAGCAGGTGGTGTTTCCTGAGTTGAGAACCAGCTGGGACTACAGCCTCTGGGAAATACAAAAAGTCAGGAAGAACCAGGACCTTGGGTAATAAGCTCACTTGAGAGGCCCCATGACCCTTCACTCCCTGTGGCTTTGTGACTTCATCAATGACTCATAGTGTTTGAATTTGATAATCTAGAGGGCAGGACTTGTGAGAAAACTTCTTAGGTGGCAGAAATATCACTCCATGATAAGATTTCCAAATGCTTGTGCCTTGTGATGACATAAACTGGTATGTTCCAAAGGCCAAAAGTTTGTCCTTCTGAAATATTTCTGCTCCCTCAGGATAAGCTGGTTTGTAATTGTCAAGCCTGCTTAAGCCCAAGAGAAGGTGTATAGTGCATTAGTCCCAGGGAAATTCAACTCCCCAGTCCCGTAACTTTTCCTGAGTCTTGAACACTATACCACTGTTATTAAGTCACAAAAGCCACTTTCTGTTCTTGAAAGATCAACTTCTTGCCTTCAACAATTTCAGTTTTTAGAGATCCCAGTATCTAGCAGGGTAGACTATAGTTTAAATGCTAAAATTGATCATACATTTCGTTCTAGGCATCTTTCTGGCTATGAGGCCAGCTATGTCTCCCCTTCATGGTTCTAAGGTTTAGTTTCTTCTTTTCTACTGCCATCAGGTTGAGCCCCTATTCTGAGTCTGCTCCCCCATGCAGATGCCTCCTGCCAAGACCTCCATCCCACATAAGGAGGCAACCCTTCTCCTTGTCATGCCCTCTATCTGCAAAAGCGATTCCATTCCATCCTCTCTCCTCCATCTGATTGCCCCCTCTATCATCCACATTCTTTCACTTTTATTCAATCTCTCCCTATCTACTGGCTGCTTCCCTGTTCCTTACAAACATGCCTAGGTCTCCCCTATCCTTAAAAAACCTCACTTTGATCCAAGCCCACTAGGTATCATCCCATATCTCTCTTCCCTTTTGTGGTTCAGCTCCTTGAGAAAGCCATCTACAGTTGATGCCCCTGCCTTCTTTCCTCTCGCTGTCTTGCTAACTCCACATTCTGACTTCTGACTTCATCATCCAGCTGAAACTGCTCTCTCCAAAGTTATGAATGAATCTTTAAGTCCCTAATCTAATGGCCTTTTCTCAGTCCTCATCCTTCTTGATCTCTCTGCATCTTTTGACATTGTCTTATCACCCTCTTCTTGATACTCTCTCCTCCAGGTTTCTGTGATATTACTCCCCCGGACCTGTGAACATTTCCTTCTCAGTTCAGACAACATTTCTTGGTGTCCCCTTCTATATACCAGGCACACTAATTTTTTCTCCAGGGGTCAGTGTATCATAAACT
The DNA here is from genome assembly GCF_028583685.1 of Petaurus breviceps papuanus. Classification (NCBI taxonomy): domain Eukaryota; kingdom Metazoa; phylum Chordata; class Mammalia; order Diprotodontia; family Petauridae; genus Petaurus; species Petaurus breviceps. Next base: position 742,469 of record NW_027187313.1, on the reverse strand, counting down.
ATCCCTTTAGAGTTCCAGGAAAATTTTCCCTGGGGTTCTATATCAAAGAGCACCTGAAATTTCTCCCAATGCATCCCTGCCATTCCAAGATGATCCAAATGGAGTTTCTAATTCATCCCTCACTAGGACAAGCAGATGGGGATTCAAGCTGACAGTATGAGAAGAATCACCCTATTTTCTCACTGGGATATCCCTAAAACCCTTAGGGGAAGATGTAACCAGTCCTCTGGACCCCATTAGTTCCAGTGAGCGCTGAGATGAGGACCCTCAGAACTTATAGGTTCACATGCCTTTAGTGTTAGATAAACAACCTCTCAGGGCTAACCCTGGAGCCCTCATAGGTTGTAATAGTCATGCTTAGGGGACCCAACTTTTCAGTGTGAGTGGACATTGGGATAGTAACTCTAGAGCATTACTACAGATATGAAAACACAGTGAAAATTAATTAGAGGAGTTGATGGGTTTGAACTCTATGGCCTTTTACCTTAAAAACTGTATGATTCTATGATAGATACAGATTATTAGAACTCAGTCTACTGTATCCATCTCCCCTTATTTGAAAACTGTTTAAACATCTTAAATTCCAGAAAGTGAATTCTACAAAACAGAAAAAAGCAAAAAGCCATTTTTCAAGTTTTCCCCAAAGCAATCCACTTTCTGAAAAAAAAAAAAAAACCAACTGTGCAAATAGACATGAGTGAAGCTGAGAACTATGCAGAAGAGAAAAAGTAATCTTCCCTACTTGAAAAGAAAGGAGTGTTTAAGTAAAGTGCTAGGCAAATCGGGAAGTCGAGCACGTTCCATTTCTCATGCAATGTGAAGTCATACTTCAGATAACAACATATTTCTGGCGCCTTTCATCTGAGGATTTCTAGGCACTTCTCTGACATTATCTCATAGTAAATGTTATTACTCACATTTTATAGGTGGATAAGCTGAGATACCAAGAGATTAAAAGCCTTTGCCAAAGAAGATAGAATGAGTCAGGAGTCGAGCTGGAAATAATGTCATCCAGGATTTCAGGTTTCTTTGTCTATGACTTAATCATAAGGGGCACCTTCCCAAACTCTTCAAATAGAAAAGGAAATCATTTACATGGATTTTCATATATTCTACCATAATTAAATTGAGCACATTTATTTCCAGTCACAATTGTTCCTTGTGAGAAGGAGGTAATTAGAGGAGTTAATTGTTGAAGATAGAATCTCTTACTTCAGGTTATTTTAATAAAATTGACTCAGAGGTGCTAGTCTTGAGTTGCGATGGAATCTCATCATTTGTCATCAATGTTTCCGGTGCTCTTTCTTTTTTTCTCAGAGAAAAAAAGGCCTAGACTCTTTGCAGATTCTGACTGGATCCTTCTTCAAATGTCATGAGACCAAGAGGCACTCATATTCTGTACATACTGAGGATAGGAGGAACCCCCCCTTTTTTTTGCTTTTTGGAGGGGCGATTGGAGTTAAATGACTCGCCCAAGGTCACACGGCTAGTTTTTTCGTGCGTGTGTTAAGTGTCTGAGGCTGGATTTGAACTCAGGTCCTCCTAACTCCAGGGCCAGTGCCACCCCTGAAAAACCCTTTCTTATTACTGTTTCAAGAAGTCTGCTCCCCATTTCTCTTTAATAAGGACTTTTTCATCTATCTTTTTTTCATCCTGTCTTGGAAAAAATAAGTCCCCATATTCACTTAATGATACTACTTGTTAAAAAAAAATCACGAGTAAACATACAGTTTAAATCATCTTTACACCAGATTCTTGGGCTAATGTTAAACTGGAAAAACAGGATAAAAAATGAAGTACTTGAGGTACCATATGTAATTAAATGTGAACTCTAAGTATATTTTTAGAAGGAGCATTCAAAAATGAATTCCTTCTTTGCTAAGGCCTAAGGAGAGGATTAAAGGTTTCTTTTTTAGCAGTTGCTGACAGCAACAGGTCCTAAACCAGTACAAGGAATTATATATCCACATCTCTGGATAGACTCACCCTTTTCAGTGCTCACCCTTTTCAAGCCTTTGATGTTAATCGGGTAAATGTAGCATTCTTAACCCTAGATACGCAAGTATGGAAAAACTGATTTCCAGATGTTTTCTTTGTGTGAACATAGACATTTCTTCTATCATACTCTCCTTTTTCTCTCTCACGTACAAGGAGATGGATAGGCAGTTAAGGGAAGGGAGAAATAAGGTCAATAAACAGAAAAGTTCTTCAAACACCACTAACACACCAATTACTAACATCTTTTTCTGGTCACTGCTCATTTGCCATGAAATCCACATTATATGCTTTCTACTCTCCAATGTTCCATATGTAAAATGCTCTGGGATAGATGCAATATTGTATATATGAAATGAATAACAATGAAATTGTGTATACATAGTTCCAATTCAATTCAACATAGATTAAACAGCCTGGCATAGTGATACAATGAAGTTCAAGTGAGATAGTGTGTGTGTGTTTATGTGGGGTGGGGAGGAAACGCCCTACCCTGTTTCAATAATGAAATCACTGAAAACCCAGCATGTAATCACAAGATGTTAAATGTAAGGGAGGGATGATGTAGTTCTATCCTGTCCTCAACAATCCAGAGATATAACCATAGACTCACTCAAACAACCAACAGGCCTAGAATTTAATCACAAAGTATAAAATAAATGGTAAGGAATTTCCCTATAATGTGTGAATAGGTCCTTAAACAATCTGAGATATTTTAGGGCGTTGGTCACTGGTTAGAGACAAATGAAGCAACATAAGAAACATCTTGCAGACTTTAAACAGTTTGCACAACTTTTCAAACTTTAAAGTACTATGTAAATATCAATTATTATTGTGAAGTACCAAGACATAGTTCCTGACATCAAAGGAACTTACAATCTAGTAAGAAAATATATAAACATACACACATACACACACACATATGTTTTAGACCTAACCGCTGTTCTGGGTTTTTTTCTGATTTCTTTTTTATTCTTTGTTATATGAGATAGTTTGCTAGGGAGAAAAATGAGGATATACTTGGAAATGTATGTGATGTAAAAACAAAACATATCAGTAAAAATTTTTCAGTACCTGATAAAATATCACACATGTTCATAAATTAATAAGCTATGCCTTAGTCAGTGTGAGAGCACAAGGCAGATTGCGACCTGCCTATAATTCATGTCTTCCTGACTCCATGTCCAGTCATGCATTCATTATACAAAATTGCCTCTTTTTCCTGAGGGCAGGAGATAAACCCCAGAGGTCACCTAGCCACCATCACTAATCCACCTTTCTCCACAAATGGAGACTTTGAGTGATTGGCCTAGGAGAACACAAGTTCTTTTTTTTTTTTTAAGCAATTGGGGTTAAGTAACTTGCTCAAGGTTACACGGCCAGTTATTTTGTGTGGATGTTAAGTATCTGAGGCCAGAACCAATCCGGGGTCTCCCGACTCCAGGCCGGTGCTCTTACTCACTGTGCCACCTGGCCTCCCCAAGAACACAAGTTTTAAGTAGGAGCAGAGATTCAGACTCAAGTCCTCTGACTCCCAGATTATTACTTTTTCCACTGTACTATGCTCTCCCTCCTAAGAGGGTTCAGGTTGGAAGGGACCTTTGAGATCATATACTCAGACTCCTTCAGTACAGAGGAGTTTCACAAATTAGATTAGTTGGGTTTTTAAAAAAATTATAAACCTGTGATTTCATTGATGCAGGTAGCTCCTGGTGAGGGACTCCTTCTCTACTAGTGAAAATTAACAATTGTTCTGCAATTTATAGTTTTAGAGAGTTGTCTGAGGCTCTGAGAGCTTAAGTGATTTGGCCAGGGGTCCCCCAGCAGGCATGTGTTAAAGGTAAGATTCGGCAGTGAATAGTGCACCAGCCCTGGAGTCAGGAGGACCTGAGTTCAAATCCGGCCTCAGACACTTAACACAAAAATTATCCATGTGACCTTGGGCAAGTCACTTAACCCCAATTGCCCTCCAAAAAAAGCAAAAAAAAAAAAAAAAGAAAAGAAATTAAAGGTAAGATTCAAACCCAGGTCTTCCCTACTCTAGGACAGGCTCTCTATCCACTATCCCACAGCTGCCTCCTTTATGGGTCAATGTTATTTGAACATCATCTGGCTTGTTAGAATAAAATAGTATTTATTTTGTGCAAGCTTTTCAATTTGTGGCCTGGCTCATATATAAAACCACACATATATTAAAAAATTGCACTTGGTTCTAAAACCAACCACGTCTGCGTTACTGCCCCATTCTTTGTCTGATTTTTAGCTACCTCTGCTCCCTTATTATATTTCCCAGACTTTCTCTTAGGGAACGAAGTTGGATTTGCAACTAAATGCTAGCTTGTTCTCATTCAACAGGTGGAAGCAGCCAGGCTCAGAATTCCAGGGGCATTTTCAATAACTGATACGCCTCATTAAAACCTGTGGGTCTTCTTTCAGAACTGGCACCCAGCTGCCCTGTTCTATTTTTAGAGAGGTAACACAGATCTCCTGCCAAGAGTGGACAACTTCCCACTGCTTGCCAAAGCAGGGAAAGATCATCCTGCAAAATATGGCCTGGTCTCATTACACATGGCCCCTGGCAGCTTCATCTCATTACACATTTTCTTTAGAATTGCAGCTGTCTTGATAAAAGATATTCCATAACACATTGCATTTTTATCACTTGTTCACGTAGACAACCCTGAAACTTGTATGAACTCATTTTCTATAAAGCATGTACTCTACCCACAGTTAAATGAACTTCTGTATTTGTTAATTGTGTTATCTAAAGGCAATGTCAGCAAGGAATCCCATAATTAGATTTAGAATTGGGAAGAACCTTCAAGATCATGAGTCTAGTTTCCTCATTTTACAGATTAGAAGACTGAGGCTCTAAAAGATTAGTCCATGGGTGGGGAACCTGTGGCCTTGAGGTCCTCAAGCATGGCCCTTTGACTGAATTCCAACTTCACAGAACAAATCCCCTTAATTAAAGAATTTGTTCTGTAAAACTTGGACTCAGTCAAAAGGCAGCACCCAAGGACCTAGGAGGCCACATGTGGCCTTGAGGTCACAGGTTCCCCATCCCTGGTTAGTCACTTGCCCAAGATCACATAGGTAGTAAGGAATAGAACTGCAACTCTGGCCCAGGTCTTCTGACTCCAGATCATGTTTTCCCACTTCTTGAAGAAAAGGAGATGCTTTTTTTCCCCTATTGCTGACCATTAAATAGAACAAATCTTTGGAGAGACTTGTAAGTTCTACATGGAGACTGAATGAATATAGGGGATTCTTATTTGGTTAATTTGACAGAAATACAAGATTTCAAAGATATTTTCATAACTAAGGGTTACAATAATTATCAGGAAACATCTGCAGGGATCTGTCTTTACTGATGTGGGCACTCCCTCCAGTGATGCACATAGCAACCCATCTGTGTGTGCTCCTTGTGTGCCACTGTTGTCCAAATTATCCCACAGAAGATCCATTATCACAGGCTGAGGACCTTTTTGCCCTCCCCATGGCCAGTTCATCTTTCTTTTCCAGTCATACACATAACTCTCTGATGACATCCTTTGTGCCACTTCTTGTAAGCAATTCTTCATTTTTAATATGTCTAGACTTGCTCATCTAATGATACATTTCTCCATGACCCTTTAGTTGGCCCTTAGGTTTAATTAAACCCTCCAATTTAGTTCTTCAGAGAATATGGTATTCTGTATCTAGAAGATGGAAAGCATCATTGGAATGATATTACTAAAATGATGGGTCTTTGTTTCAGGGAGAAGCTTGTGGTCCATAAAAACATGATGCATTTTCTCAAGAACAATCTGCCTCACTGTGCTCCCTCTTCAATTCTGGGTCCAGTTCACTGTCCACTTGAAACTTCTGTCCAAAATACATGTATTTCCTGATCAACGCAATGACCAATCACCATTCCAAAGGTCCAGTGATGAAGTATGTACCCATTTCCTATGAATTTGTCCATCCAATATCATCTCATAGTTTGGATAAGGGATACTCTTTATCTGTTTGCTTTCATACTGTGTATAAAGTCAAGGAAGATTCCTTGGAGTGATTATGAATCTCATTTAGGAGATGGTACAATGTTTTAGGGCTTGATGAAATCATTGGGGAAGGAAAGGGAATAAAACTTTATAAAATGCCTACTATTCATTAGGCACTGTGTTAAGCACTTTTACAAGTAGTATCTCATATGATCCTTACAGCAAGTCTGGGAGGTAGGTACTATTATTATCCCCATTTTACAGATGAAGAAACTAATTCAAATAGTGATTAAATGACTTACTCAGGGTCACACAGCTAGCAAGTATCTAAGGCCAGATTGGAACTGACTCCAGGTCCAAGAGTTCTATCCACTGTGCCACTAGGTGCTTCACACCAGCATCTATGAACAGGAATGTCCAATGAAATAATAATTTTAAAAAATCCTTCATATTCGGGGTGGCTAGGTGGTGCATTAAATAAAGCACTGGCCCTAGAGTCAGGAGGACCTGAGTTCAAATCTGACCCCAGACACTTAACACAAAAACTAGCTGTGTGACCTTGGGCAAGTCATTTAATACCAATTGCCCTCCAAAAAGCAAAAAAAAATCCTTCATATGCTTAAGTCTATGATGCATTTAACTAGATTTAGATTTAGTAATCATTTATTAATACTTACCAATTGCTAAGCACTTATGCACTTTACAAATATTATGTCATTTGATCCTTACAGCAACTATGGTAGGTAAGTGCAATTATTATGCTACTATACCTAATTTACAGATGAGGAAACTGAGACAAAGAGAGGTTAAGTGACTTGTCCAGGGTCACAGAGTTAGTAAGTGTTTGAGGTCATATTTGAAATTTACTTTTTCCTGACTCTAAGTCCAAGGCTCTATCCATGGTGCCAACTAGCTGTCCACATACAAAAAAAAAATTATAGCAACTCCTTTTGTAATGGCAAGGAAGAAACTAATTGGGGAATGAATAAATATATTATAGTACATGGTACATAAGTATGGAATGTGACTATAACATCAGAAATGACCAAAGTAATAATTTGAGAGAAACCTGGGAAGAATTGTATGAACTGATACAGAATGAAGTGAGAGGAACTGAAGCTTTTACACAATAATAGCAACATTGTAAAGAGAAACAACTTTGAAAGACTGAAGAATTCTGATCAGTTCAATGACCAACCATCATTCCAAAGGACCAATGGGGAGCTAGGATAGCGTCTATATGAGTATCAAAAAGGAGGTGTCATAAAGATAATAAAATTTACCAGACTTGGCAATGACTGAATGTGAGGAATGAGGAAAAAGTAAGAGTTAAGGGTGACTCAGAATTTGCAAACTTGGGTGACTGGAAGAGTGGTGATGAGCTCAACAGAAATAGGGAAGTCTGAGGGAGGGATGAATTTTGAGAGAATATAATTAGTTCTATTTTGGACATATAAAGTTTGAGATTCCGGATCATTCAGGTGGTGGTGTCCAGTAAGCAGATGATGTTGTAGTACCAAAGTTCAGGAAAGAAATAGGAACTAGATAGATAGATCTGGAAGTCATCCAAATAATAATGAAACCCACAGGAGCAAACAACTGAAAGCGTAAGGTTCTAGAAAACATTTAGGGGAATTAATAGCAAAAGCATAAGTAGTAGGGCTGGTTTTGGCAAGAAGTATCACTTCTTCCTCTGAGACTGAAGCAATGAAACAAAGAATGGGGATAACATGGGTGTTGAAGTATACAGTAGGGTAAGAGGTAGTTGACATTAGATGGTTTCTATGTTTTCATTAAGGAAGGAGCCAGGATCCTCTCTGGAGAGGGAAGAAGTATTGAGGATAGATGTGATATGATTTAGAGTAGTTGATTGGGAGAATTTGAAAGTCAATAAGGGAAGACTAAAAGGATTTACATACAGTAATGAGGGCTCAGTTGAGATTAGATAATATAAATTTGTAGTGGAACCAATCATCAAGGTAGTATACTTTCCCTATTAACATTGAGCTGCATGAGAGTAGTAGCAGAGAAGGTGTATGATAGGAATAGCACAAAGCTGAAGTTTTTCCAGGTGTGTCTGGCAACCAGAGATAGGTGCAAGGGATTCAAGGGTGGAAGATGGAATATAATTGATCAGGCTAACCATAGGGTCAAGATAGTGAAGGGTGGAAAGTCATACCCGAGCAGGAATGACTGAGAACAAAGCAGGCATTTAGAAGTCTTTAGAAATTGATTTCATATTATTCCCAATCACAATGTTCAGGCCAAATTGGTCTACTGACATTTCATCTCTTTTCTTGGCATAGATTGTCCTCCAGGCTTAGAAAGCCTTCCACCCTCACTTCTGTCTCTGTTGATAACTAGCTTTTAAGGTTCAGCTTGGGTACCACCACCTACACAAGACTTTTCCTAATCCTTCTATGTATATTCTTCTTCATATATATATTTTTTTTTTCTTCTTCTTATATATATATATATTAGTACTTCTCCTTCCCCCTCCCCTAATATAATGTGTTTATAGTGTATATATACACATATGTGTATATATAAGTTTATATGTGTGTACATGTACATATGTGTATATACATGTATATATGCACACACATATCAACTTATCTGTTTTTTTTCCCTCCAGAAGAATATAAGCTTCCCGGGGACAAGGAATGTTTTCATTGTTCTCTTTGTATCCTTAGCATCTAGCATAGTGTCTTGCACATGTCCTTACTCTTTGCTTTACCTACTTGACTAATGGCTTAGAAATGTAGTCATCAAACAGGAAAGATGAAAAGGGAGTGATCAAACCTTAGCTGTCATCAAGTGTGCCAAATGGGGCAGAAATGATAGAGGTCAAGTAATGCAAGGAGGAGTTCTAGGACAAGGGAATGAAGTGTGGGTATGGGAAGGGTCTCCATGTCAACGTCTGCCTTTGAACACACTCCATCACTCTACTAGCAATGAACAAACTTCAAGGAATAATTCAGATCCTATATAATCCAGTTGCTCCAGAAAGCAGTCAGAGGGCAGGATTAGAGGTCCAAGTCAGTGACAGAATGCTGCACAAGGGAAATTGTGAGGAAGAATAATTAGTGCCCTGCTTACTGAACACTGACCCTTTAGAAGGCCATGAATGGAAAAGCAGCCAGGAGACAGTGACTAGCTCCCAAGTAGGATTGGCTGACATGGGGGATGAGTCTAAGCACCTAAACTGTGTCCCTTGAACTCTTAGGTTAGGGATATGCCTATAGGTTTGTGTGGAATTACCTGGGTTTGGGAGGAGCCAGAGGTATGCAGTCCATGTGGGAGTTGTTTTAATATATTTTATTTTATTCCTTTTGCTCTTTTGGTTCTGTAAATTACATTAAGTCATGTTTATATGGTCCACATCATTTTGCCACGATCACATGATCATTATTCATTAAAACATAGGGTCAAAGAAAGAGAAAGCAGTCTCCTACTAGGTAGGAGTTAAGCCATAGACCCCACTCCTAGACTAACAAGTGAACCTTGTCACCTAAGAAGGGAGTGGCTCTAAAGAATGGAGGCTATCAGCTTTCTGAGAATCACCTGGAGCCTGTTTCTCTTTGGAGCCGGATGGAATGCAAAACTGCAGGAATGAGAGTGGGATTGCTAGTTTTTGGTCGTTCTGGTTAAACAGGATCATGTAAGTAGCCAGCAGTGCCCCTTGGTGGTCAGACTCATAGAAGATGCTTAGTATATGCTTGTTGAGTGAATGAACCACTGAGGCAGGGAAGAGATGGAAGGATGAGTGGTTATGAAAATGTGAAAGGAATTTCAGAGTTCTGTATTGCAGAGGGAGCATAGTTAAAGATGATGAAAACAAAGGTGTGAGCATCCTTAAGGATGAATAAGGTGAAATAAAGATGTAGGTACATTATGGAAAGTAAAGTGGTAGAAGAACACTCAGGTAATTGAAGGGACAATGAAGTATATACTGAATATTGAATATTCATGCATGCCTAGCATGAAGGCAAGGATAAGGGTGAAGATGAAAGCTGTGGGCTAGGTATTAAAAATTGTGAAAGAAGCAACCCAGAGTGGGACTTTATGATATATCTGGAGAGATCAAATCTCAAACAGAAGTTGCTGAGCAACTATACCAAAGGGACAATCTGAAAATGGCATTGAGAAGCAAAGGTTATCCTTATTCCTCTTCAGGTTTCTTTAATTCAAGAAGTTAAAAAGAGTGGGCAGTGAAAAAATCCAGAATGAATGGGTGTTTGTTAACAATGGAGTAGGAGTTCCAGAGAGCACAACAGAATGAAAGGGCAGAGAAAGGTATGGACTCTAGAGGATAGGGCTGAGGTGAATAGAGACGAGAAAATGAGGAGAGGGAGTAGGGGAGAAAAGTGTTTTCACTTTAATAGAAGTCAATTCTGAACCCCAAGGAAAAGGGGAGTAAAAGTTGGGAGTTTTCCCATCATTACATGAGAGAAGAACCAGATGATCAGGATTCCTACCCTTCAGTATCCTGTGATGACTGTGCATGGGTCAACAACAAGTAATAAACTAAATCCAGATATAAGGAGTATTCTGTTTTCATTTTTCTAAACTCTGTTCAATAATAGCTTTTCCCTGTTGTTGTCTTGTGGAGTGGTTAGTCAAGCTTTTGTTCAACTTTTAAGAAGTTTTAATTCTATATTGGGGATCCACTGATCAATTCTTAATTCTAAATTCCTATTTGCTAAAAAGTTTGGTAATTATAGGAGTTACAGGGGAATTTCCATTCTGGGTCAGATCTGTGGTTCATTCATAAAAGGATCCTCTTCCCCTTTTTAGATCCAGTATCTGTGATAAGTAAGAGTGATGCAATTACAAATGACTTGTAAGCACAGCTAGGACAACACTCTTCAAAGAAAGTCAAAGGATGTTCTGTATTATGATATTTCTGACAAGGAAATAAGTATCACATTGTGCTTCTCACTGTAGATCATTATTTTAAGACTATTCATTATGACTGAATCATGGCCTTAGCAATGAGTTGTATCAGTCATAAGTACAGACAGGAGATTATTTTTGTGGAGCATTCATTTTTACTGGATACCTCATCAAGTGAACAATTGACTTTACTTAGGTACCTCAGGTACATTAGGTCTGTACTAAGACAGACAACATAGTGAATAGAGGGCTAGCCTTGGAGTCAGGAAGACATGAGTTCTAATCCTGTCTCTGAAATATATTAGTGATATCTGAGACAGCAAATCAGTTTACCTCTCAGTGTCCCTGGAAACCCTCTAACATGAGTTTCTAATTTGTATCTGTGGACAGTGTTTTCACATGAGGAATTCCCCACACTTATTAATCACCTCCCTCCCCACAAGTCTTACTAAAGAATAATAAAATAATAAAAAAAATAAAGCAAATAGAATATATAAATAACAAGAAACTGAAAAATTATAGTTTGCAAAAATACATTTTTCATCTCCTGGAATAAAATACATATATTTTATAGTTATTTTCAAAAGTATTTCAATATTTCAAGGACTTTGGCTCCATACCTTAGTGCAGATTGGAACCTGTTCCATGCTTTACTAGGCAGTTTATTGAATTGATGTGGTTTAAAAATCATTGCCTGGTAACTAAACCTTTTGTGACTTTCTGAATCCTTCAAATAATAGGCATACTGTTTGTCATTGGGCTTATACCTGAAGCTTTTTCAAAATGATGGAGCCTAGAAGAGCACTGTCATCAAATTTGGGAGCTCAGAATTATCTCCACACCATGAGGAAGCTTTGGAATAGGATTTTAGGGGGAATTATATACAATTACTGGTCCAAAATACCTAATGCTTGTAGTAGAGATATACCTCATAACCACTATTTCAAGGCCTCATAGCTTCTATATAAATGTAAGTTTACTAAAGTAATATCCTAAGTTTGGATCAGAAAGTTTTTGACAAAGAATATTATCTGTTCTGAATTAACCCAGATCTAGACATCTATGCCCCCTGTATCTCCATATTTAGGGCCAGTAGGGGTTCTAATGCTTTTTGAACATTTGGGATATTAATATAGGTTCCTAATATCTTCGTTGTAGAGGAGACTGAGGTGACAACATTGGAAGAGAAAAGCATGTTGATCCTCTATCATGGAAAAAGTGTGTGGGACTAGAGCATATTACCATGAGAGAAGAAGAGGCAGCTCTGCTGTAACAGGAGACCGGTGGGAATGTACCCCATTCTCCTTAAGGTAAAAGCTTCCCCTGCTTGTTAGGAGAAATCATGTATGCTTTTCTTCCAGGCAACTATCTGGGGCTACTTTGATAGGAGTGGTGAATAAGGTGATATGATCCTTTGTACAAGAAACAGGTTTAGTCCCTTGCCCATTAATAGACTCAGAAGTGTTCTGTGTTCTGTGAGCTTCAGCGTGTGCTGTTTGATGGGATCTGGAGTGTTTATAGTTATACTTTTGTTCTTTTCTACCCTCGCTTTCTTCCAGGAGACAGCTTTCTTTATTATGGGTCTTCTCAGCTGCTAGTCATGAATGTTACTTTGTACTCTTCATTCAGGTGAACTCTTGCTGCTACCTTTTTGCCTTCTTCTTCCTCTTACTCATTTCCTTTCTATCACTCCATCCTTTCTTGTGTGTTAACATTTGGGTTAGGAACGCTTAGTTTAAGATTTTGCCTGATTCCTTCCTAGTGTCTCTAATATGTTGAGTTCAAGGTTTTCTGCTTTTGTATGAGTGTGTGTGTGTCTTTCCTTCCTTTTTATTGGAATAAGTACCTTTTGTGACTATGATCTCACAAAGTTCAAATTAGTTTTCTTCTTTCTTTAGCTTATTCCTCATATCTAGTCTATTTTCTCTATCCTAACAGAAGCTGAACACTTCTCTGGCTGTCTTTATGAATGGGTCATGTTAAATCTATATTCCTTTTATGGCAGATCAAAGAAAACCCTTATTAATCAGTTCTAGCTCTTCCAGTTTGCCCACTATGTCTGCCCTCAACTCAGTAACAATACGTTATCCAGAAAATTTTAGACTCACAACAAAGAATGAGTTTGACAGAAAACATCCCTACATCTATGAGCCAAGGCATCATATGAGTCATTGGGGATATACAAAGACAAAAGTGAAACTGTTCCTTCTTTCAAGAAAAGCACATTCTATGGAAAGAAACATGTATATATTTAGGTACATAATGTGTACAGGATAAACATACAGTAATTTGGGGGGAGGGTTCGGAAGGTTGTAGCAGCTAAGAAAATCAAGAAAGGCATCAGGCAGTCTCAGTCAATAAGAATTTATTCATGGGGCAGGTAGGTGGCTCAGTGAATAGAGCACTGGCTCTGGAGTCAGGAGGACCTGAGTTCAAATTCGGCCTCAGACACTCGACACACTTACTAGCCATGTGACTTTGGGCAAGTCACTTAACCCCAATTGCCCTCCAAAAAGCAAAAAACAAAAAACAAAAACCCAAACAAAACAACAACAACAACAAAATTTATTCATGTATTAGGAGGTGATTGAGCAGGGACTTCAAGGAATCCAGAATTCTAAGAGTCAAGGGTGAAGTGGCTATGCATTCCAGGCATGGGGGCCAGCCAGTGCAAAGGCATGAAGATAGGAGATGAAATGACAGGCTTGGGAAATAAGGAGACTGGTTTTGCTGGAACATAGGGTGTCATTCAGTCAAACGGCATTTATTTTTAAATAAATTTTTATTTATTTCATTAAATACTTTATTACATGTAAACATTTTTAACATAATTTTTAAAAATTTTGAGTACCTCTCCCTTCTTTGCTCCTGAAGAAGATAAGCAATTAGATATCATTACACTTGTGAACTCATGCAGAACAAATCTCCAGTTAGCTTTGTTTCAAAAGAAAACACAGCCAAAAAATAAAGCAAGAAAACGAGAATAAAAAAAGTAGAATTCAATCAGAATTTAGAGTTCAGTTTTTCTCTGGCAGTGGACAGCATTTTTCATGATGGGTTTTTTGGATTTGTCTTGAATCATGGTCTTGATCAGAGTAGCTAAGTCTGTCACAGTTGAATATCTTTACAATATTACTGTTGCTGTGTACAATGTTCTCTTGGTTCTGTTCACTTCATTTTGCATGAGTTCATATATGTCTTACTTGTCATTTTTTATACAACAATAGTATTCTGTCATAAAATCATATTCCACAGCTTGTTCAGTCATTCACCAATTGATGGGTATCCCCTTGATTTCCAATTCTTTGCCACCACAAAAAGAGATGCTATAAATATTTTTGTACAGAAAGGTCCTTTTTCCTTTTTTAAAATCTCTTTGGGATATGACCTAGTAGTGCCATTGCTGGGTCAAAGGGTATGCAGTTTATAGCTCTTTGGGCATAGTTCCAAATTATTCTCCAGAATATTTGGACTAGTTTATAACTTCACCAACAGTGACATCAACGTCCCAATTTTCCCACATTCCCTCCAGAATCAAATGGCATTTATTAAGGGCCTACTATATGCCAGGTATAGTAGTAAGTGCTGGAGATATAAAAAAACAAAACAAAACCAAAACAGTCCCTTGTTCTTGAACAAGGAGCTCAGTCTAATGGGGGAGACAACATATAAACAACTCTGACAAACAAGCTATATACTTACATAATGGGATAATTGACAAGGAAAGCACTGGAATTAAGGGGGGATTGGGGAAGGCTTGGAAGGGATTTTAGAAGGGCCTTCCTTAAAGGAAGCCAGGAAAAGGGGAGGGAGGGAATGCCATGCTTTTGCTCTAGTTGTCCCTCATGCCTGAGATGCTTTGTCCCTTTACTTCTGCTTGTTAGTTTTCTTGGCTTCCCTCAAGACACAGTTTAAACCTTACCCTCTGGATGAACAAAAGATACATGGTATAAACTGGGGCTGATCTCATAAGGAAGGCACTAAGATTAAGAAGGACTGGAAAGACTTCTTTTTTTTTTTTTAAGCAATGGGGATTAAGTAACTTGCTCAAGGTTACACAGCCAGTTATTTCTGGGTGTGGTGCTAAGTATCAGATCCCGGATTTGATCCCAGGTCATCCCGACTCTGGGGCCAGTGCTCTTACTCCCTGCACCACCTGGCCGCCCCTAAAGCAATCGGGGTTAAGTAACTTGCTCAAGGTTACGCGGCCAGGTGTTTCTGGGTGGGTGCTAAGTGTCTGAGCCCGGATTCGATCCCAGGTCATCCCGACTCTGGGGCCAGTGCTCTTACTCACTGTGCTACTTGGCCACCCCTGGAAAGACTTCTTGAAGAATGTGGGGCATTAACTGAGAGTTGAAGGAAGCCAGAGAAAAAAGAGGTAGAGATGAGGAGGAAGGGAAGTCTAGGTATGGAGGATGTCTAGTGAAAATACTTGGAGTCAGTACATCGAGTAAGAGGAACAGTAAGGAGGCCAGTGTGCCTGAATATCAGAGTATGTGGGGATAATATAGGAAAAATGAAAAGGCAGGAGGGGGCCAGGTTATGAAGGACTTTGAATGCCAGAGGCTTTTATATTTAATGCTGGAGATAACATAGAGACACTGAATTTTACTGGGTGGAAGAGGGGCAGATGACATGGTCAGACCTACTGACATACAGAATTTCGGAGTTAGTGAATATGAATATGGGACACTTATAGGTGATGGCAAGAGCAATGGTATAACCATCTGTGCATAATAACCATCTGTTTGAAATTCCTTTTTGAGGAAGACCAATGACATCATGGGGGTAAATTGGATTTAAGCAAGGCAGTTGTGCAAAGTCATCAACCTCACTCCCTCTTCCAGAGTCACTGAAGTCCAGCATCAAGACAAAAGTCAGGATGACTAGAGATGGCTGTGGACCTTGGTGTCTTTGATGTCTGACCAAGCTCTAAGCGCTTCACAGTGCTTTGTATTCATTGGAACAAATTGTTCTCATCCACCCATTCCATGGGGGGAAGTCTTCACATACTTGGGGTAGATACCCCCTAATTCACTGACAGGTTTGAGGCTTGCTGGTTACATTCAGTAGTGTACCAGGGTGTGGCTGTTGTGCATGCTATAGTTTCTTGAAACCACAGCTGAGAGTTAAGTGCTAGGTAGTCATCAAAGGCAGATGGGCAGCCTTGAAAAGGGCTTGGCAAGCTGTCACCACCAAAGGTACTGGTCCTCCTTGAACACTCCACATAACCCCTGGTGTAGCTATGGTGGAGTGGAAGAGTAAGTGAAGAGAAATGAGTAAACTGAAGAATTGAGTGGTTAAGGTATTGAGTAAAGTAAGGAAATGGGAAGTTAGGATATTTGAAGGAGTATCAATATGTATGTTCCTTACTATGAAGTAGCTAGGGAAGAGAGGAAGACTGTGAGCCAGGTACTTAACTCATTGAGGAAGGAAGGAGAATGTCTTGAAAATCTATAGAAAACAGCCATCAGAATTTTGTGTGATAGATATAGATTGAATGAATCTCAAAGGAGGAGAGGTTATTAAGTAATGGTGGTAGACGGACAGCCAGTAAATGGCAATGTGGAGCAAGGAGTAATTTACTTTTCCTATAAAGAGTGAGTTGGTGGTATGAGTGAAAGTACAAACTTGCTAGAAAGAGAAGCCAAGGAAGCTGTAGATCAGGAAGGAGCTAGTGAGTGAAAGCTGAAAGGAGTGATAAAAGTAAAAGGTTTAAGATCAAATTCAGTTTATCTATGGAGCAAGCATTCCAGAGAGCACAGTGTGTGTTGGGCAGCTTTAGAATGAGAGGTTGGTAGAGGTGGGTTGAAAGGGACATAAATAAAGGTGACGTCAGTGCATGGAGAATGGGGTTTGAATAATGGCAACTGGAGGTTCAGAATCATGGAGTGAGTATGACAGGGTAGAAATACATTAATCATTGAATAATGAGTTGCAATAGGTTATCATTGTTCATGGGGGTTTCTTCCCAAGTAGAGTTGTCTTACAGTATCAGGCAGCTGCAAAGCATGTTGGGGGTGGAGGATGTTAGGGCACATGAAGAATGCCTGGACACAGTCAAGGCAGACCCTAAGGAGCTACAGGAGCCTGTGACAGGAAGTAATGTGGTATAAGCTCAGAAAGGTAGGCTGCAGGCACATTGTGAAAGGCTGTATATGCTAAACACAGAAGTTTCTATTTTATCCTAGAGACAATCAATTAATCAATAAGCATTTATTAAGCATTTACTGTGTGCCAGGCTCCTTATCCCTACTAGGGTAAAACATAAAATCCTCTGTTAGGCATTCCTAGCCTTTTATAACCCAGCCCCCTCTAATTTTTCCATTCTACCTTATTCCTCTACCTCACCATATCCTCTGTGACCAGGGATAATGGTCTCACACCTCTCTGTCAAACAAGATACTTCATTTCCTAACTCCAGTAATTTTCAGTGGTTACCCCTCCTGTCTGGAGTTCTTTCTTTCCTTGTCTCTCTCTGCCTCTTGCCTTCCTTCAAGTTCCAGATAAATCTCATCTCTATAAGAAGCTTTTCCCAAATCCTATCAATTCGAGTGCATTGTTAATATTTTAATTTTAATATTTGATGATATTTTTGCTATTAACATTATATGGATATACAGCACATTAACATGTTAATGTTTTCAATTTATCCTGCATATAGCTTGTTTGTACAGAGTTGTTTGTATAGTGTCTCCCCCATTCGACTGTGAGCTCCTTGAGAACAAGGAATGTTTTGGCTTTTCTTTGCATCCCCCCCAGCACAGGGCTTGGAAGATAGCTGGCACTTAATAAATTTTTTTGATTAAGTACTCAGGACACAAAGAAAGGCAAAAACATACTTCTTGGCTTCAGAGAGCTCACGTTCTTATGTGGAATGTACAGTCATTGGAGTTTCTGGAGAGGGGTGTGATACATGGTCTGACTGTGCATCAGGAATATCACTTTGATGGTTGTGTGGAGGGAGATGCATAAAGATTTTGAGAACAAGTAGGGAGCTACTGTGATGATCCAATAAAAAATGTGATAATTCAACATCAAAAAATGATACTGACCTCAGCTAAAAGAATTTAAAAAGGTAAAATTGGTAACATTTAGCACCTAACTGGATATGGGTGTTGAGGCAGAGGAAAAAGCTGAGGATGACTATGAGGTTGTAAACCTGGGTTGATAGCAGAATGGTAGGGCTGTCAATAGAAAAAGGGAAGCTAGGAAAACAGGTAAGCTTTTG
>NW_027187313.1:640579-724351 GCF_028583685.1 Petaurus breviceps papuanus | reverse complement strand
TGGCTTATTTATGGATTTATAGACCCCCCATCATTCTCCGTGGGCTGCTGCTGGTTGGGTATCCCACTGGTTCAGTAGATCAAGCACTTGACTTGGAGTCAGGAAATCCTGGTTTGGAATCCTCCCTCAATCAGTTAACAAGCACTTATTAAATGTCTACTATATACCACACACTGTAATAAACACTGTATATACAAAAAGAGACAAAAGAGAATCATTACTCTCAAAAAGCTCATAATAGAATGGAGGAGACAACAGGCAAATAAATACGTACAAACAAGTTATATACAGGATAAACAGGAAATAAGAGAGAAGCACTAGACTTAAAAGGGGTTGGGGAAAGGCTGCTTGTAGAAGATGGGATTTTAGTTAGGACTTGAAGGAAGCCAGGAAAGTCAGGGGGCGAAGATGAGGAGGGAGAGCATTCTAATTATGGGGAACAGCCAAAGAAAATACCCAGAGCTGAGATGGGAGTGTCTTGTTCGTGTAACAGCCAGTATCACTAGATCAAAGTGTGTGTGTGTGTAAGAAGACTGGAAAGGAAGGTAAGGGCTAAGTTATTTTCCAGATGAAGATTTTGCTTATGATTCTGGAGGCAATGGGGAACCACTGGACTTTATTGAGCAGGGAGTGACATGGCCAGATCTGACCTTTAGGAAAACCTTTAGTGGCTGAATAGAGGATGGACTGGAGTTTTGGAGAGACTTGAGGAAGGCAGACACCCCATCCCCTCCCCCTCATAAGGCTGGTGCAATAGTCCAGGTGTAAGTTGATGAGGGACTGAACCAGAGTGATGGCAGTATCAGAGAAACTAGGAGGCTTATTGGAATGATGCTGTAAAGAAATCAACAGGTCTTGCCAACAGATTGGATATGGGGTATGAAAGATGGTGAGAAATCCAGGATGACTCTTAGGTTTCAAGCTTGGGGGACTGGGAAGATGGTGGTATACTCAACAGTAATAGGGAAAGTTTAGGGGAAATGACTGAGTGATGTTTTAGATATGCTGAGTTTAAGAAATCTACTGGACATCCAGTTTGGGATGTCTGAAAGTCAGCTGGAGATGTGAACAGGAGGTCAGCAGACAGGTTGGGGATGTTAGGAGAGGTAGATTTGAGAATTATTAGCATAGAGATGACAGTAAATCCATGGGAGCTGATGAGATCACCAAGTAAAGTAGTGTAGAAGGAGAAGAGAAGAGGTCCTAAGATAGAACCCTAAGGAACACTTACCTTTAGAATGTGTGATATGGAAGAGGATCTAGCCAAGGAGAGAGAGAAGAAGCATTTGGATAAGTAGGAAGAGAACCAGGATGAGAGTGGTACCCCAAAAGCCTAAATAGAAGAGGGTGAGCAAGTGTCAAAGGCTGCAGAAAGGTCAGGAAGAAAAGGATGTTAAATGAATCTTCTCCTTCCTCTTCCTTTCCTCCTCCTTCTACTTTCGACTCATAGCAAATTGTTTTGAATTCTTGAGCACTGACATTTAAGTAACAAAATCCACAATAGCAGCTATAACCACCTACTAGCCCGAGTCCGGGAGTCCTTGGAATGATCAAACACAGTATGATAAAATCCTGGATGAGAGCCATGGGATAATGGAATTAACTTGGGAAGGAACCGCTGGGTATTTAGTCTAACTACTCTTATTTTGCAGATGGGGAAACTGAGCTCCAGAAAGGTCAGAAGTAGCAGAGTGCGGCATTCGAACTAGGAGTCCTTTGGAGTCCGAAATGCATCTGTCTTCCTGGTGCATCCCGTAGCCAATAAGTAAAACACCATCGCCTCCATACCTTTAATCTTGTCAGTTTTAGTTTTGTGGTTTCCCACAATACAAACCTGTCTCCTGCAGCGCAGGGTGAAATGTGCAAGAGGGGCAGAGGCAACAATAGCACTTGGATGCGGTCGGAATTTGAACTAGGAATACTATGTGTTCAAACTTGGGCCACGCCTAACATGGTGTCCAGGGGTTCCCGCCGCGTCTGTCCTCACTTTTCGGCCACACTCATCATGGCCGTCGCGGAAAGTTGGGGCTGGCGCAGAGAGTCTCAAGGCAGTCCTCGCGAGGTTTCCGGGGCCGGGACTGCTCCCGCCCTGCCTCGCGCCTGCCGCCGCCGCCGCCGCTGCCACCGCCTCCGCCGCCGCCGTCGCCGCTGCCACCGCCTCCGCCGCCGCCGTCGCCGCCGCAGCTCCTCCTCCGTGTCAGTTGTTGATCTGTAATGGCGACCGAGCTGCCGCCGCCGCCTCCGCCGCCCCTGCCGCCGCCGAAGTGACTCCGGCGGGAGGAGCGGAGCCGGGCCAGAGGCAGAGGGAGTCCGGGCGAGCCGAAGCGCCGGAGGCTGCGCTGTCGCGGGAGGGGAAGCCAGCTTCTCCCTCCACAGCGTCTCTCCCTCCCCGCCGGCCGGCGGGTCGAGGAGGCAGCCGGTGCCAGGCCGAGCCGGGCCGGCTGCTCGTCCCGGCCCAGAGGACAGGCCGGGCGGGGGCGTCGTCGCTGCTCCGCCCGCCCGGCCCCACGGGATGAGCCGGCGCAGCCGGGGCCGGAGGCGACACTCTCAGGTGAGCGGAGGGCGGGCGAGGAGGGGGCGCGGGGTGCGACCGAGGCCGCGAGTCGGAGGCGGGGCGGGGCTGCGGAACCGACCCCCTGGCCATCGGCCGGAGTCCCGAGCAGAGCGAGGCACCTGCCGGGGGCCCGCGGCCCGCGTCCTTCTCCCGGGAAACTCCAGCAGTGACAGTGGGTTTCTGTCCCCAGCCTCAGGGCTGACCACACGTCCTAGTGGAGGCCTGGCAGCTGGACATGGGCTCTTGGCTTCGGGAGGCTGCGGCCAGGGGTGCGGGGCTTCCTCGCCCTTCGCTGCCAGCTCGGAACTCCCCGCTTGGGCTTTCGGCACTCCCTGGCACGGACAGACAGCGGAGCTGGGCACTGTCAGGGGCTGGGGGAGCGTCGGGCAGGACGTTGCGCTTCCCTCCCGGAGCAGCAGATGAAGCCGAAATCCCTGACCTGGAAGAACGTTCCTTGAGAGCCAGGGCTGTTGTTGCTACCTTTGTATACCTAGCTTTTATTTAGCCCAGTGCCTGCCACTTAGTAGACCAGTCAGTCAGTTAACTGTAAACAATCCGCAAACATTTCTTAAGCGACTCTGTGCCAGTGAATACTATTGACCCAACTTGTTAAAGGCTATTTCCCTTTCCCCCTCTCCGAGTTTTTTAAAACTTATTTTTACTTTTCTTGGCCCAAAATGGGCAATTAATAAATACTTGTTGATTGACTTCCTTAAATTGTTTTAAGTTTGAAGAAGTCTTATGGTTTTGTCTGGAGAGTGAGATAATGTTACTCTTTTCTACATTTTAAAATTTCTGAGAGGATTGTATCTTTAGACATTAGGTAACAATCTGAACAGCTCTATGAAAACAAAAATAAAATAGACCTTTTTTGAATACATTTGTAGTTAAGACGTTTTGAACGAAATGGTAGTATGCGGCTATTAACAAGGAAACCCTATTTCAGATGTTTTTATTGCTGTATTAGAAATTGTTTCAAACCTATGCTTTTTTTTTCTGGTACTTTATTCTTTTATTCTGATACTCTCAATGTACAAAATTTATTTGTTGTAATCAAGCAAAACTGAACGACTAAGCTGACTTTGCATTAAAAATTGTAGTATGTAAGGCAGAAAATGGGATTTCTTTTACGAACATTACTTAGTGCGCTTCCAGGCTCATAGTAGGTACTTAAATGCTGCTTGACTTGACAAACATCAACAAAAAATAAACTTCTGTGTAAGGCTGTCTTGTTGACATACCAGTACTCAGTTTATTAGTATAAAATTATAAGAGAATAAAAGTTAGTATTTCACTCACTTTGGTGTCACAGTTAATTTTAGTAGAAGAATATTAAATATACTTGGCTTCTGCCTCAAAAATAACTATTATGATTATGCTTTCTATATAAGTAGATTTCCTTCTGAGATTTCACATGATTTTTCACATGAGATTTCACATGCTGAAAAAATATGCATATGCTTTTGTATAACGGGATGACTTTTAAGAGTACAAATGATATTTTTATTTATTCTGTATTCTTAGTAACCTAATGTAGTAATCTGATAATGTAAATAACCTGCCCTCTGATAAATTTTACATTATGTATGGTCTATGACTAATGTAAGAATTAATTTCTAAAGTTTTTATTCACTCTGCTTGTGAACATCATTGGTAGATTTTATTTTTCAGGAGTTGATGGGCTAGTAGTTTAAGGCAATGTTTCCCAAACTATGTCTTGGGGAACCAGGTATTCTTTGAGGTGTGAAGAGGGTTTCACAGAAAGTGTTGGGAGGGACCTCAATGGCTATTCAGTCCAAACAATTTCTGAAAAACACCTCCTTTCCTGATAATTTTTATCTTATTGATAGTTCTCTGAAATATGAAATTGTGTCAAAATTAGGTTAAGCAATTTTAAATTATTAAAACAGTTTTAAGTTTCATTCAAAAACATCCCTACTGCATTATCCTAGGGAATTTTTTATTTTCCTATGTCAGCGTTTGTATATTCTGGCGACAGTTTGAGCCCAAGGATATTTAGAGTCCAGATTACTTTGGGGAATGCTGATCTAGGTTCTTTTCATTTTCTTTTTCCTCTCTTTATCAGTTGTTGTTGTTTTAACTTTGCTTCTCCATCACGCTACTGGCAGAGAGGGAGAGTCTAATGAAAACTAAAGTAGTCAAGTTTACTACTTATTAGTTCTTCAGAACATTTGGTGGGGTAGGAAGTTGAAGCTTTTAACTGAATTAAATGGTGCCAATTCTTTGGGCACAACTTCAGTCAACATATATTTAGCCTCTGCTATTTGCAAGATACTGTGTTAGACTGGAGAAGAGAGAGGGTTGTTAGTACAAAGATGAGCAAGATAATCCAGTCTTCAAAAAGTTTATAGCCTGAAAATCTGGTAAGGGAGGACAAATACATGGTTAGAATGTGATTGCAATGAGGGTACAAAATGTTATGGGAAATAATGTAAAAATAATCCTATGACAAAATGTTATTAAGAGAGAAATCATATCTTATAGAAACAATACTTTTCATTATACTTTCACATACTTTTTTTTATTTGACTCAGTAACTTTGTGAGGTAAGTAGGGATGTTTTTCAGTTGAGGAAATAGAGACACAAGAAAGTTGAACACATCTATTTACATTTGATGTTCCACTTTTCCAGCAGTACAAATTATCAAGAACTGGATAAAACTTTTTTTGGGAGAAGACCTGTGATTTCATCTACCTTCAGAAATCTTTTAGTCTAGGAAGAGGGGTGGAATATGTACACAAATAACTATGTTTCATATTAAGAACATTCTTTTCAGAGTGTCTCCTGAGCAGAGTCTTGAAGAATGTAAATAGATATGAAATGAAGGGAGCAGAATGAGATTGGGGGACAGGGAAGTAGTCCAGTTTGCCCAGAGTATAGAGTATGTAAAAGGGAATATGATAAAATAAGGCTGGAAAACTAGTCTGGGTCAAGCTTTTATTTTATTGGGGAGGTAATGAGGATCCCTAGAGGTTTTTTGAGATTTCTTTGGCATCCTGAAGGATGACTTAGAAATAGGGAGAGACTCAGATCAGGAAACTATTTAAGAAATTAATGCATTCCTCCTGACAAGAAGTGGAAGGCTTTAATAAAAACTAATATAATACATTTATACAATGCTTTAAAGTTACAAATGCTTATCATATTTTTATAGGTAAGGAAGCTGAAACCCAGAGAGACTGTGACTTGTATGACTTGTGTAGCTAGCAAGTGTCAGACTTGGGATTCATACCCTGGTCTCCTGACTCCATTGCTCTTGTTTACTATACCACAGTCCTTCAGATAGGGCTGACGTTCTCTTTTGATATGTTAATGATTTTATTTCTGGTACTTGAAAAAATTTGACAGTTTTAACTTAAATGTGAAGTTTAGACCACAATATCAACAACATAACTAAAAAGTCATAGACTTTTGGTTAGGTTGTTTTTTTTTTTCAATTTTCAAAAATACAAATCTGGAATTTAACTGTATCCAGTAATAACAATAGCCATGATAATAATAGCCTACATTCTTATAGCTTTTACTAGTTTACAAAACATTTTCTTCATAACCACTCAGGTTTATAGGTAGTTGTGAATTTTATTTTTCCCATTTTATAGATGAGGAAACAAGCCCCCAAATTAAGTGAATTAATCTGTGCCTGGACTGGAACCTTGGTCCTCTGATTACAAAGTTTAGTGCCCTGAAATATTGCAATATTTATTTGATTGATTCCATGCCTCAAATCTCTTCCCTCTGCACTCTTATCTTCCATATGGCCGATAAAGTGATAGTCCTAAAGCAAAGGTTTGACCTTGTCACTACCCTGTTTGGAAAGCTCCAGTGGCTCACTGTTGCCTCTAGGATAAAATACAGATTTGTTTAGCATTTAAAGCCATTCACAATCTGGCTTCAGCCAGATTGTATACATTTTCAGAATTAATATTTATTATTCCTTTTCATTGCTTCTGCCTCATTCTAGCCAAGTTGGCCTATTTGCTGTGCCTCATCTCCCATCTCTGGGTCTTTGCATAGATTGTCTCCTATGTTTCAGATGTAGTCTCTTCATCTCTATCTCTCAGAACCCTTAGCTTCCTTCAACGCTCAGTTCAAATGCCACCTGCTACGTGAATCCTTTTCTGATCTCCTTTCCTCATTATCTTGTATTTATTCCTGTGGGTACATATAATTTTCCCCAATAGATTGTAAACTCCATGAGAAGATGGCAGGGATTATTTCATTTTTATCTTTGTATCCCCAGTGACTAGTATAGTTCTTGTCCCATAGTAGGTGCATGAATAAAGATTGATTGATTAGGTTTCCCACTATAGCCTATAACTATAATGAGAAAATGTACTATTTCTGTTGTTGAAGACGAGTTTTAAAAATTAGTTGCTTGTTTTTCTCCTTAAAGATAATTCTTATTGAAGTTGTATTATCACAGATAACCGTAAGAGAATATCAAAAGATTGTTTGGGCTTGGGATTTAATGACTTTTTGTACGTTAGCTTAATCTAACAGTTTTCTTGGACTAATGTAAAAAACTGGTTTCCATTTCTCCCTGAGTATCTAGCAACTTTTGGTGGAATTTATCAAGTAGAAGTATGTTTAAATGTGTCTGGAAAGCCAAATGAGGATGAAAAATTTATTCCAGAAAATCTGTATATGATTAATTGTTATTATATTTGTTTTGGTAATAGTCACTCTAACATGATAAAAAGTGAACTTAACATAGCCCTGCTGTGTCACAGGCATAACATTATAATATCTGTAAATCACTTCTTCTTAGTCACAGAATTATAGAAATTTAGAGCTGAAAGGGAACTTAAAAATGGTCTTATTGAACCTCTTTATATTATAGATGAGGAATTCAAGACTCAAGAGAGGTTAAAATGATTTGCCCAAGGATAAGAAAGTGTCACTGGGGTCCAGAACCCTGTTTTACTTGCTCCCAATCCAGTTTATTTCTTCTCTGCTACGAATCTATATTTATTTGATCTATTAGATTGATTCAAATAGATACAAATTGATCTGATTCAAGTGTGACTCCTAGCTTAGGAATAAGTGAGATCCTGTCGGAGATTAAGTCTGTCAATTTTGGTACCTAAAAGATGGGAAAAGTAGCAGTGGTCTCTTGAAATTTTCACCAGCTAAAAAGTATTAGACTAGCTATTAATTCAAATGACTGCTTATACTTCATTAAAAAAAACAACATTCCATCAGCAAATACTTATTAATAAGCACACATGTACCAGGCACTCTCCTAGACCCTAGTGATAAAAATGCAAAAATTAAATGGCCCCTGCCCTTAAACAGTTTATTTCTATTAGTGGGAAACAACAGCTACAGCTATAAATAAACTAATTATTTTATGACAAGTAAACATCAAGGAATTTTTTTTGAAGAGTAATAGTAATTGGGGGGAGGAGATCAGGATGGGCCTTACCTAAGAGATGACTTTGAAGGAAGCTAGAGATTAAAAAAAAAATGTACTTTTAGTTAACAGCATTCAGTTCCTCAATCCCTTGAATTTCAAATTTTCCTCCCCCCTCACCTCCCATGGTGGCATGCAATCAAATATAGGATCTACAAATACCTTCACATTAAACATTAGTCAGGTTGTAAAGAAGGATTATAACCAATGGAATGAATAATGAGAAAGAAGAAATAAAACAACAACAACAAAAAAAGAGAGAGCAAATAGTTTGCTTCAATCTGCATTCAGACTCTGTAGTTCTTTCTTTGGATGTGGATATCCCTTTCCATCATGAGTCTTTTGGAGTTGTCTTATAACCTTGCATTGCTGAGAGGAACCCAATCTATTGAAGTTAGGCGTCACACATATGATATGTCTGTAATTGTGTGCAAAGTTCTCCTGGTTCTGCTCTCCTCACTCAGCATCTGTTTATATATGTCTCTTTAGGTTATTATGAAGTCTATCTGCTCCTCATTTCTTACAGCACAGTAGTATTCCATTACATTCATATACCACAATTTGTTTAGCCATTTCCAATTGATGGGCATACCCTTGATTTCCAATTCTTTGCCACCACAAAAAGAGCAGCTATAAATATATATTTTTTAAAGCAATTGGGGTTAAGTAACTTGCTCAAGGTTACACAGCCAGGTATTTCTGGGTGGGTGCTAAGTGTCTGAGCCCGGATTCGATCCCAGGTCATCCCAACGCTGGGGCCAGTACTCTTACTCGCTGTGCTATCTGGCTGCCCCTGCTATAAATATTTTTGTACATATAGGTCCTTTTCCTACTTCTATGATCCCTTTGGGATACAGCCCTAGAAGTGGTATTGCTGGGTGCACTTATTTCTAGCTCTTTGGGCATAGTTCCAGATTTCTCTCTAGAATGTTCACAACTCCACCAACAATGCATTAGTGTTCCAATTTTTCCACATCCTCTCCAGCATGTATCATTTTCCTGTTTTTTCATCTTAGCCAATCTGACTCATGAAATGTGGTAACTCAGAGTTGTTTTGATTTGCATTTCTTTAATCAATAGTGATTTAGAGCATTTTTTCAAATGGGAAGCTGGAGATTTTAAGAGGCAGAAGTGATAAGGTAATGTATTCCTGACCACAGGACAGTTTGTGTAAAGGTATAAAAACTATAGATAAATATCCTACAAGGGAAACAGCAAATAAGTCAGTTTGGAATGGAGACTATATGGAGGTGAGTTATGTTTAATAAACCTAAAAAGATAGGGTGTGGAGGCAGTTGTGAAGGACTTTAAATGCCAGAGTTTTTATTTTTTTCTTAGTGGCAGTAGGGAGCCACTGGAATTTGTGAGCAGGAGAATAATAGAGGAGTTTTGTATTTTTTTAAATTAAAAAACAGAAATGTCTTGGAATTAATTGCTGTGTTTTTTTGGTTACACTTCTAATGTGTAGCCAAGTGAGGCTGTGTAATACTTAAAATGTATGTATATCTATGTTTGAACAGAATTTGAATTTTAAAATAAAAGGCATTTAGTGTCCTGGGGGAAAAAAAGAAATATTATTTTGGCAACTGTATGGAGGATAGTATAGAGGGGAGACCAGGTGGAGAGAGGAAAATAACTTAGTAGGTAATCGGAGAGATGTCATAGAGGAAAATCTTGAAGACTCAGTGTAGTGCATTGGATATGGGAAGTAAGGGATAGGGAAGAATTGAGAACCCAAGATTTTGAACCTGGATGATTGCAAAGATGGTGGTACCTTTTGTAGAAGTAGGGAAGTTATGGAGAGAGGGGGAGAATTTGTGGGGGCAGGTGAGGAGAGGGAGATAAATTTTGTTTTGGATATGTTGAGTTTTACATGCTTATGGGATATCCAGTTAGAAATGTCTAGGGGTCAGTTGGGATGGGAGCTCATAGGGCTGGACATATAGATCTGGGAGTCACTTAAACAGAACTCATGAAACCTGAAGAGATTGCTGAAAGAGAAAAGATGAAGGCGAAGGACAGAGACAGCTAGAAGGACACAGCTAGAGATAGGGAGTAGGCCATAGATGTTGATCCAGAAAGGGAAATTAAGGAGTGGCCAGAGGGGTAGAAGAAGCAGCAGAGAGCAATGAAAACCCACGAAGGAAGAATCTAGGAGGAAGGGGACAGTGACACATGATGCAGAGACCTTAATTATAGAGAGTGGAAGTTAGGAGAAGAAAAATAAAAAAAAAATTAAAGGTGGAGAAAACTAAAAGAATGTGCTAACTAGTGGTTTTACACATTATATTGTTTAAAATTACTTCATACGACAGATATATTTTATTTCTGAAATCCTATAATCTGTTCTCAAAGGTGCTGCCTAAATTGCTTTTGGAAAAAAATGAGTTAATATGCTCAGGTTCTAAAGTTAATTTATGTATCACTCCAAGACTTCAGTACTCCCCATAAATTGTGCTATACCCTCCAGTGGTGCTGATGGAAACTCATCCTTCCTCTACATTCCTTCTCAGTCTGTTTGATTCTTCTCATAAATCCTCCACTGGAGAATTTTATCTTAGATCAGAGATTTTTAATCTAGAGTCTGTGATTTTTTTTTCCAGAATTTATTTATTTTTAGTTTTTAACATTCATTTCCACAAGATTTTGAGTTTCAAATTTTATCCCCATCACTCTTCTACCACTCACCCCAAGATGGCAAGCATACTCCTTCCCCTAGTCTGTCCTCTCATATATCCTCCCCTATCCCTCTTCTTCCCCCCTTCCCCCTTACTTTCTTGTAGGGCAAGATGGATTTCTATACCCCATTGCCTGTATATCTTATTTCCTGGTTGCAATGTAACAACAATTTTTTAACATTTATTTTTAAAACTCTGAGTTCCAGATTCTCTTTTTACTTCCCTCCTCACCCACCCCCACTGGGAAGACAAGCAATTCAATATAGGTTATACATGTGTAGTTATGCAAAACATTTCCATAGTAGTCATATTGTGAAAGACTATATTTCCCTCCATCCTATCCTGTGAATTAAAAAAAAAAATTGATGACTGTATTTCTTTCTTTCTTCTTTTTTTTTTTTTTTTTTTGCTTTTTGCAGGGCAGAGCAATTGGGGTTAAGTGGCTTGCCCAAGGTCACACAGCTAATAAGTGTGAAGTGTCTGAGGCTGGATTTGAACTCACAGCCTCCTGACTCCAGGTGCTGTGCTCCACCAGGTCAGGTGCTCCATTCACTGCACCACCTAGTCACCCCTAATGACTGTATTTCAGTATCATTGATTTCCTTTGTAATCTTATGTTTATTATGTATTTAAAAATACTATTCTGAGAAAGGGTTCATGGGTTTCACCATATTGCCAATGAGGATCCATGATAGGAAAAAAGTTTGAAAACCTCTGTACTAGATCTTGATTGGTGTCATTGAAGTATGGCAGTTGCCCATCTGTTATCCCTTTGTGCCTACTACTTGACCAGTTTACCTACCACTTATTACACCAAGATTGTTTCCTTTTACAGTACCACTAGTACATCTTTGACTCACTATACTATAGATATTTTCCTTATAATTGTGTGTAATCTACATTTTGTATATTATTTGTTTTTGGAGGGGCAGTTTGGGTTACGTGACTTGCCCAAGGTCACACAGCTAGTAAGTGTTATGTATCTGAAGCCGGACTTGAACTCAGGTCCTCCTGCCTCCAGGGCCAGTCCTCTATTCACTGCGCCAACTACCCGCCCCTATATTATATCTTGTAAAATACACTAGGGAGAAATAACTACTTAAAGGAAATATTTTTAGAAGCGAAGAAACCATTTTTAAAAGAATAGTCAAGTCATAAATGTTTGGTTTAAAAATTTTAGATTTTGGTAAATTAAGTTTTCCTAAAACAAGAAGCACATGTAATTTTTGTTCATTGTAGTTGTGGACTTGTAGGACACCCCTCCCCCAGTCAAAGTTTAAAATCTTAAAAACTTTTATGTTTTAAAATCAAGTAAGGGAGTTACTTATGTGGATAATGTCTTTGTCTGAAAAAAATAATTGACTTCATTCATGATTGCTAAGTCTAAATGTGTATAAAGCAACATTTAGTATTCCATTATAGAAAACTTTTTTGTTTTAGGGTTGATAGTTATTTAGGCATTAGCATTTTTGATCATTGACAATTTATGTTTTTGTTTTTGTTTTTGCTTTTTGGAGGGCAATTGGGGTTAAGTGACTTGCCCAAGGCCACTCCAGGGCCTGTGCTCTATTCACTGGGCCACCTAGCTGCCCCAACAATTTATGCTTTAACTACATGTGACAGTGGGAAATTTTTCATCTGGGAATTTTTAGTATATTTGCATAGAATAAATTCTTGACTTGCATTTGTGAGTTTAGATTGTTAGTATAATTGGGAAAATATATGTCAGCATTTAATCTAAATAAAATTAGTTGTCTTTGTAATAATCTTGATCTTTCATAAATAGTTTTTAGCAATTAAGGTTTGGTCATGGAAAACAGCTTTTATGCACAAATTTTAGTATTCCGAAACCAAAATAAGTCATTGAGATGTGGAAATAAGAGAATGACAGTTTGGGACTGATCCCTCACGGGCAGGAACTGAACAATTAATTAATATTTGTCAAGTGCCTACCATGTACTGAGTGGGGAGAAACTAAGATAAAAAATGAAGATCAGTCTCTGCCCACAAGAAGCTTGTAATCTTTGGGGAAAAACAACATGTAAATATATAAGTACAGTCATTCCTCAACTTTTGTGGAGAGAATGTTCCTAGAAAACATCTTAAAAGTAAAAAACAGGAATGTTGATAACATTGAACCTATGGGAAATAGGAGCTTAGGTTGCTGCAACCACCAAAAACAGTAATCTTTTGCTAGAGATTGCTGAAAATTTTCTGTATAGTATTTATAACAAAACATTAATTCTGATATTATGCACACTTTTCCTAATGCAATAGCCACAGAATAACCCATAAAATGAAGTACACAAAAATTGTCAATATGCAAAACATTTTTTCTCACTAGTAATTCCCTAGAATTCTATCACCTTTTGTGCCAACTTCTCAATTTAAAAAATCTTTTAAAAATTTCATACATTATTCATTTTTTTTAACACATGAAATCACAAATACAGTTCTTAAAACTAAAACAATTTTCAACCCGAATCTTACTTTCTTCTGTGTCAATTGGTCATAGGAGGATGTACTATATACTATATTGCTATAAACCTCTCTACCTTGGCTACCCTCTGAAAACCAACGGAGAGGTTGCTGAGACTTTAGTCTCTCTTGTCGGAAGAGGTCTTGCATCACTTTAGGGCCCCAAGGACTTGCACTACATTTTGGGGGCATAATTGCAACACAAAATTTGAGTTTTAAAAGCAAACAATGAAAATATTCAACGAATGAACAGGGAACTCTTTACAATACCGTGTTTCCCCGATAATAAGACACTGTCTTATTAAATTTTTTGGACAGAAAAACACCAGAGGGCTTATTTTCAGGGGAGGGCTTATTTTAATGAACAGTGACAGCAATTTTAATAAACAGGTAAATGTGAACAAAAAAATGTACCTTTATTCAATAAGCAAATCACTGGGGAAGAGCAGGATGATGCACTCACTGCTGCAGCTCTGATTGGATGCAGCTCGGAGTGCGGCGTGCGTTTCACGGGGTGGGGGGGACGGTGCATACAGAGGGTACCGTAATGTAGCGTGTAGTGCAGGGGATCACCTTCACTACAGTAGCAATCTCAATAGGGCTTATTTTAGAGGAATCTTACACAGTAAGGGGAGGGCTTATTTTCGGGATAGGTTTTATTATCGGGGAAACATGGTAGTAGTTTAAATAAGACTAGTGAAGTGTTTAGTAGGATACAAGGGGCTCCACAAACCTGCAGGCATTTCACCTCTCGTTTTATTTTTTCCTCTACTGCAAATAGCCATTAATGTACGAGGTTACCTACTCAAAAGTGAAAATGAAGTCACTAATGAAGTCACATGAATGTTTGAATGTTGAATGGGTGAATGTTGAAGATTGACTGTAAATGAAAATTGAATTCAGGGTTAATGCAGAGTATAATTTGGGCAAGGCATTAGTGGCTAGAGGGGATCCGGAAAGGCCTCAGCATGTTGGAGGTGACACTGAGCTTACCTTTGAAGGGAAAAGGAGTCTAAGGAAAAGATGAGGAGGGAGTGCATTCTAGGCACGGGGGACAGGCCACATAAAGGTATGGACGTGGAAGATGGAATGCTGTGTATTTGGAATGGCAAGCAAGCTGGGAAGAATACTAGGTGAAAAAGACCATTGTCAGCACATATTCATTATCATTGCTGCTGCCTGGTCTGTAGTTTTCTCCCTTTTTTCCTGTGAGAGGGCTGGGGATTTGGCATTAACTTTGGCCATGTACCATTCATCTCATTTCATCTCTCTACTTGCTCTTTGCTCCAGCTGGGGGTCAGATGGATACCACATGCTTCATAATAACTACTACTAGCTTTTGTAAGTGAGGGTATGTCTAGGTAAAAAAGGGCAAAGTTTAAGTTGAGGTGGCTAGAAGGGATTGTGTGGGAGAGCAGTGACTGGTAGAGCTTTGCTTTTCAGATTGCTAAATAAACAACTGAAAATAGTAGATAATTTCCAGAACTTTTATATCTGGTGTTGAAATGTGTTTTGTACAGTATTATGTGACTATTTGATATTCTGGAAGTTTAGCATAAGAAAATTATAAAGTATATTATAAAGAGATGGCTCAGGAAGGGCTTTTCAGTGTCCCTGTTGTGACCATTCTTCCTTTTATTCATCTTATGCTAGATAGTTTGTTCAGACTGCAGGAGAATTCCAAATAAAAACAATTATCTTTTCTCAAACCTTCTAAGAAGTGGTCATGAAGTGTGATTAGTTGTATAAGAAGTATCAACAATATAATACAATATTTTAGGAGCTGTCCATAAACTTGAGAGTTTCTGCTACCATATATTTGAGTGTTGACTTACAGGTCATACAACTCAGCCCTTGTTGATATTCTTTTCCTTTTCCCTGTTATATGAGGGGAAGAATCATGGAAATCAAGTCAGAAGACTGTGGGTTCACCACTTCCACTTATTAGCTTATGTAATTTTGACAGTCAACCTCTCTGGACCTCAGTTTCCTCATCTATAACAGGAGATTGGATTAGATAACCTCTAAAATCCCTTCTAGCTCCAAGTCTGTGAGCCTATGAACCCTCTTATTTCTCTCTTTCTCTCTCTCTCTCTCTCTTTCTCCCTCCCTCCCTCCCTTTTTTTCTCCTCATTTATTTTCTCCTCAATTCCCTTCCCTCTTTTTCTGTCACTTTTTTTTCACTTACAAAATTGGTTCCCAATTTCTCTTTTCCAGGAAGTTGGTGGTAGTGGTGCCTTTATTCTTACCTTACTCCCCTTGATCCTTCTGCTTCTCCCAGGAGAAAGCCTCTGTATCTTATTATATTTAGGGATTGTGTCTGGGATTAACTATATGAATAGAAGGGTATTCCCCTCTTTTTTTTTTTCCACGTTAGGGTTGTGTATAGCTTTTAGTTGAATTTTTGTAGAGAAACTTTGTTTCTAGAAATTTGAATTGAGGTATCGTTCTTGGACAAATGACACTTCATTTCACTGAGTCACCAAGTCTCTGTGAGTCACTATTTCACCTTTTGCAAAATAGAAATTTTTTCTAGATTTATTTTTCATGTGTTATCAGCTACCTAGGCTAATAACTTGGGAGGCATCTTTGATTGCTCCCTTGCCCCATAACCAGTCAGTTACCAAATTCAAGATTGTTTCTTCTTTTTAATGTCTTTCACATTTTGTTCTTTCTTTTCTCTTCCTAGTGACTTTATTCATTATTTTTATTCCATTCCTTCTCTGTTCAGGAACTTAGTCGTCTGGTCCAACCCACTAATTTTGCAGATAAAAAAACTAAGATCTAGAGATTGTGAAGTGTCTGGGATTATATAACATGTTGTGTAGAACCCAGATCAATAGGTATATAGGAGCCTAGATCTAGACCTTCTAGTCCAACCCTTTCATTTTACAGTTGAAGAAGTTAAGGCCCAGGAAGATTGTGACTTGCTCAGGAGTCACATTGGTGGTAAAACTGAGAGGTAAGATTTAAATCCAACCAGCTTCTTATGACTTCAGGATAAATCTTTGAAATGATCTGACATTGTATATATTTGTGTAAACCTGTTTCCCACTTCTTTTAGGTAGCTAAGGTGGTACAGTGTAGGCATTGGATTTGAAATCAGGAAGACTTGAGTTCAAATTCTGCCTCAGATACTTAGCTGGGTGACCTTGGCAAATCACTTAACCTCTCAGTCTCAGTTTCCTCATCTGCAAAAATGGGAATAATAATATACCTATAATCACAGGATTGTGTATACATATGTAAAGTATTTGCAACCTTAAAGTGCTATGTAAATGCTAGTTGTTGTTATTATTTTTATACCTTGTATCGTCTAGTCAGTGATAAGTGCATATTAAACATTTGATATATACTTATTAATTTAATACTTTGATATTTTCATGGTTCTGTAATCCCACTACCCAGAGAATGCAGCCCTTCCATATCTTCTTATCTATTCTGTTCAGTTCTTGTCCAGATATTTTCATAAAATAGCAGCTGAATTCACTGGAGTCCTTATTCTTGTTTTAAAAATATTTAATGGATATTAATGTTGTACTTGGGGTGTCCCATCTATTACCCTTCATTCTTGTTCAATAAAGTTGATTATTTTGTGTGGATCCCATGTAAAGTTGATTATTTTGTGTGGATCGCATGTAAGCAAATCTTTTTATGGTCTACTCTGTTTTGGCAACTTAATGATCAAATTGCCAGTCCTACTTTATATTTTAGCATTCTATTTTATTTAACTTTTTTCAAGCATTTATTATTTCCCCCTCTCTTCTCCCATAGAACAGTTTTATTTTTGAACTTCCCAAAACAAAACTCTCACAATGAATAGACATGGTACAGCAAACCAGACTCCCATATTGGCAATATCCAGATATTTGATTCAGTAAACAAATGTTTAAATGCTTGTATGTACCAGGCACTGTGCTAAGCAGAGGCATGTTTTATTCTGAATTTTAAGTCCATCATGTCTCTGGCAGTAGGTGGGTGGTATGATTCATCTTCAGTCCTCCAGACTCATGGTTTATCATTGCATTAGTCAGAGTTTTAAAGTCTTTCAAAGTTGATTTTTTTCTGTGGTGATGTGTAAATTGTTATCAGTCTGCTCACTTCATTATTCTGCATTAGATCTTAGAGATCTTCATAATTTTCTTTGAAACTGTCCATCTCATTATTGCTTATAACATAATATTCCATTACATTCATATATCACAACTTCTTTAGCTAGTTCATAATAGATTTATCAATTCAGTGGGGGTATTTTGCTTTCAGTTTCATTACTCTCATCTTTACTTTTCAGAATTTCTGATTTCTTGTTTAGTTGGACATTTTTGATATTCAGGTTTTTCTAATTGAATGCCCAATTTATTGATTTTTCTTTTATTCTTTTTTCCTTTATTGACAACGGTTTAGTATGCTCCTATGTACCTGTAAATAGTCTCCTAAGATTTGCTTTAGCTGCATCTCTTAAATCTTGATATGTTGACTTAATTGTCCTTTTCTTTGATGATGTTTTCGTTTGTTTCCATAATTTGTTCTTTGACCTATAATTTAAAATTATTATCCAATTTTCAACCCTATCCCCAAGGCTCATTATTGAATTTAATTTTAATTCTTTGTGATTTGTAAATGATGTTTTTAGTATTCTTTTTTAAAAACATTTTTTGATGAGGTCTTTATGCTCCAGTACATGACTTAATTTTTGTAAAGATGCCATCTACAATTGAGAGTATGTTGGAATACTTGGAAATACTTTATCCTTTCTGTTCCCATTTAGTAATCAGAAATCACTCATCTCTAATTTTTCTAAAATTTTGTTCAGGTCCTTCTTTCTTGTTTTATCTTTTGGTTAATTTTGTCTAGGTCTTGAAAGAGCTGCATTGAGATTCTCCATTATTATAGTTTTACTTTTGTTCCTCTAGTTTGATGAACTTTTAGTTTTTTTTTTTTGCTTTTTGGAGGATAGTTGGGGTTAAGTGACTTGCCCAAGGTCACATGGCTAGTTTTTGTGTTAAGTGTCTGAGGCTGGATTTGAACTCAGGTCCTCCTGACTCTAGGGCCGGTGCTCTATTCTCTGTGCCACCTAGCTGCCCCTACTTTTAACTTTTTTACCTCCATGCTGATGATTCTCAAATTTACCTATCTTATCCCATACTGTATGTTGACCTCCAATCACAAATCTCCAGCTGCTTTTCATTTATCTCAAACTGGATGTCCAGTAGCTCCCTTAAACTCAACATGTCCAAAACTAAACTCTTTATCTTTCCCATATTCCACCCCCTGCCCCAGTTTTCCTATTGCTGTTGAGGGCCTGAAAACTAGGTGTATTCTTAACTCTTCGTTACTCTTATACCTCATTGTCTGATCTTTATTTTTTTTTAATTAATTAATTATTTTTAATTTTCAGCATTGACTTTTATAAGATTTTGAGTTACAAATTCCCCCCCCCCCCCCGTCTGCCTCCCCAAGATGATATGTAATCTGATATAGGCTATATCATGTCCAGTCTTTTACAAAGGACTATTGATTTCACCTTTGCAATGTCTCTTCAACACTCACCCTTTTCTCCTTTTGACACTGCCACAACTCTGGCACAAGCCCTCATCACCTTAAGCCTAGACTATTGCAGTAGCCCTCTGGTGAGTCTTCCTACCCAGATCTCTTACCATTCTAATCCATCCTCCATTTAGCTGCCAAAATAATTTTCCTAAACTGTATGTCTGATTATGTTACCCCTTACTCAGTAAACTCTAATGGCTCCATTTCTGCCTTCCGGATCAAATACAAGATCATCTGCATGGCTTTCAAAGCCCTTCATAATCTAATCTCCTCTGATCTTTCCAGTCTACTTATACCTTATTCCCTACCATGTTTTTCATATTCATTCTCTCTCTCACTCTCATTTAGGAGACCTAAGATGGGAAAATAGCTTGAGGTTAAATTTTCAAGCTTAATTTCATTTAATATTTAATCACTTAATGGAATAGCCTGCACGCCTGGAGTTTGTTGAAGTATAGAAAAAGAACTTTGAGGAACTTGCACAAATTTATAAATTTGAATTTAGAATGATTACATTTTAGATACTTTTCTAGAACTTTTATGAGTAGATTTTTGCAACAAAAAGGAAAGAAAGCTATGTTTCACAGTCAGAGGTTGTAACTGTGCCGAATTAGCTTGAAATGTTAATATTTTGCCATTCATGCATTCATTCTTTTTTATGTTAATTTAAAAATTTTAAGTTTCAAATTCTCTCCCTCCCTTTAACCCCTCCCCCCACCCACTGAGCAGGCAGTATCCATTATACATTTGAAGTCATGCAAAATATATTAACAAATCAGCCATATTTCTGGCCCCTTGTGGCCCCCCCCCCCAAATCAAACCAACTTATGAAAAATAAATTGAAAAAAAAAAGTGTTTTGTTCTGCACTCAGAGACCATCAGCTCTCTTTCTGGAGGTGAATAACATTTTTCATCATGAGTCTTGGAATTATTATATATCCTTGTATTGATTAGAAAAACAAACTCTTTCACAGTTGATTGTTGTTAATTATATTATTGTTACTGTGTACAATGTTCAGGTTCTGCTCAATTCACTTTGCATCAGTTCGTATTAGTCTTCACCATGTTATTCTTTGATTTAGTGACACTGGCCTCCTGACTGTTGCATAAATAAAATACTCCATATCTTGGCTCCACACGTTTTCTCTGACTGTTCCCTATACTTACTTAGAATGCTCTCTCACCTCATCTCTACCTATTGGCTTCCTTTAAATCCTAGCTAAAATCCTATCTTCTATAGGAAACCATTCCCAGCTCCTTTTATTTCTAGTGTCTTCCCTCTCAATTAATTTTTTTTAAATTAAGCTTTTAGTCATTTATTTCTAGTTTTCAGCATTCATTTCCACAAGATTTGGAGTTACAAATTTTCTCCCAGTCTTTCTCCTAGTCCCTACCCCAACATATTGAGCCTACTGAATACCCCTTCCCCCAATCTACTCTCTCTTATATCCTCCCCCATCGCCCCTGGACTTTGTAGTAGGGCAAGATGGATTTCTATACCCCAGTGCCTTGTATATCTTATTTCTCAGTTGCATGAAAAAAATAATTTTTTTTTAACATTTGCTGCCTTTAAAACTTTGATTTTCAGATTCTTCCCCATCTTTCCTCCTCATCCACCCCCACTGGGAAGACAAGCAGTTCAATATAGGTTGTCCATGTGTAGTTATGCAAAACGTTTCCATAGTAGTTATATTGTGAAAGACTTAACTATATTTCCCTCCATCCTATCCCACCCCCAACTTAGTCTGTTTTCTCCTTTGAACCTGTTCCTTTTCAAAAGTGTTTGCTTCTAACTACCCTCTCCCCCAATCTGCCCTCCCTTCTATCATCCCCCCTCATATCAACTTCCCCTCTACTTTCCTATAGATACCCAATTGAGTGTGTATGTTATTCCCTCCTTAAGCAAAATTCAGTTCGAGTAAGGTTGACCCATTCCCCTGTTCTTCCCCTTCATTGTAAGTTTTCTCTTGCCTCTTTTATATGAGATAATTTACCCTGGTCTATCTCTACCTTTCTCCTCCCATTATATTCCTCTCTCACCTCTTAATTTTATTTTTTTAGATATCATCCCTTCCTATTCAACTGATTCTGTGCCCTCTGTGTATACATGTACACACTTATACACCCACTCACATATGTATTTATATACACATATACCCTCCTATACATAGATATATATGTATGTATACATATATGCACATATATATATATTCCCTTCATCTATCCTCATACTGAGAAAAGTCTCATTAGTTACAATTATATTTTTTTCCATGTAGGAATATAAATAGTTCAACTTTACTAAGTTCCTTATGATTTCTTTTCCTGTTTACCTTCTCATGCTTCTCTTGCTTCTTGTATTTGAAAGTCAGATTTTCTGTTCAACTCTGGTTTTTTCATCAAGAATACTAGAAAGTCCTCTATTTCATTGAATGACCATATTTTTAACTGACACATAATACTTAGTTTTGCTGGGTCGGTGATTCTTGGTTTTAATCCTAGCTCCTCTGACCTCTGGAATATCATATTCCAAGCCCTTTGGTCCCTTAATGTAGAAGCCGCTAGATCTTGTGTTATCCTGATTGTGTTTCCACAATACTCAAATTGTTTCTTCCTGGCTGCCTGTAATATTTTCTTCTTGACCTGGGAACTCTGGAATTTGCCTATAATATTCCTAGGAGTTTTCTTTTTGGGATGTTTTTCAAGAGGCCATTAGTGAATTCTTTTTTTTTTCCCCAAATCAAATGCTTTATTAACTTCTAGTTTACATCATGCATTTATCAAGATTTTGAGTTACAAATTTCCTCCCCGTTTTTCCCCTACCCACAGCCCCAAAATAGCGATCCCACTGGATATCCCCTCCTCCAATCTGCTCTCTCCCATATCTTCTCCCATACCCCCTTCGACTTTTCCAGTAGGGCATGGTGGATCTCTATGCCCCAGTGCCTATAGATCTTATTTCCCAGTTACATGTAAAATAATATTAATAATAATATATATTTAAACATTTGATTTTAATACTTTGAATTCCAGATTCATTCCCTTCCTCCCTTGTCACTCACCCTTACTGGGAAGATGAGCAATTCAGTATAGGTTGTACATATGTAGCTATGCAAAACATTTCCATAATGGATATATTATAAAAGACTGACTATATTTCCCTCCCTCCTATCTCACCTTCCACTTGTTCTGTTCTCTACTTTGATCCTGTCCCTTTTCAAAAGTGGGTGCTTCCAACTTCCCTCCCCCCCCAGCCTGCCCTCCCTTCCATCATCCTCCCTCTCATCCCCTTCCCCCCTACTCTCCTGTAGGGTGAGATACCCTATTTAGTGTGTATGTCATTCCCTCCCTAAGCCAAATTCAATGAGAATAAGGTTGACCCATTCTCTTTTGCCTTCCTGTTCTTCCCCTCCATTGTAACCATTTTCCCTAGCCTCTTCTATATGAGAAAGTTACCCCATTCTGTCTCTCCCCATCCCCTCTCATTATATTCCTCTCTCACCTCTTAATTTCACCTTCTAAGTATCATCCCTTCCTAGTAAACTGATCCTGTGACCTCTTATCTATGTATACCTGTAGACATATATATACACATTCACAAATGTATTCATATGCCCATATATCCTCCTCTATAGACATATATATGCATATATTTCTATTCCCTTCAACTATTTTCATACTAAGAAAAGTTTTATCAGTTACAATTATTGTTTTTCCATGTAGGAATGTAAATAGTTCAACTTTGATAAGTTCCTTATGATTTCTTTTCCCTGTTTACCTTCTCATGCTTCTCTTGCTTCTTGTATCTGAATGTCAAATTTTCTATTCAACTCTGGTTTTTTTCAGCAAGAATGCTTGAAAGTCCTCTATTCCACTGAATGGCCATATTTTCCCCTGAAACATGATACTCAGTTTTGCTGGAGGTGATTCTTGGTTTTAATGCCAGCTCCTTTGACCTCTGGAATATCATAT
The DNA here is from genome assembly GCF_028583685.1 of Petaurus breviceps papuanus. Taxonomy (NCBI): domain Eukaryota; kingdom Metazoa; phylum Chordata; class Mammalia; order Diprotodontia; family Petauridae; genus Petaurus; species Petaurus breviceps. Next base: position 701,687 of record NW_027187313.1, on the reverse strand, counting down.
TCCAAGCCCTTAGATCCCTCAGTGTAAAACCTGCCAGATCCTGTGTTATCCTGATTGTTTTTCCACAGTATTCAAATTGTTTCTTCCTGGCTGCTTGTAATATTCTCTCCTTCATCTGGGAATTCCAGAACCTGGCTGTAATATTCCTAGGAGTTTTCTTTTTGGGATCTTTTTCAGGAGGTGATTGGTGGATTCTTTCAACCTCTATTTTGCCCTCTGGTTCTAAAACATCAGGGCAGTTTTCCTTGAGAATTTCTTGAAGGATGATTTCTAGGTTCTTTTTTTGATCATGGCTTTCAGGTAGTCCAGTAATTTTAAAATTATCTCTCCTGGTTCTATTTTCCAATGTGATATTTCACATTGCCTTCTATTTTTTCATTTGTTTGGATCTATTTAATGGTATCTTGATTTCTCATAAAGTCATTAGCTTCCATTTGCTCCAATCTAATTTTGAAGGAATTATTCTCTTCAGTGAGTTTTTGAAATTCCTTTTCCATCTGGCAAATTCAACTTTTTAAAGCATTCTTCTCCTCATTGGCTTTTTAGGCCTCTTTTGCCATTTGGGTTAGTCTATTTTTCAAGTTGTTATTTTCTTCAGTATTTTTTTTGGGTCTCCTTTAGCAGGCTGTTGACCCACTTTTCATGATTTTCTTGAATCGTTTTTATTTCTCTTTCACTTCTCTTATTTGATTTTCAAAATCCTTCTTGAGCTCCTTCATGGCCTGTTTTTTTTTTCTTGGAAACTTTTGATGTAGGAGTTTTGACTGTGTTGTCTTTATCTGGTTCCATGTTTTGATTCTTTTTGTCTCCAAAAAAGAATTCTGTGATCTGTTTGTGCTTCCATTGCTTCTCATCTTGCCAGCTAATTACTTGACTTTTGAGCTCTTTGCCATAGTAGTACTCTGCTTCCAGAGTGGAGAGAGCTGTGTCCCAAATTGCTGGGGTTTTTGCAGCTGCTGGAGCTATAAGGAGGGTACAGCCCTCTCTACAGCCCCCAGAAGCTCTGGCAATCATGCTCCACTCCCCAGGACCACTGCCCAAGACAGCAACCCAAATCCAAGCAGGTCAAAGCAGGAGTGATTCCCCTTTAAATGATTTCTTGATTCCCCCTATGGTCTGCAGGCCTGGAGTTCCAGAGGCAGCCACACAGCAGCAGCTGCAGGAGCCATGCCTCTGTGACTTCTCACCCTGGGGGCAGGGGCTGTACCAGGCTCTTCTACACCCAGTTCCAACAGAGTTCCCTACTGACCTTTTACTTTCTCTTTGGCATTTAAGGGTTGAAAAGTCTGAAAACCACTACAGCTGCTGGCGATTTACTCCTGAAATTTGCTCTGGCTGGTCTGTGCCACTGGTTGGGGCCAGTGTTGCGCCCTCGGAGGGCGCTTATCTCCTAGCCTAATACGATAGACCTTTCCTGTCTGGCTGCCTTCGTCATGTGATTTTTTTCTCTCTGTCACTTTGTGGGTTCTGTAGCTCTAAAATTTGTTTAGTCATATCTCACAGTTATTGGAGGTGGTTGGAACAGAAGTTCATGAAAGTTCCTGTTTTTACTCTGCCATCTTGGCTCTGCCCCTCAGTTATTTCTTATTTATCTAGTATATAGTTTGTACATATTTGTTTGTTTTCTCTTCCATTATATTGTGAGCTCCCTGAGGGTAAGGACTGTCTTTTTCCTCTTTTGGTAACTTAGCACTGTGCCTGGCACATGGTAGGTTCTTTATAAATAGTTATTGACTTTAAGTTTTTAGATGCTATGCTATTTGGTGTTTACATTTAATGTGTATACCTTTCTATATATATTTTTTTGGTTCCTGTCTTCCCGTTGCAAAATGTCAGTTTGACCTTTTCATCAGGAATGTTTGAAAATACTGTATTTCATTAAATATCCAATTTCCCCCCCATAGGATCCTGCATAGTTTTGTCAAAAAGGTTATTCTTGGTTGTAATCCTTTATCTTTTTTTTTGCCTTTAGAATATCAGATTCTAAGCTCTTCTATATCGTGGCAGTTGTCAGACTTCTGTGATGCTAACTGTAGTTCCTTGGTATTTGAAATCTTTCTTTTTGACTGTTTTTAGTATTTTTAGTATTTTCCCCCCTTTGACCTGGGTGTTCTGGCTTTGGAGTTTGGCTATAACATTCCTAGGAGTTTTCATTTTGGAATTTCTTTGAAGAGGGGACCAGTGGAGTTTTCTTTTTTTCACTTTGCCCTCTGTGTCTTAAGAGTTCTAGGTAGTTTTCATTTAAAATTTCTTGAAATGTCATATCTAGGGTTTTGTTTTTTTTGGTCATGATTTTTTGATAGTTCAATAATTATTAAATTATTTCACCTTAACCTGTTCTCTATGTTAATTGCTTTTGGTATTATATGTTTTATATTTTCTTCCTTTTTTTTTTTTTTCAATTTTATGATTTTGTTTTAACATTTCTTGTCTCATTGAGTTGTTGAATTGTTTTCTGTTTGGTTTATACTAAATTTTAAAGGATTTACTTTTTGGATGAGATTTTCTGCTGTCTGTTCTAAGGTGCCATTTTCCTCTGTAGTTATTTCATTTTGCATTTCTTGTTTGACTTCTGTATAGTCTTGCAGTCTCTGTGGGCAGGATATTTTTTCTCTGAAGTTTTATTTGGGTTTTTTGTGAGATTGCCCTCTTCCTCTGGGCTTATCCACTGAGTATCTCTCAATCCCCAGGGTATTTCCTTACAGTATTTGGTGTTTTTCTTGGTTTGATCATTTACAAAGCTTCAGTGTTAGAAGTTTGAGAGGATCTGTGCTCTTGTGCTCATATTCCTGAGTGGAGTATGTAGAACTTGATTGGTCCTGATTGTGCTGGCCAAGACTAAGCTCCACCTTCAAGGGACTAAGGGCTTCCTCTGACTCTCAGTTATGCTTAGGCCCTACATTTTATAACAGAGCTCCTGACCTCTTCCCCCTTGCTGCTGGGGTTGCTCTGGCTACATTGAGCTCCCTTTACATGGGCTACCTTTTACCACAGGGGTTGGGCTGCTTTTGGATCTGTCTGAGACCCTTCTCTTCACTCCCTACCTTACTGGGACCTGGGGTCACTGTGGCCTGTTCTGGGCCCCGGCTACAGGGAGTCATGGTCTCCTTGATATCATATTTGTCTAGGACTCTTCTTGCCTGCTAGTGGCCTTGGCCTACCTCCTCTGGCACTGAGGTTACTAGACTTTAAGCTGCGCTGACCCTTTTAGTTGGCCTGGGGATGTTTTGCCATTGCTTTAGACATACTGGGCTTGTCTTCTTTAGTATACTTGTGGGATTGCAATCCTTCTGTGCACCCTTGGACTAAGTGGAGAAATTTATGCTACTTAACGGTGCTTTTTTATTTGGGTAGGAAGAGGTTGTTGATCTGGGCTTCTGTAGATCCTAGCATCTTCATCACTGATGATGTTATCAGATCTGATAGTCTTTTTCATCCTTATCCTCCTTGACTTATCGGTTGCATTTTGCACTCGACCATCTTCTCCTAAATAATTTTTCCTTTCTGGATTTTGTGACTATTTGACAAGGCTTTCTCAACCTCCTTTGCTGGCTCATCATCCATATTGTACTCTCTCATTGTAACTATACTGTAAGATTCTTTCCTAGACCTCTTTTTTTTTTCCTTCTATACTCTTGGTGACTTCATCAATTTCCATAGATTTCGCTATCATCTTTATGCAGATGACTCATAGAGCTATATAGTCTACTTTAGTTTTTCCCTTGAACTTTATATCACTAGTTGCCTGTTGACCATTTCAAACTGGATGACCCAGAGACCTCTCAAACTAAACATGTTCAAAGCAGAATTAATTATTTCTTCCTCTAAACTCTCCCCTCTTCCAAACTTCCCTGTTTCTGTGGAAGGCACTCCCATTCTTCTAGTGTTGCATATTCATAATCTCAGCTTTATCTTTGATTTCTCACTCTTCCTTCCACCTCCTCCCATAGTTAATCAGTTGCCAAATCTCAACATTTCTATCTTTACAACATCTCTTGCATCTGACTTCTCTCTACTCACAGTACTACCATCTTGGTTCAATCTCTCATCATCTTTCATCTAAGTTATTGCGATAGCTTAGTAATTGGTCTTTCTACTTCAAGTCTCTCGCCACTCCAGTCCATCCTACGCACTGTTGCCAAAGTAATTTTTCTTAAGCTCATATATATGATTATGTGATTTCCTTATTCAGTCAACTTTAGTAGCTCCCTGTTGCCTCTAATATAAAATACAGATTCCTCTCTTTAGCTTTTATCTCCAGTTTATCCTGCATTTATCTTGTGAGCTCCTTAAGAACAGTGACTGGTTTTTTGTTTGCTTTTGTTTTTGTCTTTCTTTATGTTCTCATTGCTTTTCTCAGTTTCTGGAACATATTATTCTTTTAATAAATGCTTGTTAACCAATTAGTCTGCTTAGTCCTAAGCAACTATGAATACATACACACACGCAAGCATGCGTGTGTCTATTTTCAAATACCCTTAGCAGATCGATTTTTCATCAAATTTATTTTATTGGTAGCAAATGAGAATATGTTAGTTATTTAAAAATAGCACATTTTTAATTGCATTAAAATTTGTAATAGAATTATTTGGAATTTCATTTTGTAGAGATTTCAAGACACTTTGGATGATTTGTCATTGTAGCATACTCATCTTACAGAGCACTGGACAGTGAATAATTTTATTAAAGAAGAAACCATAATCTCTTAGGGTATCTTTCAAAGATTCATACTTTGTTGTTTTCATCTATCTGCGATGTCATTATAGCTCTTATACAAACAGAAGCAAGGTGGTTGTCTACTGTTTAATTTCTTAGAATGTAGGAATCCTTTGCGCTTTATTGAACTGATGGAGTATTTGAGAGAGGTAGTATGGTATAATAAAGAGCATACTAACTTGGAGTCAGGATGACTTGGGATTCAGTGCCTGCTTCTGACACCTATTACTGATCTTGGCTAAGATAACTTAGCCTCCCTGGGCCTCCTTTTTCTCAGCTGTAAAATGAGGGGTTAGACTAGATGACTTTCATTTCTAAAACTGATAGTATGATTCATTTACTACCTCAGACACTTATCGTGGCAAAACACTTAACCTTTTTGAATCTATTTCTTTATCGTTAAAATAGGGAAACAGTAATAAAAAGTAATAGCTAATTCACAGGGCTGTTCTGCAGATCATATGTATCTAATACATAAGCACTTTGCAACCTTGAAGGCACTATGTAAATTTCAGCTACTTTGATCATCATCATCCTCTTCTTTCTCATATTTATCATTTTTGAATGTTTATTAAGTTTCCAGGTACTAGTTCTAATCAGTGAACTTATTGCTTAGTGATGATTAGTGAATATAATTTCTGAGCTGTGGGATAAAAGCATGGGCAATTTTAGACTGATTTATAGGCATCAGGTGATAAGATTTCAAGAGATCATAAAAATGGTAAGAAGTGGAATGCCATATCCATAGAGAACTAGCAAATTTTCAGAAAAAAATGAAAAATGTAAGAAGCAACATAAGCATACAAAGTATAATTCAGCAGTGCAGGATTTTATTATTTCCTAAAGTCCAAGCAAGGATAAGGCCATTTTCTAATGGGGAACTTAAACCTTTCAAAGTATTTTCTCTCCAAAGTAGCCATATTATCTAATTAATAGACACTCAAATCCTGAAAGCAAATGATGGTAGTAGAATGTTCAGTTTTTCAAGTATATGTATACATAAATTTCTAAGTGAATGCATTGTGAATAATATGATTGATTTCTTGAGTAGATTGATGATTTTACTATGTATAGAAGTGCCTTCTCAGAAAAACTCATAATTTGATAAGTTGTTATGGTCCAGTGATTCACTTGAATCACCAACCACTTCTGGCAGTGGGCTTTTAAAGTTGAAAATATTTTGGTGAAATACTTAGATTTCTTTCACTTCAGGTTGTACTGCAAGTGAAGACTGAAAAAAAGAATAGCTAACATCCTATATAGTACTTACTATTTGTCAAGCACTGTGCTAAGTTCAATTATCAACTCCTTTGTTGCTCAACAACAGTGCTAGGAAGTAGGTGCTATTATTATCTCCATTTTACAGGTGAGGAAACAGAGGTTAAATGACTTGCCTAGGGCCACACAGCTAGTAAGTGTCTTAGGTCTTATTTGAACTCAATATTCAGTTGAACTCAGTTGAACTCAATTTGACTCCAGGCTCAGCATTCTATACTCTGAGCCATTATAGTTTTATTGTACAAAGAAAAAGACATTCTTAGCTTTAGACTCACTTTCTAAATATAACAAAACTTCAGTTAAATAAGATGACCGAGGGCATATGTTAGAGGAATGTTGAGGGGACTTGAAATATGCTGATTGATAGACATGAGAATATTTGGTCTAGAAAAGAGGTGATATATCTTCAGATATTTGTGGGGCCTTAATGTACAAGACAGAGGAATTAAGTTTATTTTACATAGCTTCAAAGATGAGAACCAGAGCCCTAGGTAGAAGATGTTGGAGATGTTAAAGTAGAAAATGAATGACCAGTTGATGTTGTTATAAAAGGGATTTATAAATGTACTAGGAATTGGACTAAGTCCCTTCTGGTTATGGGATTCAGGAAAAAAAACACATTTTGTTTGAAGCCTAAATTAGTATGTTCTTCTGCCTTGTTAAGTATAGTACTCAATATAATTTAATTTTTCTTTTGAACTTCCTGATCTTGTTCCTTGAGGTCACCATTTCTAACATTTTTAACTACTATCTTTTTTCCTTCAAGGCTCAGCTCAGGAGCCATTAACCTTCTCCTCAGATCTCTCCTAGGTGAGCATGGGCTCTCTCCCCTAAGCTTCTTAATAGTACTCTGCTGTACTTTACTTTTTCACTTATATAAGTTCTTATTTATCATGACTTATTTAAACATATATTTACCAGTGTCTAGCACAAAATTCATAACACAGTAAGTGCTTAAGATAGGCTTGTTGATACTTAATTTTCCTTTCTGTCACAGAATACTTTGTTGCCCTGTTATATATGTCAGAAGTTTCTTGAGGACAGAGTTTGTCTTACATCTTTTTGTATCCCCAGTGCCTCCTACCACAGCAACTTGAACATATTAAGTACTTGTTAAGTGTTTGTTGAATTGAATTGCTAATGTATAGTATCTGTTATAAAGTTTAAAAATATAGAAGATGATACATTCTTCAGTACAGGAATAGAGGACTTCCAAAATAGAATATTGTATACATTGTTAGATATAGTCTTTATATTGACTGTTTTTGCTTAATTGCTTTTCTTTGTCAAAAGAGAAGGTTAATTTGGGAGGTAGTAGGTAGGAAATAACTACAATGTAAAGACTGATGAACCTCAGTAAAATTTTTTTAAAGCAATTGGGGTTAAGTAACTTGCCCAAGGTTACATGGCCAGTTTTTGTGTGTGGGTGTTAAGTTTCTGAGGCCGGAACTGATCTCCAGTTCTCCCAACTCTGGGGCTGGTGATCTTACTCACTGGGCCACCTAGCCGCCCCTCTCAATAATTTTTTTTTTTAAATAAAGTATAGGAGATTGAAATGAAGGTGAATTGATCCAGTGGGAGAGAACCCTAATACCTTGGGTATCAGGAAAGACTTTTCACATAGGAGCTACCATTTGAACTAATCCTTGAAAGAAGTTAAGAATTCTGAGAGGCTGGGGTGAGGAGGTACATTCCAGGCATTAGGGGACAGTCTTGTGTAAAGGCATGGAGACTAGGGATTCAGGGCAAGAGCAAGTAGGCCAGATTGACTAGAGTGCAGAGTGAATGAAGGGAGGTAATACGCTATAAGACTGGAAAGGCTTTAGTACATGGCAGATTGTGAACACCTTCAATTGCCAAGTAGTGGAGTTTGTGTTTTAGCTTAGTGATAGTAGGTAAAGAATGGAGCTTCTTGAAAAGGAAGATTATATAGTCAGATCTGTGCTTTAGGAATACTGGGAGAGTATTGCAATAGTCAAGTGAGAGATAATGTAGTCCCTGAACTAGATGTAATGTTTGTCTGAGTGAAGAGAAAGGCAATGGATGCAAGAAATGTGGAAGTAGAATCTAATAAAACTAGGTAACTGACTGGCTGAGGGGAGGAGGAGTGAAGAAGTTCTGGGTGACTTAGAGGTTGCAAATCTGGATGACCAGAACAGTCATGGTGCCTTCAATACAAACATGGAAATTTGGAAGATGGGCATTTTTTTGGGGGGAAGTATGATGGATTCTCTTTTAGACAAGTTGATTTCGAGGATAGTATAAAGAATTCTGTTTTAGATATGTTGAGTTTGAAATGCCTACAGTAACCTAGTTGGAAATGTGTAGAACTAGATTCCAGGAGAAAGAATAGGACTAGATACACTTGCAAATTGACTGCATAGAGATGATCGTTGTTGTGGTAAATAAGTGTCATGGAATACTACTGTGATAGAAGAAATGATGAAGGGGATGGTTTCAGAAAAACCTAGGAAGACTTGTATAAACTGATGCAGAAATGAACAGAATTGAGAAATTTATAGAATGACCACATTATCATAAAGACAACTCCGAAAGACTTAGGAATCTATAGATCTTTTGAGATTCTGGATAGGAAGACGAGAAAAGGAGAAAAGAGAGCCTAGGATAGGGCCTAGGTCCCGCTCAGTATTAGGGAATAGAAGATAGGTGTCCACCCTAGAAAAAACAGCGTATACTCACTGATTACCTTTCCTTTCCTTTCTCTCTTACTCTTTTCTAAAATCCTCTCCAATTTGGTTTCTGACCTCATTATTCAGCTGTAACTGCTGTAATTAATGTCACCAGTGATCTCTTAACTGTCAGGTCTGTTGGCTTTCCTGACCTTTCTGCAGCCTTTACATTTTATCTCCCTCTGTTCCTGGATATTGTCTCCTCTGGGTTTTTGTGACATTGCTCTTTCTTGGTTCTCCTTCCTTCTTGTTTGAGTGCTCCTTGGTTGTCCTCTGGCCTCCTATCTTTCCTATTACAAGCCATGCTCCTGTAAGAGTTCCAAACATACTCTTTTCTTTCTTTTTTCAAATAATTTTTTTTTAGTCAGCAAAAATCTGTTTCTTCCACCCCAAGGAAAAATAAAACCCTTTTTTATAAATATGTGTAGTTGAGCAAAACAAATTTTCACATTGACCATGTCCAAAAGAAAGAATATGTACAAATTACAAAATATGTGAATACATATATGCCTCATTAATCTGAGTTTTTTACCTCTCTCATGAGGCTGGTAGGATGTTTCATCTTGAGTTCTCTGGAATTGTGGTTGTAATTAAACTGATCAGAGTTCCTAAGTCTTTTAGAGTTGTCCTTACAATATTGTTGTCATGTATAAATTGTTCTTGGTTCTGTTTATTTCACTCTACATCAGTTTATACAGGTGGTAAGGATTTTCATTAGAGGTTTTCAAACAAAAGTTGGATGTCTGCTTTTTAAGGTCATTATAGAATGGTATTAGATATGAGTTTTGGACTTGATGGCCTCTGCATTCCCTTCCTACTCTGAGATTCCATGATTCTGTAAGATTTATTAGTTTAAAATTGGACCAGTTGAACTTGTCCTTTTTCTATAAGCACTTTGGGAAATGTTTGGGAAAAGTATGCAAGTGCAGATAGTATTTGTTTTATTTAATTTATTTATTTTTGCCTTTTTTTTTTTTGGAGGGCAGTTGGGGTTAAGTGACGTGCCCAAGGTCACACGGCTAGTAAGTGTTAAGTGTGTGAGGCTGGATTTGAACTCAGGTCCTCCTGACTCCAGGGCCAGTGCTCTATTCACAGCGCCACCTAGCTGCCCCCTCATTTTATTTTTTAAGAATATTTTTAGTAAGGATTATTTTAATGGCTATTTTTAAAGAAAACACTTCAGTTTATATCTTGAAAAAGGTTAGATTTTTTGAAAGATCCAGGAAGACTAAAAACTCCCTTTTGTTATGATTTTAAGCTTTCATCTAGGGAAGGGCTTTCTCATTAATTGTCCTCTTTCTACTATTTGTGCAGATCAGTTACTCTATTATATGTATCATAATTACTCTTCTTAAAAAATGTGCCTACTTTGTAGCTTTTAAAAATAAAAAAATGGGGTAAACCACAAATTCTATAAATGTGTAATTGAAAAATAAAGGATTACTAGGAAGGAGAGCAAAAGCTTGTAGTAGTGTACAGTTGGATGAGTTGAAATATATCGAACTTTGGCTACGTTGAGAATAAAGAAAAGAGTGAAGCCAGGCAGGTTAGTTATGAAAAAGAAGAAGAAAAGGAGATTTTGTTGTATGCTATAATCTAACTTAAGCTTCAAAAAAAATTGAATTTGAATTTTTCTTATATAGCAAAATATACTTGCCCTAATTACTGTTTAAATAATAATAGTCATGAAGAATAGAAGTTCTTGAGGTTAAGGGCTGTTTTTGTTTTTTTTGCCTTTGGATATCCAATATAGTGCCTTAAACAGTAAGTACTTAAATATTTTGTTTTGTGGAATGGAATTAGTAACTAGATCCACTTTATTAAGGCTCTCATTTTTTAATCTTTTTCCTTTATGCAAGGTAAATTTTTCATCATTTCCCATACAAATTCTGTGAGTTCCATGCCCTCATTAACATTATTTTCTAAGTTTACCACCCATAGATTTAATAGGTATAGAGATTACATATCAAAGAGTACTTTGAGGTCATTTTATCTCCTTTCCATTGTGAGATTTGTTGTCTTAACATGTTTTAATTTTAAAAGAATAAGACTTATACAACCAAGTCAAACTTTGACTGGTTACCCAGATTTGACCCTATAATCTTGATTAATTGTAAATAACATCTATGAGCCTGTGTTTTTCTGATTCTATTTTTGTCCACTCCTCCCTACCTTCAGAACATACTTACTTGATCCATCCATCTCTCCTAGCTATCTTTTCTTTCTTTTTGTGACTAAACTTCTTGAGAAGCTGTAGCAGCAAGCACCCCAAGTATCCTCAGGGTTGCTGCCACCACAGGTTCTTGGATCTGCTTTGATAAAGGAAAGCAACTGAAAATGGGTTAACAAGCTTACTTTAATCAGTCAGACCATATATCGTTTACCTTGTTCAGGGGAAAAAGGTCAGCACCCCGAACTTCAAAGTATACAGGCAGAATTATCAAGACAGAAACAGATCAAGTAGACAGCTTTCCAAACTGTCCAGCCATTACATCCATACCCAATCAACATCTGGGTTTTTCAAAGGGGGCGGGGCTGGCTCCAGACAACGGCTTCCCAGAATCCATATCAAATCACAGAACACTTCTCAAAGTGAGCCCCAAAACAAAGCTACACATCAGGGCTTATATAGCCTTCTCCTGGCTCAGAGAATGTAACAACCTTTTGGACCCACTGGCCAATCAAAAAGTATCTACTGAAAAACAAGCCTCCCACCCCAGGCTCCAGGTGTACTTTAGCCTAGGGGCAGGGAAGATCTTTAAATTTGCATTTCCATTACAGAAGCCCATCTAATATAGTTACCTCCATTTTCTTTCTTCTCACTATTCTTAACTCTTTGTAGTCTGGCTTTCTGACCTTAAAACCACTTCAAAGTTAATAATGATCTCTTAATTGCCAAACCTTTTCTAAATCTTCAACCTTCTTGATCTCTCAGCAGTATTTGACACTATAAGTATTCCTTTTCTCCTTGATACGCTCTCCTTTAGGTTTTTGTGACACTACTTTTTCCCTGGGTACCTATCTGACTGCTTCTCAACCTCCTTTGCAGGATATTCAGGTCACTCCTGATAATCTTGGGTATTCCTTTAGGGTTCTGCCCTAGGCCCTGTTCTCCTAGTCTATATTATGTAACTTGGTGATCTTATCCACTCCCATGAGTTCAGTTATGGGTCTATATGCTGCTGATTCTTTTTTTTTTTCCATTTTTTTGGAGGACAATTGGGGTTAAGCAACTTGCCCAAGGTCACAGGGCTAGTAAGTGTTAAGTGTCTGAGGCCGAATGTGAACTCAGTTCCTCCTGACTTCAGGGCTGGTGCTTTATTCATTGTGCCACCTAGCTGCCCCTCATATGCTGATGATACTTAAATCTACTTTTGCAGCTTAACCTGTCTGCTGTCAGTTTTGAATCTCCAACTGCTTATTGCACATCTATAACTTGATGTCTCTTAAACCAATGGTGTCAAGCTCAAATAGAAGTAGAATTGTAGGGTCTGTATATTGATTTAAAAAACCAGAAATTGACATTATCTATGTTTTATTGTTTTTTTAAAATTTATTTTGTTAAACATTTCCCAATTACATCTTTATCTTTTTTTTTTTAAGCAATTGAGGTTAAGTAACTTGCTCAAGGTTACACAGCCAGTTTTTTTGTGTGGGTATTAAGTATCTGAGGCTGGAACTGATCCTGGGTCTCCTAACTCCGGGGCCAGCGCTCTTGCTCACTGCGCCACCTAGCCGCGCCTCCCAATTATATCTTAATGGAGAAGAGGAAGGCTGTATTTTGGATGGATGCCTTAAACACAACACATCTAAAATTGAACTCACTATCTTTTCCCTCGAACCCTTTCCTCTTCCTAATTTCCCTATTACTGTCAGTGGTACCACCATCTTCCCAACCTCCTATGCTTGTAACCTAGGTGTTATGTTCAACTCTTCTCTCTCCCATATTCAACTTGTCAACACAACCTGTTGATTTTCACCTTCATAACATCTCTTTTTTTTCATCTGACATTACTACCACCATAGTGCAAGCTCTCATCATTTTACTTGTACTGTGGTGATAGCCTTCTGGCTTGTCATCTTGCCATAAATTTCACTACTCCAGTCCATCCTCCTCTCAGCTGCCAAAGTGAACTTCCTAAAGGGTAGGTCTGACCATATAAGCTTCTTACTCAGTAAACTCCATTGACTCTCTATCACTTCTAGTGTAAAATATAAAATCCTCTGGTATTCAAAGCCCTTTATAACCAGAACCCTTCTCCCCTACCTTCCATTCATCTTACAGTTTACATTTTATATTTCTCCCCCTTTCCCCCCTCCCCATCCCAAATGAACTCTCCAATCTAGTGACAATGGCCTCTTTGTTGTTCATTGAATAAGACACTTCATCTCCCAATCTGGGCATTTTCACTGACTATCCCTTATACCTGGAATGCCTTTTTCCCCACCTCTACCTCCTAGCTTCAAGTCCCACCTAAAATCCCACCTTATATAGGATGCCTTTCCTGATTCCCTCTAATTTTAGTGCCTTCCTTTTGTTGATTATTTTCAATTTATCATGTATATTGTTTACATATAATTGTTTCTATGTTGTCTCCCATATTAGATTCTGAACTTCTTGAGAGCAGGGACTGACTTTTATCTTTCTTTGTTTTTCTTGCTCTTAGCACAATGCCTGGAACATAGTAGGTACTTAATAAATGCCTATTGACTATTTTCACCAGAATGAAAATAAAACTTAAAATAATCCTTATTTTTTTTGTTATTGTTTGTTTTAAAGTTTTTTTTTTATATGTTCTGGTTTAGGAATTGGTGTTGGAAAAGTTTCTATCTATGGATGAGCAGTGGTTTTCAGTTGTCAGTTTTCCTATTTGACTAAAGACTAAAGCTAGTATTGCATTGGACATGTATCTTATAATCCAACATTTTAATATCATCAAAAGGGTGCCAGTCTGTATTGTTAGAGGAAGCATTCACATCAATGTAATCACAGATCTATTTGAATAATATAATAAACTAGTAGCTAAAATTATCTGAAGTTTTTTCTTGTATTATTAATTATTAAATTGGTCTGAAAAAAGCTATTCCTCCTCCCACCCCCTTTCCCCAATTTGTTTTATATAAAATCTTAAGTGTTCCTTTTAATATTAAATTAGTATTCCTTTTCAATTTGTAGTTGCATCTTTTTTCCTTTCAAAGCATTTTCATTTTGAGAATTGTGGACTGTGTTCAGGGCAGGGTGTAGTTGTTCATTTGTTATGTCTAGTTGCATCAGTGACATTAGATAAATCTATCTACTTGGCTTTTGGGCCTTGAATTTAATAACGCACTTTAGAATTGTAGCCCTATGTTACAGTGCAAAGACCTGGATTGGAGTCACAGCTCTGCCATTTGCTGACTTTGGAAAATGTGTTTAATGCACAAAAGCAACTCATACAGCACCTAAAAGTTTACAAAGTGCTTTCCTCAAGGGATCATATTGTGAAGTAGGTTGTTCAAGTAACAATATTGTTTTATAGTGAGTAAACTGGGGTTCGCAAAAGGTAAAATTACTTACTCCAAGGTGTAGCAAGTGTGTTGGACTGGGAAGATGTTAGTCTGAGTCTCTTGGGACTCCCAAGTTCTAGCACCTTTCAGCTGTATCAGGTACCAGTCCTATTCACCAAACCTTTATTAATTGGCTCTGTGTGCAAGGTACTGTTTCTAGATCCTGGGGATACAAAGCAAAAAATAATTACTGCTCCCAAGAAATTTACATTCTACTGGGAAGATGCAACATGTTGTCTACATTGTTGAATTATTAACAAAAAGATAATGCCTGTAATCATCAAAGTAACTAGTTTCATTCATCAGTATGAACAGTTCATGCTGTTCCCATTCATAGTAACTATTAGAAAGAACATGTACAGTCTTTAGGGGCTATAGGTTAACACCTTTTTTTTTTTTTTTTGCTTTTTGGAGGGCACTTGGGGTTAAGTGACTTGCTCAAGGCCACACAGCTAGTTTTTGTGTTAAGTGTCTGAGTTCAAATTTGAACTCAGGTCTTTCTGACTCCAGGGCCGGTGCTCTATTCAGTAGCACCACCTAGCTGCCCCAACACCTTTTCTTTAAAGGAACCTTTAAGCCTCTCCTGAAGGTACAGAGTTCTTCTATAGAAAACATTTCCTTTTCTGACTTGAATGAAAGCCAAGATAACATTGTTTGAGAATTAAATTATTGGGGTGGCTAGGTGGTGCAGTGAATAGAGCACCGGCCCTGGAGTCAGGAGGACCTGAGTTCAAATCCAGCCTCACACACTAAACACTTAACTAGCCTTGTGACCTTGGGCAAGTCACTTAATTCCAGTTGCTCTCCAAAAAAGCAAAAAAAAAAAATTTAAATTTAAATAAAAAAAGAAATCATTTTATTAGCTTGCTTATTTATTCATTCATTTATTTGTTTATTCATTCATTTATTTGTTTGTTTGTTTATGCCATAGTTTGTCCTTCAAATTGAATGTATCTATTGTGATTGTAGGTAAATTGGCAAAATGTGGAGTGGCAAGTCGAAAGAGGTGCCTTTACCAAACCCAAGGAATCTTCATAAGGATACTGTTCGAGGTATGGATTTTCTGTTACTGAGCTTAATATCTTGTTTAGACCTTAAGTATTAACATAACCTAATATGTGATAACATTTCACCTCATTTGCAGTAATATAAAGAGGTTTCCAACAGTGTGATGGAATTAAATGAGTGGGATGCCCAGTGAGGCAATGTATTCTAGAAGTTTGGATTTATTTTTTTTTTTTTGCCTTTTGGAGGGCAGTTGGGGTTAAGTAACTTGCCCAAGGTTACATGGCTAGTTTTTTGTGTTAAGTGTATGAGGCCGGAACCTAACTCAGGTCCTCCTGACTCCAGGGCTGGCGCTTTACCCACTGTGCCACCTAGCTGCCCCAGTTTTTTTTTTTTTTATTAAAGGCCAGCGTGTCTATCAAGAATTTTCTGGAGCAGATTTCTTCATGAAGTGGAAGGAAGAACTAGATGACCTATATGATCCCCTCTAATCCTTAAGCTTCTGAGATTTTAAGAATAGTAATCAACTTATAATTTATATGTAATCTAAAAAAAATTTGTATGTATTTAATCTATTGTTTTTACTCAGCAGATGTAATGACATCATGGGATGCACTTTCTCAGACTAAGGCTGCTGTAAGTATTAATATTTTTCAGTTTTCCGCTTTCTTGATTTAAAATGAATATAATTGATTTATATTTTTCTCTGTTGTACTATAAAATAAGCTACTCTTTTTTTTTTTTGCAGGGGGTAGGCAGTGCAGTTGGGGTTAAGTGACTTACCCAGGGTCACATGGCTAGCAAGTGTTAAGTGTCTGAAGCAGGATTTGAACTTGGGTCCTCCTGACTCCAGGACAGTGTTCTATTCACTGTGCCACCTAGCCGCCCCTAAACAGTACTTTTTACCTCATGAATAAGGGAGTCACAGTTTTACATAGGTGATGTCATTACATTGGTAATTATAAATGTTTTTTGTTGAGGCCTGCAGGGATCCTTTAACACTTGTATAAGAGTGCTTAAATTTGGTGTGCTTTTTCATATTTTCACATTTGAATTTTTAAAAAGTATAGAAGAGGGGGAGGCTAGGTGGCTCAGTGAGTAGAACACCAGCCCTGAGGTCAGGAGGACCTGGGTTCAGATCCGGCCTCAGACAGTTGATGCGCACACACACACACACACACACACACACACACACACACACACACAACTAGCTGTATGACCTTGGGCAAGTCACTTAACCCCAACTGCCCTCCCCTCTCCCCTCCAAAAAGCAAAAAACAACAACAACGACAACAAAAAACAAAACAAAACAGAAGTATAGAAGAAAGGCAGCTAGGTGGCACAGTGAATAGAGCACCAGTCCTGGAGTAAGGAGGACCTGAGTTCAAATGTGACCTCAAACATTTGACATACTTTCTTGCTGTGTGACCTTGGGCAAGTCACTTAACCCCAATTGCCTTGCCTTCCCCCCTCCAAAAAAAAAGTTTTTTTTAAAAAGTATAGAAGATTTAAGGATACAGGGGACAGATATAAAATATTAAGGAGGGAATAAAATGATGATAAGTTGAAGGAGATGTGAAGGAAGAACATTTTCTTCTGCTGGCCTTTAAACTGCTGCCAGTAGTTAACTTTTTTTCACAATAGAAAACTGCCTTTTTCTTATTCCCACAAAAGAATGAATAACAATCCTGCTCAGTCTCTTGTTGAGTTTAGCAGCCCACATTTGGCAAATTAACAGCCTTTATTTGAATGGAAATTCTTTTCTTCTACCTATATAGCTTTATAGGGAAATTTGTCCTTCTAATCTGATATAATCATCTCCTCACTTTTATATAGCAGTCCTGTTTCTACTAGTGCCTTATTTGATGCCAAATTCTCACATCTAATTACTATCTGAATATTTTTCTGTTCAGACCTTGCTTTGTTTTAAATCAGGCAGTGAAAATAGGCTTGGAAAAGATATACACTAAACTCCTATCATAATGGCTATGTTCTTTGGTTAAACAGGATCAAATCCAATCTCTTGTGAATATAGTTTAGCTTTCTTTTTATATCCTTTTCAGTCTGTGAGGTGGTAGTTTTCGTTGCCTCCAACACTAGGATTATAATTAATTTAATTTATGCTGTTAACTCTTTTAAAAACTGGATGTGTTGGTGAGTAGAAAAGGTTGATTCATACTTTGATGTATCTGTGAAACCTAAGTTTCATTTCAGAAATGATGTCTTAGTTGTCAACCATGAAGACATAATTCATGAGTATATCCACAGAAAGAAACCATGGTTGTTTAGTCAGAAACTCTTGTTTTGTAGAATCATTTTTTCCTCATGACTGCCATGTGGAATGCATCATATAGAATATCATAATGTGTGCCATAACATTTCAGATAGTTTCCTACTAAAAAAAAATCAACAAATTCAAATCAAATCCTAGATAAAAAAAGCAGTCTTTGGCACATTAAATGTTATTTGTTTTTCCCCCCAAAAGATGAAATTTATATGCTCTGTAACTTGATTCTCTTACATTTGAAATAGAATATAATTTAAAAATTAATGTTGTAACAGTTTTCCTGTGTGCTTTCTACTCTGTGAAAGACTGATTAAGTGCTCTGCAGACTTTGAAGCTATTAATACTTAATATTTTTCCATGTAGTTTTAAATGTGCAAACCTATTCTTTTTTAGAAATTAATGTGTGTATTTTGATTTTATCTGAAACTTTAGTTGAGGCACATTGAGAACAAATTAGAAGTAACCCCCACCAGCACAGCTGTGTTTGATTCTGTCATGGATACAAAGAAATCTTCTGCTAATGCTACCAGGAAAATAAGTAGGAAAGGTATGTATGAAAAATCTTTTTCTAAAGATAATGTGGGTAATTAGTATAAGCTTTTAAAGTTTGTTTTCTTTCAAACTATTTTCTTCTCATAGATTTGTATGTTTATTTGCTTTGAGTATTCAATATTGAGCTTTAAAAAATTATGTGGTTAACTAAATAGTTGTAAAGGAACCTTTGGGTACAATTTTGCAATTTTGATAGTTTTGATTGGGACTTTTATACCACCAAATTTGATTTTCTTTTTCAGGACGAAATATTTGTTTATAATTTATTAGGATTTCACTTTTAACCATTACCTTTTGTGATGATTTTGAAATACACAAGTATTTTACCATCAGGTAAATTAAATGGAAGTTTCTTATAGTTAGCTTTGTATGGAAAACGAAAACTGTAAAAAAATCTTAGCAGGTTCTGTGTTAGTTTGATAAGATACGAATTTTCTACTAGTTCTTTTTGGCAGTGTATAAAGTATTTTATTCTATACTTTCTTTTTCTTTTTTTTTTAACGCTTTATTATAACTTCTGATTTACATCATCCGTTTCTGCCAGATTTTGAGTTACAAATCTTCTCTCCATTTCTCCCCTACCCACCACCCCAAAACAGCAGTCCCACAGGATATCTCCTCCTCCAATCTGCCCTCTTCCACACTCCTTTCCACTTTTCCAGTGGATCTCTATGCCTCAGTGCCTGCACATCCCATTTCCCAATTACATGTAGGATGGTATTAATAATAGTGTGTGTGTATATGTGAATATATATATATACACACACACACATATATATATATATATATATATACATACATATTTGAATATTTGAGTTCAAAACTTTAAATTCCAGATTCATTCCCCTCCTTTCTCGCCACCCACCCCTACTGGAAAGATACGCAGTTCAGTATAGGTTGCACATGTGTGGCTAATGCCAAACAATAACATAGTAGATAAATTGTAAAAAACTGACTACACTTCCCTCCCTCCCATCCCACCTCCCACCCGCTCTACTCTCTACTTTGATCCCGTCTATTTTCAAAAGTGAGTGCTTCCAACCTCCCCCCCAGCCTCCCCTCCCCTCCATCATCCCCCCTCTCATCCCCTTCCCCCCCTACTCTCCTGGAGGGTGAGATACCCTACCTAGTGTGCATTTCACTCACTCCTCAAGCCAGACCCAAGAAGGCTGACCCATTCCCCCTGCCCCCCCACTCCTCCCTTCCATTGCAACCACTTTCCCTTGCTTCTTCTATATGAGATAGTTTACCCCAATCTGTCTCTCCCCATCTCCTCTCATTATATTCCTCTCACCTCTTAATTTCACCTTTTAAGTATCATTCCTTCCTGTTAAATTGGACCTGTGCCCTCTATGTATACCTGTAAACATATATACACACATTCACATATGTATTCATATGCCCATATACTCTCATATATAGACAAATATATATATATATATATATATATATATATATATATATTTCTAATCCCTTCAACTACTGAGAATAGTTTCATAAGTTACAATTATTGTTTTTCCATGTAGGAATGTTAATAGTTCAACTTTGATAAGTTCCTTATGATTCCTTTTCCCTGTTTACCTTCTCATGCTTCTCTTGCTTCTTGTATCTGAATGTCAAATTTTCTATTCAACTCTGGTTTTTTCAGCAAGAATGCTTGAAAGTCCTGTATTCCACTGAATGACCATATTTTCCCCTGAAACATGATACTCAGTTTTGCTGGGTAGGTGACTCTTGGTTTTAATCCCAGCTCCCTTGACCTCCGGAATATCATATTCCAGGCCTTTCGATCCCTCAGTGTAGAAGCTGACAGATCCTGGGTTATCCTGATTGTGTTTCCACAATATTTAAATTGTTTCTTCCTGGCTGCTTGTAATATTCACTCCTTAATCTGGGAATTCCGGAACCTGGCTATGATATTCCTAGGAGTTTTCTTTTTGGGATCTTTTTCAGGAGGTGATCGGTGGATTCTTTCAACCTCTATTTTGCCCTCTGGTTCTAAAGCATCAGGGCAGTTTTCTTTGAGAACTTCCTGGAGGATGCTTTCCAGGCTCTTACTTTGGTCATGGCTCTCAGGCAGTCCAATAATTTTTAAATTATCTCTCCTGGATCTATTTTCCAGGTCAGTGGTTTTTCCCATGAGATATTTCACATTGCCTTCTATTCTTTCATTTGTTTGGATCTGTTTAACAGCATCTTGATTTCTCATAAAGTCATTAGCTTCCATTTGCTCCAGTCTAATTCTGAAGCAATGATTCTCCTCATTGAGTTTTTGAGATTCTTTTTCCATCTGGCAAATTCGACTTTTTAAGGCATTCTTCTCCTCATTGCCTTTTTGAGCCTCCTTTGCCATTTGAGTCAGTCTGTTTTTTAAGGTATTATTTTATTCAGTCAGGCTGTTGACTCTCATTTCATAATTTTCTTGCATTGTTCTCATTTCTCTTCCCAATTTTTCCTCCACTTCTCTTATCTGCTTCTTAAGGTCCTCTATGGCCTGTAACCAGCTTGTATTTTCCTTTGAAGCTTTTGGTACAGGAGTTCTGACTTCACTGTTTCCCTCCTGTTCCATGCCTTGCTTCTTCTTATCCCCAAAATAGGAGTGTAATGTTGGAATCTTCTGTCAGCTTTGTTTCCTTTGTCTGCTCATTTTGCCACTCAATGATTTGACTTTTGGGCTTTTTGCCACAGTAGGACTCTGCCACCAGACAGGGGAGTTTTCGTCCCAAACGCTGGGGTTTTCTCAGCTGCTGGAGGTATTAGATGGGTGCCTTCTCTGAGGTCTCCACACGCTCTGGCAAGCTGGACACACACCCCAGGACCTCCACCCTAGACTGCAATCCAGATCCAAGCAGGTTAAAGCAAGAGCAGTTACCCCTCAGACTGGTGCTTGGTCCCCCTACACTCTGCAGGCCAGGAGCTGAAGCCGCCACGTGGCACTGGCAGGCTGTGCTGGCGTCTCAGCGGTTTCTCGCTCCGGGGGTAAAAGCCACGCACTCCCACTTCCTGGGTCCCAAAGTCCAGACTGCACTGGCCTCTCACCTTGTACTTTGCATCTATGTATTGATAAATCTGGAAACGGCCACAGCTGCTGCTGATCTGGAGTCCCTCTGGCCGGGGGCTGGTCAGGCCCGCCCTGGGGCTAAAGCCTTGACGTGGTGCTGGGCTCAGCTCCCAGAGCGCTGCAGTGGCCGATTCCTGCCGGCCTGCCAGGCTGTCCTCAGCGGGAGGTTAGCTTCTCTGTGTCATTTTGTGGGTTCTGCTGCTCCAAAGTTTGTTTAGAGTCCCTTTTTTACATGGATTGGGGAGGGTGGAAGCCGGAGCCGTGGGAAGGTCCTGCTTCTACTCCGCCATCTTGGCTCCGCCCCCTTTGCCTGCTCATTTTGCCACTCAATTACTTGATTTATGGGCTTTTTGCGACAGTAGGACTCTGCCACCAGACAGGGGAGCTTTCGTCCCAATGCTGGGGTTTTCTCAGCTGCTACAGGTATTAGATGGGTGCCCTCTCTGAGGTCTCCACATGCTCTGGGAAGCTGGACACACACCCCAGAACCTCCACCCTAGACTGCAATCCAGATCCAAGCAGGTTAAAGCAAGAGCAACTACCCCTCAGACTGGTGCTTGGTCCCCCTACACTCTGCAGGCCAAGAGCTGAAGCCGCCATGTGGCGCTGGCTGGCTGTGCCAGCGTCTCTGAGGCTTTTCGCCCTGGGGGTAAAAGCCACGCACTCCCACTTACTGGTCCCAAAGTCCAGACTGTACTGACCTCTCACTTTGTCCTTTGTGTCTATGTGTTGACAAATCTGGAAACAGCCACAGCTGCTGCTGATCTGGAGTGCCTCTGGCCAGTGGCTGGTCAGGCCAGCCCTGGGGCTAAAGCCTTGGTGTGGAGCTGGGCTCAGCTCTCAGAGCGCTGAGCTGGATTCCTGCCGGCCTGCTGGGCTGTCCTCAGCAGGAAGTTAGCTTCTCTGTGTCATTTTGTGGGTTCTGCAGCTCCAAAGTTTGTTTAGAGTGCCCTTTTTACATGGATTGGGGACGGTGGAAGCCAGAGCTGCGGGAAGGTCGTGCTTCTACTCCGCCATCTTGGCTCCACCTATTTTATACTTTCTTGATCTATAACCTATACTCTTTAGCAAATAGTGCATTCTACCCAGTCTCATGTTTGCTGACTGTGAAGAATAATTGACTAGATTGATTTCTGAATAGCACACATAGAATTTTATTTAATGTCTGGTTTCCCAGAAGTCCTTTTGTAAATTAGAGTTAATAATTAGTGAAATGATTTGTTCTGAATGTTTTTCATTTACTTGGAACTTCTGACATTCTGCTAGAGATATTAACTCCAGTGACCTAGAGCTACTAAAGAATATTAATTTCTTGAATACTAACCAATACAGGGTTATTTATATTATGTAAATCATATAGCCTTAAGGATTTTCTTTTTTTTCAGATGGTAGATATCTAGAGGATTGTTTGGGTATTGTTCCATCCAACAAGACATCCAAATCACGAAAAGAAAAATCTTCTAGAAGTCCTCTTCGAGCCACCACCTTAGAGAGCAATGTGAAAAAGAATAACCATGTGGAATTCCGTGAACCCTTAGCTTCATTTAGGTTAGTGTTAAACTAAATTAAATTTGTTATTAAGTTAAATCTTTAATATTATACTATGTGGTAAAGATATAATTTATTTAGCAATTTTGGCCTTTAAATTACTTTTGATTTTTTTTTTTTTTTTGGCTTTTTGGAGGGGGGAAGGCAGGGCAGTTAGGGTCAAATGACTCGCCCAAGGTCACATGACTAGTAAGTGTTAAGTGTCTGAGGCCAGATTTGAACTCAGGTGCTCCTGACTCCAGGGCTGGTACTCTATTCACTGTGCCACCTAGCTGCCCCCTCTTTTGATTCTTTACAAAGGAATAGACAAAAAAAATTCTAGCATATAATTGCTGCCCTTTTTAGGTGTGTCCTTTGTGTGTGTGGTCAGGGAGAGGAGGGAAGTGTTAATGGGATTTCTTCTGCCACTGAATTTGATTTCCTTTTCCAGCATGAAGCCTTTGTTTATGATTTATTAGGATTTTACTTTCAACCATTCCTTTTTGTGGTAAATTTAGAAATATGCAAGTATTTTGCCATTAAGTAAATTAAATGGAAGTGTCTTACAGTTAGATTTTCATGGGAAATGAAAACTGTAAAAAATCTTAACAGGTTCTATGTTAGTTTGATAAGATGTGAATTTTCCATTGATTCTTCTTGATAGTTTTTTTTTTAAGGGGTAGTATAGAGGAAAGGGAAAAACATCCACAATTATATAGAAATGATACTATGTGCCAGGTCCTGTGTTAAGTTCTTTTTACAAATATTGTCTCATTTGATCCTCACAATAACCTTTTGAGGTAGGTACTGTTGTTATCCCCATTTTCCAGTGGAGGAAATTGAAACATACAGAGGTTAAATGACTTGCTTAGAGTTGTACAACTATTAAGTGTCTGAGGCTAATTTGAACTCAGGTCTTCTTGACTCCAGGCCCAGGACTTTATCCACTCTGTCCATCTAGATAGAGGAGATACAGTAGTATTATTAGTAGAACATTATCTTTACAATAAATATCTTTTTTATCTATGATATGAACATTTTAATGACCCTTTTAGATGACATCTGAAATAAACTTTTCTTTTACATATTGGACCCAGAATAAGACTTGAAATTTTTGTGGTAGTAGTTACACTTCCAGAGCAAGGTTGGTACAGTGGAAGGAAGGCTAAGTTCAAATCCTGGTTCTTCACCTGATTCTTACCACCTATGAGACCTTCATTCAGCAAGTCATCTAACATCTCTGGGCCTCTGTTTGCTCATTTTCAAAGTGAGAGAGTTAGATTAGATTATCTCCAAGGTCTCTTTAAGCTCTAAATATTAGGGCCTACCAAGTCACAAATCTTGGAAGTGTATCTTGGAGATGGATCATGTTCTGTTTGAAGATAAACTTAACTAAATTTGGAAAGCCCTATTGTCAGAAGGTTAGCTACTAGGTGATGACATCATTTTAAGCTACAGCAGCTTACAAATGCTTTCTAATGTCATGTCATGTAGTTGCAATCTGTGTCAATGGACATTGTATCTCTGTGGGTGAAATAATAGATTTTTTCCAGTATTGATTTATCATCATCTTAATAAAAGTATATTCCTCTTGTGAAAATATTTTTCATGCTTTTTTTCCTGCTTTTGTCAGTTATTTTCCATAGCATCCAGGACTTGATATACAAGATTTGTAATATAAGGGATACAGAGTAGATTAATAAGGTATTGTGTATTACTCACAATTGACAGTTTGGAATATTCTTCCCACATAAAATTATAGAAACTTGCAACTTTCCACACTGTATCCTGTATGTCAGAAATTAGTAGAGAAGAATCCATACGAATATTAGATATCTGGCCATATTTTTTGTATCTTTTATGAGTATTGATTATAATTTAGAACATTCGTCCTTTAGTCTTTGAAATCTTTTAATGGCAACTTAAACGTTAGGAATCTAGAAGCAGGAATAGCTGCATCAATGAGCCAGGACCCAGAGATAGGTTGGATTTGTTGACCTTTGAGGTCCCTTCCAACTCCAGACTTGGAAGAAACCTCTTGGCTTTGGGGTCTGGGTTCCCATTGTTGCCTTTGTGATCTTAGGCAAGTCACTTAACCTCTTTGTGACATAACTTCCCCATGTTTCAACTCTAAATTTGTGGTTTAGTTAAATATGAATTCTCTTTTTTGATGCTGAACATTGGGTGACTTAAGAGAAGGTTTTTTTCAGTGTTAGAGACAGGGAAGCTGAGAAAGGGAGATGGTTTTGGGAGATGACAAATTCAATTTAGACATATTTAGCTTAAGGTTACAACAGGACATCCAAGTGGAAATATCCATTATGCATTTGAAGATTATAATAGAGTGGAGACAATCAGGAACCTTAAATGAAGAACGTTAGTGGATGTCATAACAATGAGTAGCTGTTGTGAATAAAAGATATTTGAGAGAGAGAAAAATCAGAAGGCTAAGAAATGAACCTTGGGAAATACAGGGAGGAAAAGAGGAAGGGGAGTTGTCAAATAAGAGAGGGAAGTGATTAGGGGAGTTCCTAAGCACATAATTGATAAATTATTTTCCCAGGGATATACCTTCAGTGGTCAAACTGGAGCTAGAGACAAGGACTCTGATCCAATCTAATGCCCACCATCTTCTATCATACCAGCTAATGTTTACAATTTGGCAACTTTATTAAAAGACAAGCAATGCAGCACAGTGAGTGGAGGACTGATGCTTCAGAGTTGGCAATATTTGCCTCTGATGTATACTAGTTGTGTGATCATG
The DNA here is from genome assembly GCF_028583685.1 of Petaurus breviceps papuanus. Taxonomy (NCBI): domain Eukaryota; kingdom Metazoa; phylum Chordata; class Mammalia; order Diprotodontia; family Petauridae; genus Petaurus; species Petaurus breviceps. The sequence goes on along the minus strand of NW_027187313.1, from coordinate 676,260 downwards.
GGCAAGCCACTTATTATTTGCAGACAACTCTAAGGCTATATGTTTCAGAATAGTTGCTGATCTGCATTAGTAGAGGGAGTTTCCATACTGGTCTCCCCAGAAGACATGAAAGGTACAGAATTTAAAAGAAAAAGAAAAAAGAACCATAGGATAGCTATATAAGAACATGTCATTTTACCAATTGTCATAAGCTAGGTATTTTTGTGTTTTAGATTGAAGCATTATTAACCTCCACCTATCACTTTGTATCCTTTTTTTCTTCATGATATCATTTAGCTAAAAACTATTATTCATTTTATTTTTACTATAGTACTCTTTCTCTACATTCCAATTGTTTATATATTTCTGAAGTTAGTTTCAAATTGGGGATAGTGAAGTTATTCAAAATATGGTATTTTTGCTAATTAGAAATCTACTTAAATAATATTAAAATATTATTTGACAGTATCATAAGTTTCACATAATCTTCCTTCCTCCTTCTTTCCTTCCCTCCCTCCCTGCCTTCCTCCCTCCCTCTTTTTTGGGGGGGCGGTGTTGGTGGTGAAGAATTGGTCTTCCTACCTTGTCCAGCCTGGAAATATAGGAACCACTCATAGGCTTAATCCCACTGGTGCTGATCTGTATAGGAGCTCAATTCATGCTCTGCTTTGGAACCAGGCCATTTGCCCCTCCCTAGGTAACTGGAGGGGTTCAACATACCATTTCTGGACTTAGTATAGATACTTGATCAGCTCAGTTTAGATCAATTCTAAACTCAGTTTTATTTATCTAGCAGATTGATTTACTTTCAGAATTCCTGAGTTTAAGAAATCTACCAGCCTCAGTTTACCCAGTAGCAGGGATTATAAGGGTATACTACCACATTTGGCTGTTTTTATTAATTTTAATGGAAAATTTTCAAAAATATTTTGTGCCATTCTTGCCTTAAAACATAATTTAAATTTTTCTTGATGACTCAATGTCTTCATTTGGATAACTATTGTATTTTGATTATTATATATTGATAACCTCAGCATTTAGTAAGGTATGGAGATCTTTGCCTCCGAACTAAAAGGCCCAGAATGTTTTGGGTTTGTTTATTTGTTTTGAGAGAGGGGCTTCTTATGCCTGCTTTTTGTAGTTTTTCTGTCTCTTCTTTTGAACTCAGCTGTCACTTCTAGAAAGAAGACTCTTCTAATCTTTTACCACTATTCTGTTGTTGCCTAGAAGATCAGATAGCCAAGTTTATTGAATTTGTGCATAAATAAGAGTAAATAGACTATAAGTGAGGAGACCTCGAAATGTTCTTCTTTTAATAAGATAAGTTCATGGACTTGGTAAGATATATTTTCGTTATTCAGAGGTGGGGTATTTTGTTTTTGTTGTTGATAGTCTTTCCTTTATTTTGGAATTTTGAAGCTTTTTTATCTAATATATTTTTCAAAGGAATCACATTACATTTCTTCTGTTTATGATTTTTTTTCCAGATATTTGTTACTTAAAGTGAATTTATTTGGGTAGCTAATATTTTATAACGTAATTTGTTTATAGATTTTATGTATTTGGGGCTAAGAAGTCAAGTTCTAATTCTGTCTTGGGACCCTCGAGGAAGTCTCTGAACTTAGATTTAGTATGTTTTGTCCTTTTAAAATTATAAATAATTATCTCTCAACTTTATGTTTTTTGAGTCAGTATTTCTAAAGGTGTTTTTTTAGCCTTTAAGTTCTTTATAGTCATATAGGTAACATAGAATTCTAAACTCAATTTTATTTCTGTAGTAGATGATTTTATGTTAGCTTTACTCTCAAATTGACCTTTTTCCTTTTAATTACATCAAAGGGGGGAGACCTTTGTTGCTCCATCCAGTCTAAATTCTAGCCAGCCAGATGTCAAACATTTGTATGGCTTGGATACCACTAAAACAGAAGAGTCAACTGTTGGAGGAAGTCGGATGATATATAATCGGGATGATCAGGATATACATTGCCAAGATTGTGACAGCTCTCAGTCATCTGCTGTAAATGAAACTGTTGTTAGGTATTTAAATGATCGACCAGCAATTGATGCCTTGCAGAATTCAGAAACTTTGTTCAGAGCAATAGCTCCTATGAGAACTGAGGAAGAAAAAACTAGTGGGTCAAAAGTAAATGAGAAGTCTTCAATGAGTAACATAAATCGTGATGTTGACGTGAAAGTGTCAAGGCCAAGTGAATCTTCTCCATCGTCTACTAGTACTGCTAGTGCCAGATTAGATATTTTAAAGCGGCGACAGCATGATTCCAAACTAGAAAAACTCAAGGAACGGATTAGGAAACAGTGGGAGAACTCAGAAGATGTGAGTGGCAGGGGTCATCATCTGGGACATAGTGACCAGCCAGTGATGATAACCAATGTTGACAGTGGAGTGACAGCAAAAGTTCGTAAAGTGGCAACAGCACCACCTGCTCCAGCATATAAAGGTTTGTATACCTCCCAATATGTGCTGTAACAGAGATGAGCACTTTATTTTGGATAATATATTAAAATAATTTATTTTCATTGTTTTAACTTATTGAGGTATTTGATAGTAGATTTACACAGTTGATAGAGAAATGATCATATTTACTAATGTGTAAAATTGACTTGATTGAATTTGTTTTACTCTGAGCAGAGTTTTTATGGGGACCACATTTAACAGAGTTAGTTATAATAAGAGTAATATTTCTTTCTATACCTTGAAAATAGTACCATTTTTACTGATTTCTTTTTTTCTACTCATTAGATGTTTTAGTTATATGTTATCTGAAACTTTTTCCACAAGTATTTTCACTATATTAAATATAGTTATACATTTATCTATTGGTAGATATTCATTCAGTGCCTATTATTTGCTTCTGTATGGAATAAACACTTGATTAAAGATAAGATCGCCATTTTGTTGAACTTGTAATAACAACTTGTGTGTGTTTGTGTATGTGTATGTTTAGACCTCTGATTTCATTGTTGTAATGAACTCTGATGATGAAGTTTTACCAATGCAGATCAGCAGCTGTTCCATAACTAATATTCTGAAAGGGTTGTCTGGGAGCACTGAGAGGTTGATTTGCCTGTGATCACACAGCCAGTATGGCAAGACTTGAGTCCAGATTTTCTTTTCTCCATGTCTAGATCTCCATCTGCTATACCACATTTCTTTCTGTGGCAGATATAGTACTCAAACATATTATTCCTAAATATATTTTTTTGACTTTGAATATTTGAACCTTTTTTCTTTCAAAGGCCATTGATACACAGAAGAAAATAAAGAACCATGTAAGTGGGAGAAAAAAGCTTAATTTAGTATTGGGTTTTTTTTTTTCTTTTTCGAGGGCAGTTGGGCTTAAGTGACTTGCCCAAAGTCACAAGGCTAGTAAGTGTGTCAAGTGTCTGAGGCTGGATTTGAACTCAGGTCCTTCTGACTCCAGGGCTGGTGCTCTATTCACTGTGCCACCTAGCTAACCCAGTATTGTTTTCTTTAGAGGAAAATAGAATATTTCACTAAAACACTTTAAAAATTGAGAATTTATGTTATATATAAGAGAAACAGTTAAGAGGGAAGGAAAAAGAAAGGGGGAATAAGAAATAAAGTGGGAATGTAGACAGACTAGGAAATAGGCATGGAAGAATGGATTTAGATACAGACACAGAGAGATTAAAAGAGACATACTTTCTTCTGCTTTTGACCAAATCATAGTTATTTAAGACTTTAAAACTGTGTTGACTTTTTAACTGTAGGTACAAATGGAGATATCACTTCTTCGTACTTGTCCATGAACTGCATGAAATTGGCTAGTGACTGGATGGAAATTACTGCCCTCTTCCCCCCACCCTAAACTCTACCTTATGTCATAACTTTACAAAATCCACAACTTTATGCTATGCATGGCAATGAATTTCTCATTCTTTCTTATCAGATGTCAAATTTAGTTACATAAGTCAAAATTTGCCCATGTTTTATTTTGAATAGTTTCATTAATTAGTGATTCGTTCAGTATAGAATTGACAACATTATCCAGGATCTCTGAATTTTACTGCATGTTTCCTTATGTTCTTTCTAAACAAAGGAAATGTTCTTTTCAATATAAATTCTTTCAGTAATGAATATTGGCCAAGGGCAAACTAACTCATAAACGCATAAAAGTGAAATCTCTGAAATGCTGATCCTTTCTAAAATAAGATACCTTTGTATTGCCATGATGAATAATTATCAGTAGTAGTAGTATTCTCATAAGAGCTAGTAATTGAGTTACAATGCATTTTTTGGATGATTAATGATATATTTGGAATAGATTGAAGAATTAGGTTTTAAAAGGCTTTTTCTTACATTATTTGACACAATACTTCAATCTTACAGTGACAAAACAGAAAGATGGTGACCATGATAGACTTTATATTTGAGGTTGGAGGCAACACAGCATTTTGAGAATTTGCGGAGAAAAAGGAGGAACAAGATCTTTTTTCTCTTCTTCCAAAACATTTTCTTTCTCCTAGATCTATTGAATTTTTTCCTCACTTTTATCTTTTGTTTAATGAATTTTACAATAGTTTTACAGATTTTTCAGTGGCAACTCAGAGTTTATTCTATAACTCCTTATGATTTATATGTTCACATATGTATGGATACATATTTTACATTGTTGTAAATTTGTATATAGTTTTTCTAGTTTTGCTTTTGCTTTTCATTATTTTGCTTAGATCTTTTCATATTTTTATTTATCTTCATATTTGTTCTTTATGGAGATAATATACTCTGTCAAGCCCTTTCTCAATTCTATATACTTAAATTATTTCTACTTTTTTTGCTATTACATTAGTATGTATCTATAAAAATCTTTGTATAAGAATTTTTTTTCAAATTACTTTCTTTATATATGTTTTCTAATCATAGGAATCATAGTGGACCCCTCCATAACTGAAACTGTTCCCTCCCTCCTCTGTTTTCCTAGAACTCTTTGCTTACACTCCTTCTTTGAAATGTTTAAAAGACACCTTACCATGTATTTAAATCATCTGTGTACCTGCTGTATTCCCTCAGAAGAATGTAAGTTCTTTATTAGGGCAGTGACTGTCAGTTTTTTATCCAAATATCCATAAGACTGTATACATAGTTGACATTTAATTAATCTTTACTGAAATAGATTGAATTTAACATATTTCATTGTTAAATTTTGTTTTTATTGCAGTTTAAAGATCATCATATGCTGCTTTGGCTTGCTGTATCTTATATTTATGACACAGTGTGTTGAAATATATTGTATAGTGTGTGATCCATTTTTTTTTCTAGGAAAAACCCCAGCCTTCTGAGGTAACTGACAAATCTTAAGTGTGTTCTATCTTGTTGGTTTATCATAGGCTTCAACCCTGCAGAGACTAAAATTCGAACCCCTGATGGAAAGGTTTGGCCTGAAGCAGTATTTCATAATATGAGTAGAGATTTATATCGAGATCTTGGATTACACTTTAGTGGTAAGAAGTAGATTCTTTAAAAATATGATTTAAAGATTTTGTAAGCATGATTGGATCCACATGACCCTTTCCTGCATTTCCTCCTGCTGTCTTTACCATACTGAAATCTAAAATGTAAGCAAAACTGAAAAGGAATCTACCATGGTAGAAAAGTTTTTTTCTGTCACTTTGTACCACTTCCCATTTCTAACTCAATATTGGACCTACAACAGAATATGAATTTGAACTACAAAGCACTCTATCACTGATAGTAGTTGACTTTAAGATTTATAGCTCATGTAGAATTACAAAGAATGGGTAAAATTAAGAATTACTTAAGTATTGGCAGGCATGAACATGTGTTTTGCATCACTGAAGGAAGTACATTAATTGAGGAGGTTATAGACCTATTCAGGTATTTTAGATTTCTACAGCACTTTATGGATCTTATCTCATTTGAATCTCTGTTAAACCCTGTGTGATAGGTAGGTACTATCAGTATTCTCCCTATTTTATGGATTAAGAAATTGAGGCTCAAAAATTCACGTAGTAAGTATTGGAGGGTGGGATTTGACCCAGATCTTCCTTATTCCAAGTCTAGTATTTTGGCCACTCCTTAAGTATCTTCTTTTTAGTCTTTATAGGGCTAAAACTAGCAAGGCAGAAACTAGGCTATTTTAAAATGTTGAGTTGTACTCATCTTCTGAAAGAGAAATGTAAAGTGCATTTCTTCCAGATCTTTTATATCCTTGAGTTTCTCAATAGTCTGTCATGCTACTGGTGAAAAAAATGCTCTGTTGAAATTGAGAAGTATAAAGTAGATACATTATAGGGGAGAATTATACTAGAGAAAGGACATAGGGAAATGGTGATTGGAGGGGGACACCCTTTCTCCCCTCATTCTTTTCTCTGACCCTGAGCTATCCAAAAATCCATCTGGGCTGCTTGTCAGCTCACATGCCTTAGAGGAAATGGGAATTACCAACTCTTTTCTTTCTGGTGAGTTGACAGACCACCAGGTCTTATCCTGTGGCCTGATACTGTATCCTGTTATTATCAACTGGACATAGTGTTGTAGTCTAAAGATTTTTGGATCTTGCCATCTACCCTGGTGGATTCACCCTTAAGACTTCTGGACCTTTTCATCTGCTTGTTAGCTGAATTTGTTTTTGTATCATTTCCCTCACTTTTACTGTGATCTCCTTAAGAGCAGGGTCAGTCTTGTCTTGCTTTTTGTAGTTATATCTCACTGTTTAGTGTACTGCTTTCACATAGTAATAAGCATATAATAAATGCTTTTTCATTCATTTATAAGATAAGGCATAGCAGAATCATCATGAGAGGGCTGACAGTTACAAGGAAGGTAGAAGCCGTTGATATCCTCCTTAAGCTGTTGTTTAATTTCTTATTTTTTTATTACCTAATTATCAGAAACATTTTAGTTATCTTTATTTTGAAACCTGAAAAGTCAAGAGAGTTTAAGATCTAAGGTCAGGTAACTTAAGTCTGAGGATGATGACAGTTAACATTGATTGGCCTTTTATTTTATTTCAGTTTTTAAAAGTTAACAGTTAATTGGGGGCGGCTAGGTGGCGCAGTGAATAGAGCACTGGCCCTGGAGTCAGGAGGATCTGAGTTGAAATTTGGCATCAGACACTTAACACTTATTAGCTGTGTAGCCTTGGGCAAGTCACTTAACCCCAACTACGCAGCCTTCCCCCCCACCAAAAAAAAAGGGCAAAAGGCATATTAAAAATTTTATTTCCCTTTTTTCTGTTTGACTGTACCAAAGTAAGTATAATAAAAATGATTTTTTAAATTGCCAATAATGTTTTCTATCGTGGATTCATCATATATTATAAATCCATAATGGGTTATAGAATTTATAATTTTGGAGGATTTTTAGGCTTAACAACCCGTGCTTTTTTGAAATTAACAATATGAGGGCTTTGCACAAAACATTATTTTTTTTTCTTTTGTCAGATTAAGGGCACTCTTGGTGGACCCTCATTGAATCTTTTGTAGGATTCAGTTTGAGTTGTATTGGGAGAATTCAGCTAGATATAACGAAAAAGTTGTTTATAAAAGTGATTAAAAACTAGAATAAATGGTAGAAGGATTTGTGAAGGCCCTATTCCTGAAGTTCTTTTCAGATAGATTAAACATTATCCTGACTTGGATGATTTATACATACAAATATCTGGAAGCAGTGGGAAATACTAGGTGACCTCCTATGGTTGTTTTCCATTGAATATTACTACAATGTTTATGAAATTTTTAAAAAGCTGATGGTTTGGAGAATTGCTTTTCTAACATTCCATCATTTATAATTTGAGGAATATCACAGTATCAGAGAGTAAGCTAATTCTGCTGGTTTGTATGTCTCTGTATCAGACTTTTTTTTTTGAGGGCAATTGGGGTTAAGTGACTTGCCCAGGGTCACATGGCTAGTTTTTGTGTTAAGTGTCTGAGGCTGTAGATTTTAGAACTATTCTTTTGCTTGGGGGGGGGGGGGGGGCAACCTGGGTTAAGTGACTTGCCCAAGGTCACACGGCTAGTTTTTGTGTTAAGTGTCTGTGGCCAGATTTGAACTAAGGTCTTTCTGACTCCAGGGCTGGTGCTCTATTCACTGGGCCACCTAGCCACCCCCAGACTTTTTGTATTATAGACTGTCTTAGAGATCATATTGGAGACGGCCAAGGAATACATGAATTTGAAGAGTAGCACTAGAAAACACTAAAGCGGGGTGGGGACAGGTATGAAGGGACACAACCTGTGGCCTTCTGAGTCCTTGGTTGCAGCCTTTTGTCTGAGTCCAAGTTTTACAGAACAAATCTTTTTATTAAGGGGATTTGTTATGTGAAGTATTGATTCAGTCAAAGGTTTGCATTTGAGGACCTAGAGGGCCACATGTGACTTTAAGCAGCAGGTTCCCCACCCCTGCACTAAAGGATGAAGACAATTTGTCCTTAACTCCTTTCTTACACCTTAAAAAAACAAAACCCAAAACATTAAGTTTAACTTTGTTTTATTGTTTCCCTTATTGTTTTGAAACCAAATACCTTAAATATGTTGTCATTGAAATTGATAGCCAGTAAAAGGTTTGAGTTTAAAGAACTATATTTGGGTCAAACTTCTAAGATTTTCTCTGTTTATAGATCAACTTGGGAAGGAAAGCTATATAGTAGGAAGAACATTAGACTTAAGAGTAAGGAAATGTAGGATTAAGTTGGAAATCAGCAACTATTTAGTTATATGATGTTAGGCCCCTTTAGGACTGACTTCTTTCTTTGTATAAAACAAGCAGCTTAAACTAGCTGATTTGCTCTATTGTTTCCCTTATTGTTTTGAAACCAAATACCATAAATATGTTGTCATTGAAATTGATAGCCAGTAAAAGGTGTGAGTTTAAAGAACTATATTTGGGTCAAACTTCTAGGATTTTCTGTTTATAGATCAACTTAAGACTTCTTTCTTTGTATAAAACAAGCAGCTTAGACTAGCTGATTTCTAAAGTTACTTTCAGCTTTAGGAATCCATGAGTCTTTTTTTTTTTTTGCCCCTAAAATACATAGGAAGTTTGACATAATTTAGCTCTCCTGATCACTTTAAAATTGTATTTTGTCCAAAATTTTATCAGATTCCTGATTCTTAACAAATTGTTGAAAGTTTTGTCTGTATTACAAAAGTATCCATCACTTAAATCTCCATTTTAGAGGCCAAATGTTTAGTATTTGTATATGTGTAGTTAAGTACATTTACTAGATTGGAGGTTTAAAAAATAATTCAGCTGTCAATTTATAGGTAAAATGACAAGATGTAGTTCATAAGGAGAATGACAATTATTTCTCCTAAAATTACCTCATAAAATTTTATCTCAGGATTTCAGTAATAGTTAAACTAGAGAATACTTTTTTCTTAAAGTAAACTAAAATTCTATTGAGGTATAAAAATGTTATAATTATAGCTGACAAAACTTATTGCAGCTTTGTGAATCTTATAAAAATTAAGTGATGTTCCCAGTGACCTAACTGGGAAAATGAAATAACAAATTTAAATCCAATTTGTATAATCCATTTTCTAGCACCTAGAACATTGACTTAAAAACCTTTTCATAAAAAACAACTGGAGCTGAGAATTGGTGGTGTCTTTAAAAAATTATTTCTAAAAAAATCAAAGTAATAAGTAGCCACAGCTTAAGGTTGGCCTTTTACTTCCTATGCTTTGCATTCACTTTTTAAAGTTTTTTTTTTTAATTCTTATTGGGATGATAACAATCATTGTCTTGTGTATGGTATGTGATTTTTGCCTTTTAGAAGATGTCTCAGTAAAAGAGAAGCCTGAAAAAAATAAGGAGAAGAAAACAGTCAGACCAGTTAGAAAAGTACAAAAGGTAGCACAATCAAGTCCAGATTGCAAGTCAGGTTAGTATATGTTCTCTCATCAGTTCTATATTAAGACCGCATCTGTTGAGATAGGTTATCATGGGGATAAATTAATGAATCAAAGCATCATGAGTTTTGAACAGTGCTGTTCTAGGTAAATCAAGGTAAATTATATTCCTGCCTTGAATAATAACTTCTTGTCATGGGCCTTGTATGTTTGGAGCAATGTGATTGGTTTTAATAAGGTCTTAAGATGAAAACATATAGTAAACTTTAAAAAGCTGTGAAAAAATGAAAATGATTATTTTATATATTTGAACTCATGTTAACAGACAGTTCACTATGTTATTCTCTCAAATTTGTAGCATTTATCACTTGTGCATAATTTTATTCATTGAGTATCTTTTGGGGAATTTAGGAGAAAATATAGACAAAAACAAACCCTTAATGATTTGGAATGTATTAGGGAAATCCCTTAGATAGCACATGTTTATTGAATAGAGTATCAGAAGATTTTTCTGCCATGGGGACATTTTCCATGTCAATGAAATCTGTAAGTGTACATTTGTAGGACTGCCAAAATTGGGCAAGATACTAGCTCCTGTACCTTGCTGTCTAGGGCTATAAAGCTACAAAGCAAAAAAAAGTAAATAATCCCATATTTACCACATAGTTCTCACAGGGTCTGTTTCTTTGATAGTGAACTTCCCCTTGGAAGTGGTCAGGGCTTAGTTAGTGTTGGGAATTTGAATATAGGTATTTGTATCCCATTGGACTGACTCCTTCCCTCCTTCCTTCTTTCCTTCCTCCCTCCCTTCCTTTCTCCCTCCCTCCTCTCTTTCCTTCCTTCGTTCCTTCTTCCTTCCTCTTAAAGATTATTATTACTCTTCAAGATAAAAGATAGCATATCCACTTCAAAATGCATCTGGAATAAATCTCACTGACAAGAAAGTTTCTTACTTTTTCTTATAATAGATGCTACTTAAAAAGATTTTTCAGGAGGTAAGAATCACATTCTGAAAGATTCATACCTGAAAGAGAACGAAGAGTTAACAGAAGTAAATGGTTTTAAATTTAATAATCCAAGGCACTATTTCAAACCAAGCTCTTTGAATACTTAGCTCCCTGACACAACAGCCTGTTTATATACAACTTGTTTTTTTTGAAGAAGATTGCTTTCACTGGAAATGTGCAGTATATAACAATTCTAAGAAAGGAAAAATTTTTTACTGCCTGGAATCTAAAAATGAAATTTTATAATAGTGATATTTGCTAAAGAAAAATACTTTTTATCTTGGAAGAAAATTTTACATTTTTTTACAAATTTATTATCAGAACCTGGAAATCATAAACATCCTTGAGATGATAAACCAGAAATTCTCAGGTACTAGTTGAGAGTAACAGTTTGGCTACCAGTTTGTTAGAATTAGTCATGGGTGAAAATAGAGCTAGCTTTCTATTTTCAAATATATTATTTTCTGGCCACCCCTAATTTACCATTAGCAAATAAATACTTCTTCCACAAATGTCTTTAGTTTTTATTCAATAAATACCCAGGCAGAAGCCTTGAAAAAGAATGGACTGTCAGTTAAAGCTTGGAGATAACACATCTAACAAAGTTGTTGAACCCCTATTCTCTCCGGTGACTATGGGAAATGAAGGCTTCTGTGGCCTGGCTCTGGGGCTTATTCCATGATAGCAACACAAATATTGGGGGGTGAGGGCAGCTTTTCTTCAGATGTTCCTCAGTGTCATCACTCCTTCACTGAGCTTTTGTTGAAGATGGATAGAATGAGAAATTCTTAGGAAAGTTTCCAAAATGATGTTAAAAAAATGTGAATATTTTTAGTGTAAGCCTAGTCTGCATAGTTAGTTATTTTATTTCAGATGACATACTATGGCTAAGACAGGATAATGGCCCTGTAGAGGTATATGCTTAAATGCCATGATGCTTGTGTGGAATAGGTTAAAATAGTGTACATGATATTTTAAAAATATACTCTAACTAAAAGGTGAGGGAAATCCTAAAGATATATATTAATATCTTAATCATAACTTAAGCTGTTTTCCCCTAGAATATTTTACTTTTAAAGATCATTCTGAAAGTACTTCAATCTTCTGTTTGGGTATAAAGTTCAGTGTTGTATGTTGTGCACTACACCTAGAATACCATGTATTTTCCTATGTAATTGATGACTTTGACAAAGCAGCATTGATGAGCAATAGTTTTATTCAATTTTAAATTTTGTTTTATGGAATATCCAAATGAAACTTTCTCCATGTTTCTATTGAAGAATTAAACGACAGGAGCCAATAAATCCATACAATCTTTTGTAACATTTTATCAAATAAAGTTCTCCAAATACAAAAAACAAATAAAGTTCTCCAAAAACAAAAAACACCAGGTTATAAGTGAATGTCTCTTTTCCCTACCAGTAACAAATTATTCCCATAAATGAAGAGCTACAAATAATTGCACGTCATGTTTGGTAACTTAGCTAAAATTCAAGATGAGCCCCTTCTCAGATTCTTTGTGTAGTAACATAAAAGCAAGAGTCTTTGGAGGTGGTATGTCTCTCTTTAAAGTTCCCATTAGGCTGTTTCAGATTAGGGGCAATGTCACAAAATATTATTCCCTCTCTCATTCATAACTTATAAAGTCAATAAATGTTTAATTGGGTCATATTTTAAAATAAGCACAGGTTGTTGTAACCTTTAGAAAAGATGCTGATTTTTATTCAGGTTTCACTTCCATAAAATTCTTTTTATTGAAGCTTATCTATTTGAAAGTTCTTAATAAATATAAGCAGTATTTCTTAGTTATGAGCATAGCATTTAAAAAAATCTTGACAGTACTTATTCTTTTTAACATTTAGATCTTAGTTGGATTTTCTGCCTAATCTTCAGGATTTATGGAGGCATTATGCTTAAAGAGGATGTCTTATGTATCACTTTCTCTTTTTTAAAATTCAGTTTTTGTTTTCAGTTCTGAATTCTCTTACCCTTTTCTCTCCCTCCTCGACCCAGTGAGAAGGCAAGAAAAACAAAACCCATTACAAATCTGTATAGTCATGCAAAAAAAAAAATTCCCATAATATCCATGACGTATTATTTTTAAGGTACTGGTTTCATTGATGGTGAAACAAGATTTAAACATACTACCGTTAAATCATAATTGTATTTGACATATAGATGGAAATCATAAAATTTAAGCTTCTTGTTGACAGTGGATAAATATAAGACAAATTACTAAACCCATATGGCTTAATAGATACATGTCTCCAGAGCTAACTACTTCAAATTCAGTGTAATTTTATGTTGTAGGTGGTGGCCGTATGATAAGTACGTCCTCTTGGAGAGATGGACAAAAGTTAGTAAAGAAGATTTTGGGTCCAGCACCCAGAATAGAACAAAGAGAACGAAGGACAGAGTCAAGTGATAGAAATGGAAAAGAGAAGACTACTAAATCTGGTGAAGTGTTATAAGTTGTTGTAATGGGGGAAAGGGCAATTGAATTAGCTTTGGAAATTCACATCAAACACTCATCTTTTTGTGGTAAAACACTCATTTGAAAGTATTCAGGACTACAGCATTGTAACAGTTTGGAGATACCCAAAAAAGAATTTAATTTGATTGCATCTACAGGTTGTCTAAAAGAAATAATGTGGGTAGCACTTTCTTTAGTAATTACCTTAATCATCGTCATCCTTATTATTTTTGTTCCTGTATCATATATGAACATAAAAGCACTTTTTGTTGTTGCCAAGCTATTGGAGGAAATTAGAAATAATAGGTACTTTATATTTAGTGGGCATATGTTCTAGCTTTATTTTAAGTTTTTAAATATCCACATGTTAACTATTCTTTCTAAGCTATAAAGAATAGGAATATTATTTAATTTTAATTTCAGGAAAAGATTCTGGAAGAAATGAAATAGTTGTCTACATAGAAAAAGTAAATGCAGGGTGGCCCAAAAGTCTTAGTGACATTTTTGTCACTAAGACTTTTGGGCCACCCTTGTATAACATAACATATATGGAATACATGATTTTTTTCAGTCTATATTTTCAACTACCTCTGTAAATAGACAGATAAATACACATCCTAAGAAACTAAAGAATTTAGCATGACAGCTGATATTTATAGTACATGTAAACAGGCATGTAATACATGCATACACACATACATACTAATATACAGTTTGCTTCCATATTAGTATGTGCCTGTGGGCAGGGTAGTGGTGGTAATAATAGTGGTTATGTATTTATATGTTTTAAATAACTCATCTTGAAATTGTGGCTGTTTTCCTTTTGTCCTAAGTAGATTGAAAGTTACCCTCATTTAGAAATTATCCAGTTCAATTAGGCAGGCTTTTATTGAATATCTTTTCTGTAGAAAGCACTGTGCTAGGTTCTAAGTAAAACTATAGTTAAATAAGGGACATTCTCTTCTCTTGTGAAACTTAGTTTAGAAGGAAGACATGTTAGATACAAAATACTATGTGATGAGTGAGAGCTTATGCAGAGTGCTATGTGAAGTTCTCCCTTCACAAGAGCATAATTTAAAATTACATTTAAGCTATTCCTAGAAATAGAAACATTTGTTTTCTGCAGGTATTATTAAAACATAAACATGATTATGCAGATAAATTGGGTAGCTAGAGGTTCATTTTAATTTTTTTGTGCCAGACATTAAATTACGACAAACTTTTAAAGAAATGGGTCTCTTTTGGAAATTCTCTGGTATATTCATACACATTTCATTCCCTAAACTTAGTGCTATTTTATGTGGCTTTATTAGTATTTTAGATTTACTTGCAGTGGGCTTCATTTGATATCTTTATGGTTTAGCTTTGGCATGTAGGTGCATGTTTATCTTTGCAAGGCCTAGGTGTTTTTAATGCATATTTTCCAAATTTAATTTTTAAAAAGTTGTTCTGCCCTTTTTTTAAAAAGAAGCCAGCTATTGTTTCTCTTTCCATTAAGAATTACAGATGACTTTTCATTGGTTACTTGACTATATATCTGTGAAAATGAAAAGAAATTGCCTTATCTATTTTTTAGTGCAATAAATTACTAGGAATGCATTTTATAATGTATTACTGTACTAATAATCTTTACTTTGCAGTTGGCCAAATTGGAAGAGCAGAATCTGACCCTAGATTGGATATGTCACATAAACGTCGTCATCCACGAAGCACAGAACGTTCACGGAGTAGGGTTCGGCCTGAGAATAACTTCAAGAAATTACCTGCTTCTCTCCCAGATAGTAAACCAGAGGAAGACACCTTAAACAAGGACTTTTTGCCAGTTGAAATTCGTGGAATTCTTGATGATCTTCAGCTGGATTCTGCACCACAAGCTACAAAGCAAGAAACTGGGGATCGGCAGAATCAGAAGCCTGTGGGACCAGCCCAGACTTCTAGGAGTCATAGCCCTGTTAAAAGAAAACCAGACAAATTAACAGCTAATGAAGATCCTCCTGTTATTTCTAAAAAGAGGCACTATGATACAGATGAAGTGCGCCAGTACATTGTTAGACAACAAGAGGAAAGAAAGAGGAGGCAGAATGAAGAGAAGAAGGCTCAAAAAGAAGCAACTGAACAAAAGAACAAACGACTGCAGGAGCTTTACCGGAAACAGAAGGAAGCATTTAGTAAAGTGAAAAATGTGCCGTCTTCTGAGCCTTCAGCAGCCAGGAGGTTACAGGAAACTTACTCTAAACTGCTTCTAGAACAAGCCTTATTACAAGAGCCATCTCATCAGCTGCATGTTACACAAGAATCACAGGTAGTTTTATACTTTTTAGGATAAAAATGTAGTGAGGGAGGAAATCACGTTTCAGAAAAGCTTGGGGTATTTTGCTGCATGATATGAAATGACCTATATAGCTCCTAATCCAGATGTCAATCATTCAGACAATATTAGGTAATGATAATGACTCCTTATATGTTAACTAAGATAGGGAGGGTTAGGGAATGAATAAAAGTAATAGAAAACAAAAAGTAAAATTGAATTTTCTTAGGATGGATATTAATCTTTGTATTCATTATCAAGGCTATTAATTACATTTTGGCATTAGATTTCTCACAAAATCTTGATGGAAAAAGTTAGATTGTAATAATAATAAATGTAGTTTTGTAGTTTATTATTATCCCTGAGGATATGGCATAGAGTAATATGAATGTTTAAATTTTATCCTTGTAATGATTAATTTTATGATACTTGGATGAGAGCAAAATGCTGTCAATTGATATTTTTATTTAAACCTTCACTTAAAGGAAAGCTAAATTTAATTGGTTTTACTTTCAAATACATGTATACATATGAACTAAAACTAAAGTGGCACTAGTTTGTTTTTTTTTAAAAGAATTTCCCGTTTTGATAAGGCTAACATAAATTTGATTTCTTGTAGGTAAGACCAGGGTACCAACCATCTGGAGAATCTGACAAAGAAAACAAAGTACAAGAGCGGCCCCCCAGTGCCTCTTCTAGTAGTGACATGTCTCTCTCGGAACCTCTGCAACCCCTTGTAAGGTAAGATGTGGAGAGAAATACTGCCAATTCAGAATAAAATAGGGAGTTTAATGTAACATTTAAAAAAAAAGTTTTACTAAGCCTTTTGGTTTTTACATATTAATCTTCCTGTATTCCACCATTCCTGCCATTGATCTTTTCTTGTGACAGATAAACAGATAAGCGAAATTCAACTGACAAAGCTACTATGTCTAATAAGGTATATACCATTTCATATCCATTATGTAACATAACACATTGCCCTTCTCTTCCATGCTCCATCCCAATCCCCTTGTTTACTGAAAGGAGAGAAGTATGTTTAAATTGTTCTTTAGAACTATGTGATTATTGCCTTAATCTGAGTAAGGTTGCCTTTTAATGTTGCCTTCATTGTGAAAATGTATCTTCACTCTTTTTTTTAAAAATTAATTTATTTTTAGTTTTCAATATTCATTTCCACAAAATTTTGAGTTACAGTTTTTTCTCCCCATATTTCCCCTACCTCCATCCAAAAATAGCAAGCCTACTGAATACCTCTTCCCCCAGGCTATTCTTTCTTATATCCTCCTCCATCACACCCCAACTTTCCAGCAGAACAAGATGGATTTCCATAATTCAATGCCTGTATATCCCATTTCCCAGTTGCATATAAAAAAATTTTTTTTTAAACATTATTTTTTAAAACTTTGAGTTCCGTGTTCTTTCCCTTCCTCCCTCCTCATCTGCCCCAACTAGGAAGACAAACAATTCAGTATAGGTTGTAGGTGTGTAGTTACCCAAATCATCTCCATAATTGTTATATTGTGAAAGACTAACTCTATTTCCCTCCATCCTGTCCTATCCCCCCCCCCAATTTCTCCTTTGGCCCTATCCCTTTTCAAAAATGTTTGCTTCTAATTACTCTCTCCCCCAATCTGCCCTCCCTTTTATTATTCCCCCTCTTATCCCCTAATCCCCTATTTTCCTGTAGGGTAAGATACCCAATTGAGTGTGTATGTTATTCCCTCCTTAATCCAAATTCAGTGAGAGTAAGGTCATTCCATTCCCTTTCACCTCTCTGCTCTTCTCCTCCATTGTAACAGTTTTCTCTTGCCTCTTTTATATGAGATAATTTTTTTTTTTTAAAGCAATCAGGGTTAAGTAACTTGCTCAAGGTTACACGGCCAGTTATTTCTGGGTGTGGTGCTGAGTATCTGAGCCCGGATTTGATCCAGGTCATACTCGCTGAGCCACCTGGCCGCTCCTAAGCAATTGGGGTTAAGTAACTTGCTCAAGGTTACACGGCCAGGTGTTTCTGGGTGGGTGCTAAGTGTCTGAGCCCGGGATTCGATCTCCAGGTCTTCTCAACACTGGAGCCAATGCTGTTACTCACTGTGCTACCTGGCCGCCCCGATATGAGATAACTTACTCTAACCTATCTTTCCCTTTCTCCTTCTTCCAGTAAATTCCTCTCACACCTCTTAATTTTATTTTTTAGATATCATCCCTTCCTACTCAGCTCATCTGGTGCCCTCTGTATATATATGAATATACATATGCCCACACTCACATATATATTTATATGCACATATGCCCTCCTATACATACATACATATATATTCCCTTCAATTATCATCATACTGAGAAAAGTCGTATGAGTTACAATTATCATTTTTCCATGTAGGAATGTAAATAGTTCAACTTTAATAAGTTCCTTATGATTTATTTTCCCTTTTACCTTCTCATGCTTCTCTTGCTGCTTATATTTGAAAGTCAAATTATCTGTTCAGCTCTGGTTTTTTCATCAAGAATGCTTGAAAATCCTCTATTTCATTGAATGACCATATTTTCCCCTGAAGCATTATACTTAGTTTTGTTGGGTAGGTGATTCTTGGTTTTAGTCCTAGGTCCTTTGACCTCTGGAATATCATATTCCAAGCTCTTCAATCCCTTAATGTAGAAGCTGCTAGGTCTTGTGTTATCCTGATTGTGTTTCTATGATACTCAAATTGTTCCTTCCTGACTTCTTGTAATATTTTCTCCTTGATCTGGGAACTCTGGAATTTGGCTATAATATTTCTAGGAGTTTTCTTTTTGGGATCTTTTTCAAGAGGTGATTGGTGAATTCTTTCCATTTCTATTTTGCCCTCTGGTTCTAGAATATCAGGGCAGTTTTGCTTGATAATTTCTTGAAAGAGGGTGTCTAGTTTCTTTTTTTGATCATGGCTTTCAGGTAGTCCAGTAATTTTTAAATTATTTCTCCTGGATCTATTTTCCAGGTCTGTGGTTTTTCCAATGAGATATTTCACATTGCCTTCTATTTTTTCATTTCTTTTTTTTTTTTTTTTTTTGCCTTTTGGAGGGCAATTGGGGGTAAGTAACTTGCCAAGGTTACACGGCTAGTTTTCTTGGTGGGTGTTAAGTGTCTGAGGCTGGAACCAAACTCAGGTCCTCCTGACTCTGGGCCCAGCGCTTTACTCACTGCACCACCTAGCTGCCCCCTATTTTTTAATTTCTTTGTATCTGTTTTATAGTGTCTTGATTTCTCATAAAGTCATTAGCTTCCAGTTGCTCCAATCTAATTTTGAAGGAGTTATTTTCTTCAGTGAATTTTTGAAATTCCTTTTCCATCTAGCAAATTTGACTTTTTAAAGCATTCATCTTCTCATTGGCTTTTTGGGCCTCTTTTGCCATTTGAGTTAGTCTATTTTTTAAGGTGTTGTTTTCTTCAGTGTATTTTTGGGTCTCCTTTAGCAGGCTGCTGACTCGCTTTTTATGATTTTCCTGCATCATTTTCATTTCTCTTCCCAATTTTTCCTCTACTTCTCTTACTTGATTTTCAAAATCCTTCTTGAGCTTCTCCATGGCCTGTAACCAGTTCATATTTTTCTTGGAGGCTTTTGATGCAGGAGTTCTGACTTTGCTGACTTCCTCTTGGTCCATGGCTTGATCCTTTTTGTCCTCAAAAAAGTATTCTGTTGTTTGTGCTTCCTGTGCTTGCTCATATTGCCAGCCAATTACTTGACCCTTGAGCTCTTTGTCACAGTAGAACTCTCTCTACTTCCAGAATGGAGAGAGCTGTGTTCCAAATTGCTAGGGTTTTTGCAACTGTCAGAGCTATTAGGAGGGCGCTGTCTGTACAGCCCCCACAAGCTCTGGCTCACTGGTCACACACCAGGACCACCACCCAAGACTATGATCCAGACCCAAGCAGGTTAAAGCAAGAGCGATTACCCTCTGAGTGGTCACTTGGTCCCCCTACAATCTGCAGGCCAGGAGCTCCTGAGGCAGCCACATGGCACAGCCGCCTTACCTCCGTTGCTTCTCTCTCCGGGGACAGCAGCTGGAACATGCTCTTCAGTACCACCCCCACCCCCCCAACAGAGTTCCCTACTGACCTTTTATTTTCTCTTTGGCATTTATGGGTTGAGAAGTCTGGAAGCCACCACAGCTGCTGGTTATTCACTCTTCTGAGGCCTGAGGCTGGAACCCACAGCTCCTGCAGGTCTGCGCTTGGCTCCCAGCATCCTGCAGTAGACCTTTCCTGTTGGCCTGCTGGCTGTCTTTAGTGGAAGTTTTGCTTTTCTCTGTCCTTTTGTGGGTCCTGTAGCTTTAAAATTTGTTTAGAGTAATTTTTTTACAGGTATTGGAATTGGAGCCAGAGCCCACTCCAAGTTTGTGCTTCTACTCTGCCATCTTGGCTCCACTCCCTCTTCATTTTTTTTTCCACTTTTTTTTTTATGAATTTGTTTGTTTCCTTTTAGTTTACAGGATTCAATTCCACAATTCCTTGAGTTTCACATTTTGTCCCCTTCCCTCCCCTCCCCACCATGGCAGCATATAGTCAAATATAGGATCTGTAAATACTTTCACATTATACATTAGTCAGGTTATAAAGACGGATTGTATCAGCTGGAATGAAAAATGGTAAAGAGGACATAAAACCAAATAAGAGAAGGAAGAAGATCAGGTATTTTGCTTTCACCTGGATATAAACTCAGTTCTTTCTAGTTCTTTCTCTGGATACACATATTTCTCTCCATCATGAGTCTTTTGGGATTGACTTATATCACTGCATTGCTGAGATGAGACCAGTCTATCAAAGTTGGTCATCACACATACGTTGTGTCTGTAATTGTATACAGATTTCTCCTGGTTCTACTCTTCTCACTCAGCATCAGTTTGTATAAGCCTCTCCAGGTAAATATGAAGACCATCTGCTCCTCGTTTCTTATAGCACAGTAGTATTCCACAACATGCATATACCACAACTTATTCAGCCATTCCCCAATTGATGGGCACCCCCTTAATTTCCAATTCTTTGCCACCACAAAAAGAGCCACTATAAACATTTTTGTACATATGGGTCTTTCTCCCACTTCTGTGATCTCTTTGGGATATAACCCTAGGAGTGGTATTGCTGGATCAAAGGGTATGAAAGTATTTATAGCCCTTTGGGCATAATTCCAGATTGCTCCCCAGAAAGGCTCGATCAGTTCACAACTCCACCAGCAATGCATTAGTGTTCCAATTTGCCCACATCCTCTCCAGCATTTATCATTTTCCTGTTTTGTCATCTTAGCCAATCTGACTGGTGAGATGTGGTACCTCAGAGTTGTTTTGATTTGCATTTCTCTAATCAATAGTGAATTAGAGCATTTCTTCATGTGCTTATAGATATCTTTAATTTTTTTCTCTGAAAACTGCCTGTTCATATCCTTTGACCATTTATCAATTGGGGAATGACTTGTATTCTTATAAATTTGACTCAATTCTCTGTATATTTTAGAAATGAGTCTTTTGTCAGAGACATAGGTTGTAAAAATTCTTTCCCAATTTCCCACCTCCCTCTTAATCTTGGTTATATTGGCTTTGTTTGTACAGAAGCTTTTCAATTTCATGTAGTCAAAATTATCCATTTTACATTTTATAATGTTCTCTAATTCTTGTTTAGTCATAAAGTCTTTCCCTCTCCACAAGTCTGATAGGTAAACTATTCCTTGTTTTAGGAGACTGCTTACAGTATCAGCCTTTATACCTAGATCATGCACCCATTTAGACTTGATTTTGGTATATGGTGTTAAATAATGGTCTATGCCCACCTCTTCTCTCTTTATATTTTCTTGGTTCCTTTTTTGTGAAGTTCATACAAATCTTTTCATGTTTCTCTGAATTTTTCATATCTGTCCTTTCTTTTGGTGCAGTAATACTCTGTTATAATGATACATGTTGTTGTTTAGTTGTTTTTAGTCATGTCCAACTTGTCAAAGATACTGGAGTGACTTGTCATTTCCTAAATTGAGGTAGAGTTATGTACCTTGCCCAGATCACATGGCTAGTAAGCTCCTGAGGCCAGATTTGAACTCTGGTCTTCCTGACTCTAGGCTTGGCACTCTATACACTACATCACCTTGCTGCCTAATATAATGAAAGATTATAATTTAGTAAACTCTTCCCAGTCAGTGGGTAACCATTTCCTTTTCAGATGCTTTTCTGCAACACAGTGCTGATATGAATATTTTGTTATGTATGGAACCTTTCTTTTTATCATTATCTTCCTTGGGGCATATGCTTTGTAGTAGGATCCCTGGGTCAAAAAGTAAGAACATTTTAGTAACTTTCTGCCCTCTAATTCCATATTGTTTCCCAGAAGGATTGAACATTTTATAATTCTACCAACTTATTAAGGTGTCCATCTTCTCATAGCTCTTCTAATATTGACTCTTAGGATCTTTTATTACTTTTAGAATTTGATAAATATGAAGCATAACCTCAGAATTTTAATTTGTATTTCTTTTTTTATTAATGATTTTGGAACATGTTATGTAGTTGTTTAACATAGATAGCATTTTATTCTTTCTGATGAGGTCATTTATCGTTCATATAAACTTTCTAATCTTCCTTAGAATTATTATGCCCTGGTGTACCTTTGATGTCTAATCAGCACCTGAAATTTAATTTAGTAAAAACTGAAAGCAACTCTAAACACCTGAAATTTAATTTATTAAAAACTGAAAGCAACTCTAAAAAGGCAGGTGCTCTCTCAAGTTCCTTCTGTTAGTATCAGTGGTGCATTCTTGTGACTCCAGTTCTGTAAATTTGAAGATCCCTCTCCAGTCTGAATTGATGATCCTGTCACTCAGAAGGACCCTGCAGTGGGCTGTAGTGGAACAAGTGCCAGAGGGGGTGTCCAAAAATTTGAGTTGAGCTCCTTACCTGCATGATCATAAGCAAGTCATCTGATTTCTGTGATCTTGTTTCCTTTAGAATGGGAATAAGGATAGTTTTCTAATACTTGCTATAATTTTATAATATAATAAAGCAAAATACAACTTTATAAGTTATATTAAATGCTATAGGTCTCTTCATTAGAGTAGGGATTTCTGTGCTGTAACTATGTTTCTCTAGCCTGGAGACTCTCACAAGCACATGGTATCCAAATGGAGGTTATTAAGTGCCCTTGGAGGCCATTCTCAGGATTTGGAGGACTCGGAAATCAAAAGGTTTCAAATATAGAGGAAAGTATCTTTAGAAATTTCTTAAATATGAAGAAAGAGAAATCTTTTCCTTGATCAAGTGTAATATTTACTGGCATGTACACTACTTAAAATATCTTGACAACTACATTTGTATATTTTGCATTTCTACTTAGTAAAATTGTATAATGTTGTACAGTGGCTTGAGAGCTAGATTTAGAGCCAGGAAGTCCTGAGTTCTGCTTCTCCAATATTGACTGTGTGCCCCTAAAGTAGTCACTTAACCTCTCAATGCTCTAGACTTTTTCTGAGATTTCAAGTTTCATAGAATGTGCCAGACTGGGAGGGAGTTTTTTCACATAGGTGTTCCCTACACCAATGAAATCACAAATCCACTTTCTATCTCTGCCCCTTGTAATCAGTATTTTGTTCCATTGTTATTAAAAAAATATATTTTTATATTTAGTTGAAATCTCCCTCCAGTGATGTCTACCATCTGGTCCTAGTTTTGCCAGTGGAGAACACAGAATGACTCTTCTTAGTGTCTGCTTGGCAGCCCTTCACATATTTAGAGAGGTGTACCATGTTTCCCGTTCTTCTTTTTTATAGACTAACTTTCTCATTTCTTGAGTCATTGATCATATATCATGGTTTTCAGACTACAATTACAGACATCTTTAGATGTTTTTTTTATCATGTCAGTGTGTTTCTTAAAATGAAAATGTAATTTGCAGAACTGAACATACTTCTTCAGTTGTTTCCTGATGAGCAGAAACTGCGGTGCATCTTTATTTCCTGCCTGTCATTTAGATTTTATGTTTATACTAATACAACCTAAGACTGAGTTAACTTTTTTCTTTGAAGGCATAGTGTTGACTCAGGTTAAGCTTGGGGTCAGTTAAAACACCCCAGATTTGTTTTTGCACAAGCTACTACTATGTCTTCTTTTTTTTTTTTTTTGGAGGGGGGGAAGGTAGGGCAGTTGGGGTTAAGTGACTTGCCCAAGGTCACATGGCTAGTTTTGTGTTAAGTGTCTGAGGCTGGATTTGAACTCAGGTCCTCCAGGGCCGGTGCTCTATTCACTGTGCCACATAGCCGTCCCTATGCTTAGTGTTCATTACCCACCTTTACTTGTGCATTAAAATGTAAAAATCAGACAGTACTGAATTTTGGGACTTCATAATTATCCCTGTTGAATTTTATTCTGTTGCTTTTGACCCAAAGTTCATTCACGTCCAAATAAGTTTGAATGTTAATTCTGTCTCTCCTAACTTTGCGTCATCCTGCAAATTTGACATGTTCCTATGTTTTCATCACAGTTATTGATAAAAAATTTAAACTAAACAGAACCAATAATAATAACAACTTCATTAATATGTTTAATAAAGGTTTGCAAAGTTCCTTTCTAACCACAATCCTAAGAGTTATTGTAGATATTATTCTTATTTGATAGGTGAGGAAACTAACTCAGAG
Source organism: Petaurus breviceps papuanus (assembly GCF_028583685.1). Lineage (NCBI taxonomy): Eukaryota > Metazoa > Chordata > Mammalia > Diprotodontia > Petauridae > Petaurus > Petaurus breviceps. The sequence continues at coordinate 651,990 of NW_027187313.1, read as the reverse complement.
AGGCTTACTGCCATAGTTTATACAGAGGATGTCAGATCCAGGAACTGAACAGCCTCTTCTGACTAGAGGACTGGTACTCTTTTCCTTTTGAGATCCTTTGTTGTTTTGGCCTTTCTGTTTCTGTCTTTTGTCTATATTCTGTAGTGGACCACAGCAACATGAACACATTTAATATACTTATTCCAACTTAGGATCCAAAGATATGATGTTATATTCAGCCACATTAATATACATTCTTCTTCTTTCTTGCCATATACTGGTGTATTCCCTTCTATTGTCTCCCCGTTCCCCTTTACTCACCCCACCCCCACCCCCACCCTCCACACACACTTCCCTATGCCATCCTGTCATCAGTGAGAAGAAAGTGCTTAGAGTTAGGAACCTTCTCAGCTTCAATTTTATAACTGTAAAATGAGGGGAAAAGTACCTACATTACAAGGTGGTTGTGAGAACCAAATGGTATAATTTATGTAAAGGACTTCAATTTTTGTTATTTTTGAGACTAGGTCTTTCTGTCTCACTCAGATTCCTAAGTACAGTGGTCATGTATGGACCTAATCCCAGTACTGATAGGCAGAAAGGATTTTACCTACTCTATTTCCAACCTGGACAGATTTGTCTCTCTTTAGGCAACGTGATGTCTGTTCTTCCTGCTCTCTCCTCTTCACTGCTGCCTTCCCCCTCCCCTACTCCCCATTTTGCTGCCAGACTTAGTATGGACACCTTTGTAAACCATAAAGGGCTATAAACATGTCAGCTGTCATCATCACCATCAGATCTGGATATTCTTCCCCCCCTCCACCTTTTTTTGTTTAACTTTGGATTTATAAACTTGTGGTTTTTTTTTTAAATTGATAATTTTATTTCAGTTGTGATTAGTTTTCCTTTGTAATCCTGTCTATTTTATGCATTTGCAACCAATTATTCTGAGAATGGGTCCATAGGCTTCACCAAACTACCAAAAGGATCCATGACACAAAAAAAGTTAAGAAACCCTGAACTCTATAGTCATTAACATGGCACTGGGTAGAAGTTGGCTTCTTGCAGATGCTGTTCTTTCTTGGATTTACAACTAAGTCCTGCTGTCCTTTATCTTTTAGTAATTCTTTTTTTTTTAATAAGCAGTTGGGGTTAAGTAACTTGCCCAAGGTTACACAGCCAGTTTTTTTTTTTGGTGTGGGTATTAAGTATCTGAGGCCAGAACCGATCCTGGGTCCTCCTGACTCCGGGGCCAGTGCTCTCACTTACTGTGCCACTAGCCTCCCTTTAGTAATTCTTTATAAATACCTTTTTTCCTCCTTCCTTCTCTGCTCCATCCCTATTCCCAGATATTTCATCATCAGTCCTTAGAATGTAGTCACTTCTCTTACAGAGCAAAGTTTATAATAAAATAAATTCACAGTCTCCACAGTTTCTTTTAAGCCTGTAGTCCTAAGGATCCTTTTACCTTATCTAATTCTTACAGAGGCTTCCATTATCCCAGTTCTCAGTATTTGTAATCTATGGGCCATTATATCACCCATGATATAGTGTTTGGCATTTCATAAGGGTTTGGTACTTATTCCAGATTGACAGTAAACAATATTTTTATTCGAGTCATCTTGAATGCCATTTAGTATCACTTTATTTTTATATTCAGGACTACAAAGTTAAACAATTTATTTGTTTATTATTTGATTTGTGGTGGCAGAGTTTAGTCACTAAGTCATGTCCAACTCTTTGTGATTCTATTTGGGATTTTCTTGGCAAAGATTCTGGAGTGGTTTGCCATTTCCATTTCCAGCTTATTATACAGATGAGGAAGCTGAAACAAAAAGGGTTAAGTGACTTGCCCAGGATCACACAGCTAGTAAGTGTCAAAGACTGGGTTTGACCTTAGGTCCCCTTGACTCAGGGCCAGCACTCCATCCACTGGGCCACCTAGGTCATCCCAATTTGCTTAGTACATACAAGTATTTCTCCTTATCTTGATTTTAACCTCCTTATAGGTAGCCACAAATAAACCTGTTTTAATCCCCTGTATCAGTTAATCAGTAAGCATTTATTAAATGTTTACTATGTGATAAGCATTGGGGATACAAATAAAAACAGAAATTGTCTCTGCTCTCAAGGAACTTATATTCCATTTTAGGAACTGAATATACATTTACTGATTTTAATTTGCATCTGAGTACTATATTCATATTAATATATAGCAATCTTAAATTTTTTCCACATGATATTTACGGGCCTCAGATTGTAAATACTCAGTTAAAAATTTTGATCTATTGATATTTTATTATTTGGATATTCTATAATTCATAGTTTTTAAATAAATTGTCTTAATTATCAAAAAGATATATACATCGGTGAACCTAATTGGTACTACTTTTTTTCCAGAAGTGATTTGGTAGAACCAGCATGGATGCAGCCAGACAGGTTGAGCCCAAGGACCTATACTCCCCAACAGCCACTTATTGAAGCAACTGGAAGTTTACTGTCCCAGCTTTTGGACCTAGAGCATGTAGGGACTTTGCAGAAGGACTTTGAATCTATATTGTCAACCAGGAGAAACCAAGGTGTAGGCACAGGGCCATGGACTTTGACACCACAACTGTATACGACCTCAGCAACTACACAGCAAGATGCCTTGATAAAACCTAGTCCAAACCAGTACAGAAGTAAGTTAGATAGAATTGAAGCCCTAAAAGCAACAGCAGCTTCTTTGTCCAGCAGAATTGAAAGTGAAGCCAAGAAATTAGCTGGCGCAAACATTAACTATGGAACAACATGGAACACTGATTATGATGTGCAGCAAGGTCCCCAGGAGGATGGACATTGGGCTAAGCCTGTGAGTCCACCTGTGAGAGAAGAGAATGAAGATATTTTTTCTGCCAGAATTCAAAAGATGCTCGGGACCTGCATATCTCACACAAGCTTTGATGATAATCTTCCAGGAGTGGGAAACCTTAGTGAGTTTAAAAAACTTCCTGAGATGATTAGGCCTCATAGTTCTGTATCAAGCTTTGGATTACGATCACCTCATAAACCAGAAGGATTACTAGCACAGTTAAAGAGACATACTGATTCTCCTGCCTCTGACACCCAGGTTTGTGGTCAAGACAAAGTCAAAATATCTCATGATTCAAGCACAGATTCTGTTAGTGAAGGGCCTCTTCTTAGTGAGGGAAGCCTCTCTGAGGAAGAAGAAGGCAAGGGTGGGCGCTCCCCTGTGAAGATGGTGACAGAAATCTTCAAGGAAAAGGAATTCTGTGCTGGGGAAAGAAATGCCTATGAACCTATCAAAGAGTTCCAAAGAGATGCTGAGAAATTCTCACCACTTTTTGGACAGACAGGTGGCGCACAAAGCAGAGGATCATGGGAGGAATTGGCAAAAGGAAGTCCACATAGTGTCATTAACATTTTTGCAAAATCTTATCAACTCTATGGAAAAGGTGAGAAAAATCAATAAATCTTTTCTTATTTTTAAGATACATTGTTTAATTTCTATACTGTATATATATGTGTTTCATTTACAGGGAAGGATTTCATTGATACTAGGGACTATTGATAGGGAAACTCCTTCTGCCAATGGGAGTCAGCACCTGCTCCGGAATTTATAGACTTTGAGCTGTCTAGAGCTCTGAGAGATTGACTTTTTTTTTTAGATTTTTCTTTTTTGCTTTTTTTGGAGGGGGGGAGGTAGGGCAATTGAAGTTAAGTGACTTGCCCAGGGTCACATGGCTAGTTTTGTGTGTGTGTGTGAAGTGCTTGAGGCTGGATTTGAACTCAGGTTCTCCTGACTCCAGGGCCCGTGCTCTATTCACTGCACCACCTAGCTACCCCAATTAAGTGACTTAAAAAAAAAAGTTTTATTTTCAGCTCAGAATTCTCTTTTCTCCCATCTACTCTTAACAGCCCCCCTTAAGAGAACATGAAAAATAAAGCCTATTATGAACATGTAGACCCAAGCAAAACAAATTAACCATAATAATCATTTTCTTCCCCTGGGCAAAATATGTTTCAGGGTGCAGTCTTGAGTCTATCACTTCTCTCTCTGGAGGTGAATGGCATGTTTCATCACAAGTCCTCTGGAAATTGTGTTTGGTCTTTTTACACTGATCAGAGATCCTGAGTCTTGCAAAGGTTTGTCCTTAGGATATTGCTGTTCTTGTAGAAACTGTTCTCCTTCCTTCACTTTGCATCAGTTCATACAGGCTTTCGTTTTTCCAAAACCATCTCCTTTGTCATTTCTTATAGCATAATAGTATCTACATTCATATAACATAATTTATTCATTCATTCCCTAATTGATGGGCACCCCCCTCAGTTTCCAATTCTTTGTCACCACAAAAAAAAGATGTAAATATTGCTGTACATATAGGTCCTTTTCCTCTTTAATCTTTTTGGTGTATAGATCTGAAAGTATATCACAGTTCAGTAGTTTTTTGAGTATATTTCAAATTGCTTTCTCGAATGGCTATACTAATTCAAAGCTTTACTAACAGTGCATTAATATACCTTATTTCTCACATTCCCTCCAGCATTTGTCATATTTTTTTGTCAACTTTGCCCATCTGATGTGTGTGAGGTGGTACATCAGAGTTGTTTTAATTTGCATTTTGCTAATTATTAATAACTTTGAGCATTTTTACATATTACTTGATATATTGGGTTTCTTTCTCTGAAAATTGCCTGTTTACATTTTTTTAAATGACATTTTCCCCCAATTACAAGTAAAAAAATTTTTTTTACATTTAAAAAAAATTTTTGATTTTCAGATTCTCTGTCTGTCTGTCTCTCTCCTTTCCTTCTCCCTCCCTGAGATGGTAAGCAATTTGATATAGGTAATACATGTGCAGTCATGTAAAACATATTTCTATATTAGTCATTATGTGGATGAACCAAACCAAAAAAAAAAAAAAGTAAAGAAAGTAATCTGTATTCAGACTCTATCAGTTTTTTTCTTTGGAGGTAGCTAGTATTTTTCGTCTTGAGTCCTTTGGGATTATCTTGGATCATTGTATTACTGATAATAGCTAAGTCATTCACAGTTGTTCCTCATATAGTTTTGCGGTTGCCATGTACAGCCTTCTCCTGGTTTTGCTCACTTCACTCTGCATCTGTTCACGTAAGTCCTTCCAGGTTTTTCTGAAATATGCCTGCTTATCATTTCTTATTGTGTAATATTTCATTACCATATATCACAACTTGTTCGGCCATTCCCCAGTCAATGGGCATCTGTTCATATCTTTTGACTATTTGTCTGTTGAGTAAGTTAAGTGATTTTCTCATGGTTTCACAGTCAGTATATTTAAGAATAAGGACTGGAATTTAGGTTTCCTTAGCTCTGAAGTCAGTGTTATCTCCATCCCATCTTTGTGCTTCCATATAACATGCTTGAACATATTTTCAAGTAGTGATCTCTTACAGTAGTGACCATACTGTTACCATCGAAATTATTCATAAACTTCCACTAAAATATGAGTAATATGATATTTAACAAAAAGTTTTCTAATTAATGAAAGTGTATTCTTTATGTTTTCATTTCTTCTAATAGCATAAGACAGTGGAAGAAATGTAGAGAAATTTACTTATGAAATAGTCTAGTTCAGATGAAATTTAAGTGACTAAAGTATGTAGTATGGATTCTTAGGTTTTCTATTCAGAGTTATGAACCTAAATAGAATCTATTGATTGATACGTTTGAATTGTAGATGATGTTGGGAGTAGATAGGGTTAGTGGATTGTGAGAGAGAAATAAATTTAGAACTTAGTCTGAAAAATCATCATATTGGTTTTTATTATTTGAAAATGTAGTAGTCAGACTTTATATACAAATTCATGATGTAGCCAGAAATGTTGAGGCTACAAACAAAAATTTTTTTACTATATTTATCCCTATCTCTTTTTCTTCTCCCGTGTGTTAAGGAGTGTTAAGGGTCCCTTCATCTTGTCTTTTCGAGTTGCCATATTTTCCAGAAACACTTGACCCAGAGTATGCCTGAGTTCCTGAAAGGACAAAGGCCCCACACCCTCCCTGCCCCAGGTGATATAATGTGTTGTTTGCATCCCAAACTGGACTCCCTGTATGTCATTGGGAGTCAAGATAGGAACCAGTTAGTCTGCACTAGGCTGAGAAATAGCTTGTGCAGCTGGGACCCTTGTAGATAAGTAGATCATCCTGTTTTCATAGTCTAGCATTTCCCAAGGGAAAAGAATGTGGCTTTTCCCATTACCTTGCCCCCTTCCTTTCAGGAGGGAATTTGTCCTTTTCCCACCTTTACTGCTGCTTTCCTCCTTCCATGTCATGCCCCTTTAGGTGAAGATTTCTGGTACCTCCTCCTCCCCTTGTCTGGCACAAAATTCTATATGGATTGCAAACTCTTTGGATTCCACATGTATGCTCATTTCTCTTGTAATAAACCTAGCTTTCGTGTAAGTTTTGTGAAGTTGTGATTGCCTGTTGGCTCCAGGTGCTTTTAAAGGATCTCCTCTAAGTACTCTCTTCTCTACCTGGATTCCATCTACCTGGATTCCATCTTTGCTGACATGCTGAGAGAATTCCCCACCTCTAGTTTAATGTGTACTTTGTGCGAGCTATCACTGCATTGTGGGTAGCTTTTGCTGCTTGCATTTACTTTAGAATTCAGTAATGGTGAGGATATTGAATTAGGGCTGAGAAGATCTCAGTTATCTAGTGATATCTTTATTACTTGTACACTTTGTGACCTATGGGCTGCAATTTTCTCAGTGTAAAATAAAGGGATTAGACCAGATGTACTCTGAGCTTCTTTCTAGGTCTAACATTCTTTGAATGTTAGCCATTATTTGAAGGAAGGCCATTATTTTCTATGTTTTGGTGCGTTTGTGTCCTCTGTTGCTTTCCTTTGTTAAGTATTCTTCTAGGAAGGCAATTTAAGTTAATGGTTTAAAGTGGTTCTTGTGTTGTTTTTTAAAATTTTTTCTTAAATTTAAAAATAAAACAATGCTAGATGTAGTACATGATTTTTATTTACTCTAAGAATACTTCTTTTAATAACAACTATAAGCAATAATAAACTTTAGTGTTTATATAGCACCTCTTATATACCATACACTGTGTTAATGCTTTATAAATATTATTTCACTTGATTTTCATATCAACCTTGAGGTAGGTGTTGTTATTACCCCCATTTTGGTGTTGTTATTATTTCCATTTTACAGTTGAGGAAACTGAAGTAAACAGATTAAATGACTTGCCTGAGGTTATGCAACTATTAAATATCAGAGGCTGGGTTTGAATTTAGGTCTTCCTGACTCCATGTCTAAAACTCTAGTTATTTACCACCTAGCCTCATTTCCTTCTAGCCCTCCTGTTGCTATAGATCTGTTTTGAAAACCATCTTTGTTGGTTTGAAAGTTTGAATTACTTGGAGAAAATCTTCATATTGAGGAATGCCTATGATTCATATTTACCCCATCTTGATAATATCTTTTTGACAGGTTTTGAAGACATGTTGGATAAAGGATCACCAGTGTTGCGGCCTTTGCTTCCCATTACAACTCCTACAGGCAGTATTTCATATGAAGATGATTTTGTGTCCTCTCCAGCAAATGGGACGTTGACAGAAAAAAAATCTGGTTATGAACCTATGTAAGGATATTTTTAGAGTATGAATTGAAATATGAAAAAAGAAAATTACATAATAGGAATGGTTTGAAAGTTATTCAGATTTGCCTTTCAAAATTATTCATATTAGTATGTCTGCTAAAGGAGAAACTTTATTTATGGGAAAAAAAGTAAAATTGAATTTCTGTGCTTGACATAATGGCTCTCTACTATAATCTTTAATACTTTGGCAGGCTGAGGCTGGTAGATCTCTTGAGTTGAAAGTTCTGAGCTAAAGGTGATTGGGTGTTCTTATGATACACTTATGGTAAGCTTCCCAGAGGGCAAACTGCCCCAGGTCAGAAAAACAGACCAGGCCAAAACTTTTGTGTTGATTGCTATGGAGATTTAGCCCATGAGTGACCACTGCACTTACAGCCTAGGGGAAATGGGAAGACACAATGTCCAAAAATAAATAAACTAAAAAGTTGAATTTCTGTGATAGAGTTCAGATAAATCAGATTCTTGTTTCACTTTCTTTAGATTTGTTACAAAGGTTTTCTCCCCATTAATTTGTCATGTGATTTACTTGTCATATTCAGCAGCAGTCTTTTTTTTTTTTTTTGGCATGCTTTTGCTCAGAATAATGAATTAAGGAAATTATCAGTCAAAATTGTTAAATATTGGTTAAGATGAAATTTTAGAGAGAATTACAAAGAAAATGTATAAAAATAAAAGTTTTAATGAGATCTTATTTCTTTTTTTATAAATTAATTAATTTATTTTTAGTTTACAACATTCAGTTCCACAAGCTTTTGAGTTCCAAATTTTCTCCCTCTTCTTCTCCTCCCCAAGACAGCATGCAATCTGATACAGATTCTACATATACCTTCACATTGAACATATTTTCACTTTAGTCTTGTTGTACAGAAGAATTATAACCAATGGTATGAACCATGAGAAAGAAGAAACAAAACAGAAGGAGATCAAATAGTTTGTTTCAGTCTGCATTCAGGCTCTGTTATTCTTTCTCTGGATGCAGATAGCTTTTTCAAGCATGAGTCTTTTGGGGTTGTCTTGGAACATTGTATTGCTGAGAGGAGCCAAGTCTATCAAAGTTAGTCTTCAAAGATACAGTGTGTCTGTAATTGTGTATAGTGGTCTCTTGGTTCTGCTCCCCTCACTCAGCATCAGTTCATATAAGTCTTTCCCGGTTATTCTGAAGTCTGTCTGCTCATCATTTCTTATAGTGCAACAGTATTCTGTCACATTCATATACCACAACTTGTCCAGCCATTCCCCAATTGATGGGCATCCCCTTGATTTCCATTTCTTTGCCATCCCAAAAAGAGCTGCTATGAATATTTTTGTACATATGGGTCCTTTTCCCATTTGAGTAATCTCTTTGGGATACCACCCTATAAGTAGTATTACTGGGTCAGAGAGTGAGATCTTATTTCTACAAAGGCTGTTTTGTATAGCAGTGATATGCTATTGTTTGATAAATATATGGTTAAATATGTTAAATAGATTCTCTTATCATAGATCTAAATTTGATTTTGTCATGCTTTAATGGTCTAGATGTAGGTGACTTTACTTAGGAAAGATGAAGGCATAGTGATTGTAAGACAATTTAAAAAAGAAGTAAAATGGATCTCTTCCTTGATTTCAGTCCTTTCTGCAGGCTAAATGGAATGTATATATGTGTATATTTAGTTTGCAGTGTGTGAATATTTAATGGCATTTTTTTCTTATTTTTTAAAACTATTATTTATTTTATTATAGTATCAGTAGTAGCAGTTCGAGCATTCAGGAAGAGCCTTCTAGCAGGAAATCCCAACATTCAGCGGGATCTCAGTCTGTCACATCATCTCGTTCATCTGCTTCTTCCAAAGGAAAGAAAGGAAGAAAGGAAAAGAAAGAATGTAAGTGCTCTACATTTGTAGAGAGCACCTTATACTTTTTTGGTAATTTTTAGACATCCTTTATTTCAGTTTAAGGAAATGAGGAAAAGTCAGAAATGAAAAAGTCCAATAAGGAAAGGATAGGATTCTTAGTGCTATTTCTTACTATTTTTAAAAAATACATTTTCAAATATTTATCATGTTTTTAAGCGCGTATTTTTTTTTAATAAGGCATTGGTGTAACTATCTCAGTAGTGAACCTTTTTAACAGAATGCCCTTTGTTTCAACTAAAACTTTAAGAAATGTCTTTTATAATATTAATACAATAACTAATGCTTTATGATTCACTCTGACGAGTGTTGTTGTTTACTTGCAGTAATAAGAAAATATACTCTGTTTTAGTGTTTATAAAATAATAATAGCAGACTTTTCTGTAACATTTTAAGCATTGCAAAGTGCTTTGTATATATTATCTTGTTTAATTTTATTAAATCACAGAATTGGAGGAACCTTAGAAGTTAAAAGAGTTACTGAGTGTAGCTCATACCCAAACATGTATACCCTCTGTGATCTGCTAGACCAAGTGTCCATCTAGCATCCTTTTGAAGACTTCTGGGATTAATGAATCCACTACTCTTTGAAGTAGTCAGTTTCACTTTAAGACAGTTTGATTGTTATGTTTCTTCTTATGCTAAGTCCATCTCTAGCTTCCATTTTTCTGAGGATCTGTTTTCTGGTGACAAGTGAAGGAAGTTTGCATCCCTTCTTTATCCATTCAGATACTTGACATCTGTCATGTCTCTACTCAGTCTTTTTCTTTACTTTCTACAATCTTTATGCGGCATGATCTGTTTTCTTGATGTGGTGCTCAGAACTCATTCTGACCAACTAAGGTGTAGAATACAATGGGACTGTTATTTTCCTTACTTTGAATGTTGAACTCTTAATTCACTTTAAGATCACTTTAGCTTTTTTGGTTACCATGTTACTCTGTTGATTGATGTTGCTCTTGTCTGAACTTTGAGGTTAATTTAAAAAAAATTAATTTATTTTTAGTTTTCAATATTCATTTCCACAAGATTTTGAATTCCAAATTTTCTCCCTATTTCTCCCTCCCCACCCACCCCTAAATGTCATGCATTCTGATTATCCCTTCCTGCAGTCTGCCCTCCCTTCTATTCCCCTGCTTTCCCTCCACCCCTTATCCACTTCTCCCTTACTGTCTTGTAGGGCAAAATAGATTTCTATACCCCATTGCCTGTATATATTATTTCCTAATTGCATGTAAAAACAGTTTTTCATATTTGTTTTCAAATCTTTGAGTTCCAAATTCCCTCCCTTTCTCCTTCCACACCCACCCTCATTGAGAAGGCAAAGGTATACATGTGTAGTTATGCAAAACACTTCAATAATAGTCATGTTGTGAAAGACTAACTATATTTCCCTCCATCCTGTCCCACCCCCAATTTATTCTATTTTTTCCTTTGACCCTGTCCCTTTTCAAAAGGGTTTGCTTCTGACTACTCTCTCCCCCAGTTTGCCTTCCCTTTTATCATTCCTCCCCCTCATCCCCTTCCCCCCTACTTTCCTGTAGGGTAAGATACCCAATTGAGTGTGTATGTTATTCCATCCTTAAGCCAAATCTTATCAGAGTAAGGTTCACTCATTCCCTCTCACCTCCCTCTTCACCTCCATTGTAAAAACTTTTTCTTGCCTCTTTTATGTGAGATAATTTACTTCATTCTGTCTCTCCCTTTCTCCTCCTAATATATTCCTGTCTCACCCCTTAATTTTATTGTTTAGATATCATCCCTTCATATTCAACTCACCCTATGCCTTCTTTCTTTCCTTTCCTTCCTTCCTTCCTTCCTTCCTTTTTTCTTTCCTTCCTCTCTTTCTCTCTCTCTCTCTCTCTCTCTCTCTCTCTCTCTCTCTC